>NW_027327781.1:363471-726942 GCF_047675955.1 Chlorocebus sabaeus | reverse complement strand
CCGTTCAAAACTGGAAAGAAGCTTTCTGAGAAACTGCTCTGTGTTCTGTTAATTCATCTCACAGAGTTACATCTTTCCCTTCAAGAAGCCTTTCGCTAAGGTTGTTTTGGGGAATTGGCAAAGGGATATTTGGAAGCCCATAGAGGGCTATGGTGAAAAGGGAAATATCTTCCGTTCAAAACTGGAAAGAAGCTTTCTGAGAAACTCCTCTATGTTCTGTTAATTCATCTCACAGAGTTACATCTTTCCCTTCAAGAAGCCTTTCGCTAAGGCTGTTCTTGTGGAATTGGCAAAGGGATATTTGGAAGCCTATAGAGGGCTATGGTGAAAAAGTAAATATCTTCCGTTCAAAACTGGAAAGAAGCATTCTGAGAAACTGTTCTATGTTCTGTTAATTCATCTCACAGAATTACATCTTTCCCTTCAAGAAGCCTTTCGCTAAGGCTGTTCTTGTGGAATTGGCAAAGGGATATTTGGAAGCCCACAGAGGGCTGTGGTGAAAAAGGAATTATCTTCCGTTCAAAACTGGAAAGGAGCTTTCTGAGAAACTGCTCTGTGTTCTGTTAATTCATCTCACAGAGTTACATCTTTCCCTTCAAGAAGCCTTTCGCTAAGGCTGTTCTTGTGGAATTGGCAAAGGGATATTTGGAAGCCCATAGAGGGCTATGGTGAAAAAGGAAATATCTTCCGTTCAAAACTGGAAAGAAGCTTTCTGAGAAACTGTTCTATGTTCTGTTAATTCATCTCACAGAGTTACATCTTTCCCTTCAAGAAGCCTTTCGCTAAGGCTGTTCTTGTGGAATTGGCAAAGGGATATTTGGAATCCCATTGAGGGCTATGGTGAAAAAGGAAATATCTTCCGTTAAAAACTGGAAAGAAGCTTTCTGAGAAACTGCTCTGTGTTCTGTGAATTCAACTCACAGAGTTACATCTTTCCCTTGAAGAAGCCTTTCGCTAAGGCTGTTCTTGTGGAATTGGCAAAGGGATATTTGGAAGCCCATAGAGGGCTATGGTGAAAAAGGAAATATCTTCCGTTCAAAACTGGAAAGAAGCTTTCTGAGAAACTGCTCTGTGTTCTGTTAATTCATCTCACAGAGTTACATCTTTTCCTTCAAGAAGCCTTTCGCTAAGGCTGTTCTTGTGTAATTGGCAAAGGGATATTTGGAAGCCCATAGAGGGCTATGGTGAAAAAGGAAATATCTTCCGTTCAAAACTGGAAAGAAGCTTTCTGAGAAACTGCTCTGTGCTCTGTTAATTTATCTCACAGAGTTACATCTTTGCCTTCAAGAAGCCTTTCGCTAAGGCTGTTCTTGTGGAATTGGCAAAGGGATATTTGGAAGCCCATAGAGGGCTATGGTGAAAAAGGACATATCTTCCGTTCAAAACTGGAAAGAAGCTTTCTGAGAAACTGCCCTGTGTTCTGTTAATTCATCTCACTGAGTTACATCTTTCCCTTCAAGAAGCCTTTCGCTAAGGCTGTTCTTTTGGAATTGGCAAAGGGATATTTGGAAGCCCATAGAGGGCTACGGTGAAAAAGGAAATATCTTCCGTTCAAAACTGGAAAGAAGCTTTCTGAGAAACTGCTCTGTGTTCTGTTAATTCATCTCACAGAGTTACATCTTTCCCTTCAAGAAGCCTTTCGCTAAGGCTGTTCTTGTGGAATTGGCAAAGGGATATTTGGAGGCCCATAGAGGGCTATGGTGAAAAAGGAAATATCTTCCGTTCAAAACTGGAAAGAAGCTTTCTGAGAAACTGCTCTGTGTTCTGTTAATTCATCTCACAGAGTTTCATCTTTCCCTTCAAGAAGCCTTTCGCTAAGGCTGTTCTTGTGGAATTGGCAAAGGGATATTTGGAAGCCCATAGAGGGCTATGGTGAAAAAGGAAATATCTTCCGTTCAAAACTGGAAAGAAGCTTTCTGAGAAACTGCTCTGTGTTCTGTGAATTCATCTCACAGAGTTACATCTTTCCCTTCAAGAAGCCTTTCGCTAAGGCTGTTCTTGTGGAATGGGCAACGGGATATTTGGAAGCCCATAGAGGGCTATGGTGAAAAAGGAAATACCTTCCGTTCAAAACTGGAAAGAAGCTTTCTGAGAAACTGCTCTGTGTTCTGTGAATTCATCTCACAGAGATACATCTTTCCCTTCAAGAAGCCTTTCGCTAAGGCTGTTCTTGTGGAATTGGCAAAGGGATATTTGGAAGCCCATAGAGGGCTATGGTGAAAAAGGAAATATCTTCCGTTCAAAACTGGAAGAAAGCTTTCTGAGAAACTGCTCTGTGTTCTGTTAACTCATCTCACAGGGTTATATCTTTCCCTTCAAGAAGCCTTTCGCTAAGGCTGTTCTTGTGGAATTGGCAAAGGGATATTTGGAAGCCCATAGAGGGCTGTGGTGAAAAAGGAAATATCTTCCGTTCAAAACTGGAAAGAAGCTTTCTGAGAAACTGCTCTGTGTTCTGTTAATTCATCTCACAGAGTTACATCTTTCCCTTCAAGAAGCCTTTCGCTAAGGCTGTTCTTGTGGAATTGGCAAAGGGATATTTGGAAGCCCATAGAGGGCTATGGTGAAAAAGGAAATATCTTCCGTTCAAAACTGGAAAGAAGCTTTCTGAGAAACTGTTCTATGTTCTGTTAATTCATCTCACAGAATTACATCTTTCCCTTCAAGAAGCCTTTCGCTAAGGCTATTCTTGTGGAACTGGCAAAGGGATATTTGCAAGCCCATAGAGGGCTATGGTGAAAAAGGAAATATCTTCCGTTCAAAACTGGAAAGAAGCTTTCTGAGAAACTGCTCTGTGTTCTGTTAATTCATCTCACAGAGTTACATCTTTCCCTTCAAGAAGCCTTTCGCTAAGGCTGTTCTTGGGGAATTGGCAAAGGGATATTTGGAAGCCCATAGAGGGGTATGGTGAAAAAGGAAATATCTTCCGTTCAAAACTGGAAAGAACCTTTCTGAGAAACTGCTCTGTGTTCTGTTAATTCATCTCACAGAGTTATATCTTCCCCTTGAAGAAGCCTTTCGCTAAGGCTGTTCTTGTGAAATTGGCAACGGGATATTTGGAAGCCCATAGAGGGCTATGGTGAAAAAGGAAATATCTTCCGTTCAAAACTGGAAAGAAGCTTTCTGAGAAACTGCTCTGTGTTCTGTTAATTCATCTCACAGAGTTACATCTTTCCGTTCAAGAAGCCTTTCGCTAAGGCTGTTCTTGTGGAATTGGCAAAGGGATATTTGGAAGCCCATAGAGGGCTATGGTGAAAAAGGAAATATCCTCCGTTCAAAACTGGAAAGAAGCTTTCTGAGAAACTGCTCTGTGTTCTGTTAATTCATCTCACAGAGTTACATCTTTCCCTTCAAGAAGCCTTTCGCTAAGGTTGTTTTGTGGAATTGGCAAAGGGATATTTGGAAGCCCATAGAGGGCTATGGTGAAAAAGGAAATATATTTCGTTCAAAACTGGAAAGAAACTTTCTGAGAAACTCCTCTATGTTCTGTTAATTCATCTCACAGAGTTACATCTTTCCCTTCAAGAAGCCTTTCGCTAAGGCTGTTCTTTTGGAATTGGCAAAGGGATATTTGGAAGCCCATAGAGGGCTATGGTGAAAAAGGAAATATCTTCCGTTCAAAACTGGAAAGAAGCTTTCTGAGAAACTGCTCTGTGCTCTGTTAATTTATCTCACAGAGTTACATCTTTCCCTTCAAGAAGCCTTTCGCTAAGGCTGTTCTTGTGGAATTGGCAAGGGGATATTTGGAAGCCCATAGACGGCTATGGTGAAAAAGGACATATCTTCCGTTCAAAACTGGAAAGAAGCTTTCTGAGAAACTGCCCTGTGTTCTGTTAATTCATCTCACAGAGTTACATCTTTCCCTTCAAGAAGCCTTTCGCTAAGGCTGTTCTTGTGGAATTGGCAAAGGGATATTTGGAAGCCCATAGAGGGCTACGGTGAAAAAGGGAATATCTTCCGTTCAAAACTGGAAAGAAGCTTTCTGAGAAACTGCTCTGTGTTCTATTAATTCATCTCACAGAGTTACATCTTTCCCTTCAGGAAGCGTTTCGCTAAGGCTGTTCTTGTGGAATTGGCAAAGGGATATTTGGAAGCGCATAGAGGGCTATGGTGAAAAAGGAAATATCTTCCGTTCAAAACTGGAAAGAAGCTTTCTGAGAAACTGCTCTGTGTTCTGTTAATTCATCTCACAGAGTTATATCTTTCCCTTCAAGAAGCCTTTCGCTAAGGCTGTTCTTGTGGAATTGGCAAAGGGATATTTGGATGCCCATAGAGGGCTGTGGTGAAAAAGGAAATATCTTCCGTTCAAAACTGGAAAGAAGCTTTCTGAGAAACTGCTCTGTGTTCTGTAAATTCATCTCACAGAATTACATCTTTCCCTTCAAGAAGCCTTTCGCTGAGGCTGTTCTTGTGGAATTGGCAAAGGGATATTTGGAAGCCCATAGAGGGCTATGGTGAAAAAGGAAATATCTTCCGTTCAAAACTGGAAAGAAGCTTTCTGAGAAACTGCTCTGTGCTCTGTTAATTTATCTCACAGAGTTACATCTTTCCCTTCAAGAAGCCTTTCGCTAAGGCTGTTCTTGTGGAATTGGCAAAGGGATATTTGGAAGCCCATAGAGGACTATGGTGAAAAAGGAAATATCTTCCGTTCAAAACTGGAAAGAAGCTTTCTGAGAAACTGCTCTGTGTTCTGTTAATTCATCTCACAGAGTTACATCTTTCCCTTCAAGAAGCCTTTCGCTAAGGCTGTTCTTGTGGAATTGGCAAAGGGATATTTGGAAGCCCATAGAGGGCTATGGTGAAAAGGAAATATCTTCCGTTCAAAACTGGAAAGAAGCTTTCTGAGAAACTGCTCTGTGTTCTGTTAATTCATCTCACTGAGTTATATATTTCCCTTCAAGAAGCCTTTCGCTAAGGCTGTTCTTGTGGAATTGGCAAAGGGATATTTGGAAGCCCATAGAGGGCTATGGTGAAAAAGGAAATATCTTCCGTTCAAAACTGGAAAGAAGCTTTCTGAGAAACCGCCCTGTGTTCTGTGAATTCATCTCACAGAGTTACATCTTTCCCTTCAAGAAGCCTTTCGCTAAGACTGTTCTTGTGGAATGGGCAACGGGATATTTGGAAGCCCATAGAGGGCTATGGTGAAAAAGGAAATATCTTCCGTTCAAAACTGGAAAGAAGCTTTCTGAGAAACTGCTCTGTGTTCTGTTAATTCATCTCACAGAGTTACATCTTTCCCTTCAAGAAGCCTTTCGCTAAGGTTGTTCTTGTGGAATTGGCAAAGGGATATTTGGAAGCACATAGAGGGCTATGGTGAAAAAGGAAATATCTTCCGTTGAAAACTGGAAAGAAGCTTTCAGAGAAACTGCTCTGTGCTCTGTTAATTTATCTCACAGAGTTACATCTTTCCCTTCAAGAAGCCTTTCGCTAAGGCTGTTCTTGTGGAATTGGCAAAGGGATATTTGGAAGCCCATAGAGGGCTATGGTGAAAAAGGAAATATCTTCCGTTCAAAACTGGAAAGAAGCTTTCTGAGAAACTGCTCTGTGTTCTGTTAATTCATCTCACAGAGTTACATCTTTCCCTTCAAGAAGCCTTTCGCTAAGGCTGTTCTTGTGGAATTGGCAAAGTGATATTTGGAAGCCCATAGAAGGCTATGGTGAAAAAGGAAATATCTTCCGTTCAAAACTGGAAAGAAGCTTTCTGAGAAACTGCTCTGTGTTCTGTTAATTCATCTCACAGAGTTATATCTTTCCCTTCAAGAAGCCTTTCGCTAAGGCTGTTCTTGTGGAATTGGCAAAGGGATATTTGGAAGCCCATAGAGGGCAATGGTGAAAAAGGAAATATCTTCCGTTCAAAACTGGAAAGAAGCTTTCTGAGAAACTGCTCTGTGTTCTGTTAATTCATCTCACAGAGTTACATCTTTCCCTTCAAGAAGCGTTTCGCTAAGGCTGTTCTTGTGGAATTGGCAAAGGGATATTTGGAAGCGCATAGAGGGCTATGGTGAAAAAGGAAATATCTTCCGTTCAAAACTGGAAAGAAGCTTTCTGAGAAACTGCTCTGTGTTCTGTTAATTCATCTCACAGGGTTATATCTTTCCCTTCAAGAAGCCTTTCGCTAAGGCTGTTCTTGTGGAATTGGCAAAGGGATATTTGGATGCCCATAGAGGGCTGTGGTGAAAAAGGAAATATCTTCCGTTCAAAACTGGAAAGAAGCTTTCTGAGAAACTGCTCTGTGTTCTGTAAATTCATCTCACAGAGTTACATCTTTCCCTGCAAGAAGCCTTTCGCTGAGGCTGTTCTTGTGGAATTGGCAAAGGGATATTTGGAAGCCCATAGAGCGCTATGGTGAAAAAGGAAATATCTTCCGTTCAAAACTGGAAAGAAGCTTTCTGAGAAACTGCTCTGTGCTCTGTTAATTTATCTCACAGAGTTACATCTTTCCCTTCAAGAAGCCTTTCGCTAAGGCTGTTCTTGTGGAATTGGCAAAGGGATATTTGGAAGCCCATAGAGGACTATGGTGAAAAAGGAAATATCTTCCGTTCAAAACTGGAAAGAAGCTTTCTGAGAAACTGCTCTGTGTTCTGTTAATTCATCTCACAGAGTTACATCTTTCCCTTCAAGAAGCCTTTCGCTAAGGCTGTTCTTGTGGAATTGGCAAAGGGATATTTGGAAGCCCATAGGGGTCTATGGTGAAAAAGGAAATATCTTCCGTTCAAAACTGGAAAGAAGCTTTCTGAGAAACTGCTCTGTGTTCTGTGAATTCATCTCACAGAGTTACATCTTTCCCTTCAAGAAGCCTTTCGCTAAGGCTGTTCTTGTGGAATTGGCAAAGGGATATTTGGAAGCCCATAGAGGGCAATGGTGAAAAAGGAAATATCTTCCGTTCAAAACTGGAAAGAAGCTTTCTGAGAAACTGTTCTATGTTCTGTTAATTCATCTCACAGAATTACATCTTTCCCTTCAAGAAGCCTTTCGCTAAGGCTGTTCTTGTGGAACTGGCAAAGATATATTTGGAAGCCCGTAGAGGGCTATGGTGAAAAAGGAAATATCTTCCGTTCAAAACTGGAAAGAAGCTTTCTGAGAAACTGCTCTGTGTTCTGTTAATTCATCTCACAGAATTACATCTTTCCCTTCAAGAAGCCTTTCGCTAAGGCTGTTCTTGTGGAACTGGCAAAGGGATATTTGGAAGCCCGTAGAGGGCTATGGTGAAAAAGGAAATATCTTCCGTTCAAAACTGGAAAGAAGCTTTCTGAGAAACTGCTCTGTGTTCTGTTAATTCATCTCACAGAGTTACATCTTTCCCTTCAAGAAGCCTTTCGCTAAGGCTGTTCTTGTGGAATTGGCAAAGGGATATTTGGAAGCCCATAGAGGGCTATGGTGAAAAAGGAAATATCTTCCGTTCAAAACTGGAAAGAAGCTTTCTGAGAAACCGCCCTGTGTTCTGTGAATTCATCTCACAGAGTTACATCTTTCCCTTCAAGAAGCCTTTCGCTAAGACTGTTCTTGTGGAATGGGCAACGGGATATTTGGAAGCCCATAGAGGGCTATGGTGAAAAAGGAAATATCTTCCGTTCAAAACTGGAAAGAAGCTTTCTGAGAAACTGCTCTGTGTTCTGTTAATTCATCTCACAGAGTTACATCTTTCCCTTCAAGAAGCCTTTCGCTAAGGTTGTTCTTGTGGAATTGGCAAAGGGATATTTGGAAGCACATAGAGGGCTATGGTGAAAAAGGAAATATCTTCCGTTGAAAACTGGAAAGAAGCTTTCAGAGAAACTGCTCTGTGCTCTGTTAATTTATCTCACAGAGTTACATCTTTCCCTTCAAGAAGCCTTTCGCTAAGGCTGTTCTTGTGGAATTGGCAAAGGGATATTTGGAAGCCCATAGAGGGCTATGGTGAAAAAGGAAATATCTTCCGTTCAAAACTGGAAAGAAGCTTTCTGAGAAACTGCTCTGTGTTCTGTTAATTCATCTCACAGAGTTACATCTTTCCCTTCAAGAAGCGTTTCGCTAAGGCTGTTCTTGTGGAATTGGCAAAGGGATATTTGGAAGCGCATAGAGGGCTATGGTGAAAAAGGAAATATCTTCCGTTCAAAACTGGAAAGAAGCTTTCTGAGAAACTGCTCTGTGTTCTGTTAATTCATCTCCCAGGGTTATATCTTTCCCTTCAAGAAGCCTTTCGCTAAGGCTGTTCTTGTGGAATTGGCAAAGGGATATTTGGATGCCCATAGAGGGCTGTGGTGAAAAAGGAAATATCTTCCGTTCAAAACTGGAAAGAAGCTTTCTGAGAAACTGCTCTGTGTTCTGTAAATTCATCTCACAGAGTTACATCTTTCCCTGCAAGAAGCCTTTCGCTGAGGCTGTTCTTGTGGAATTGGCAAAGGGATATTTGGAAGCCCATAGAGCGCTATGGTGAAAAAGGAAATATCTTCCGTTCAAAACTGGAAAGAAGCTTTCTGAGAAACTGCTCTGTGCTCTGTTAATTTATCTCACAGAGTTACATCTTTCCCTTCAAGAAGCCTTTCGCTAAGGCTGTTCTTGTGGAATTGGCAAAGGGATATTTGGAAGCCCATAGAGGACTATGGTGAAAAAGGAAATATCTTCCGTTCAAAACTGGAAAGAAGCTTTCTGAGAAACTGCTCTGTGTTCTGTTAATTCATCTCACAGAGTTACATCTTTCCCTTCAAGAAGCCTTTCGCTAAGGCTGTTCTTGTGGAATTGGCAAAGGGATATTTGGAAGCCCATAGGGGTCTATGGTGAAAAAGGAAATATCTTCCGTTCAAAACTGGAAAGAAGCTTTCTGAGAAACTGCTCTGTGTTCTGTGAATTCATCTCACAGAGTTACATCTTTCCCTTCAAGAAGCCTTTCGCTAAGGCTGTTCTTGTGGAATTGGCAAAGGGATATTTGGAAGCCCATAGAGGGCAATGGTGAAAAAGGAAATATCTTCCGTTCAAAACTGGAAAGAAGCTTTCTGAGAAACTGTTCTATGTTCTGTTAATTCATCTCACAGAATTACATCTTTCCCTTCAAGAAGCCTTTCGCTAAGGCTGTTCTTGTGGAACTGGCAAAGATATATTTGGAAGCCCGTAGAGGGCTATGGTGAAAAAGGAAATATCTTCCGTTCAAAACTGGAAAGAAGCTTTCTGAGAAACTGCTCTGTGTTCTGTTAATTCATCTCACAGAATTACATCTTTCCCTTCAAGAAGCCTTTCGCTAAGGCTGTTCTTGTGGAACTGGCAAAGGGATATTTGGAAGCCCGTAGAGGGCTATGGTGAAAAAGGAAATATCTTCCGTTCAAAACTGGAAAGAAGCTTTCTGAGAAACTGCTCTGTGTTCTGTTAATTCATCTCACAGAGTTACATCTTTCCCTTCAAGAAGCCTTTCGCTAAGGCTGTTCTTGTGGAATTGGCAAAGGGATATTTGGAAGCCCATAGAGGGCTATGGTGAAAAAGGAAATATCTTCCTTTCAAAACTGGAAAGAAGCTTTGTGAGAAACTGCTCTGTGTTCTGTTAATTCATCTCACAGAGTTACATCTTTCCCTTCAAGAAGCCTTTCGCTAAGGCTGTTCTTGTGGAATTGGCAAAGGGATATTTGGAAGCCCATAGAGGGCTATGGTGAAAAAGGAAATATCTTCCGTTCAAAACTGGAAAGAAGCTTTCTGAGAAACTGCTCTGTGTTCTGTTAATTCATCTCACAGAGTTACATCTTTCCCTTCAAGAAGCCTTTCGCAAAGGTTGTTTTGTGGAATTGGCAAAGGGATATATGGAAGCCCATAGAGGGCTATGGTGAAAAACTAAATATCTTCCGTTCAAAACTGGAAAGAAGCTTTCTGAGAAACTGTTCTATGTTCTGTTAATTCATCTCACAGAGTTACATCTTTCCCTTCAAGAAGCCTTTCGCTAAGGCTGTTCTTGTGGAATTGGCAAAGGGATATTTGGAAGCCCATAGAGGGCTATGGTGAAAAAGGAAATATCTTCTGTTCAAAACTGGAAAGAAGCTTTCTGAGAAACTGCTCTGTGTTCTGTTAATTCATCTCACAGAGTTACATCTTTCCTTTCAACAAGCCTTTCGCTAAGGCTGTTCTTGTGGAATTGGCAACGGGATATTTGGAAGCCCATAGAGGGCTATGGTGAAAAAGGAAATATCTTCCCTTCAAAACTGGAAAGAAGCTTTCTGAGAAACTGCTCTGTGTTCTGTTAATTCATCTCACAGAGTTACATCTTTCCCTTCAAGAAGCCTTTCGCTAAGGCTGTTCTTGTGGAATTGGAAAAGGGATATTTGGAAGCCCTTAGAGGGCTATGGTGAAAAAGGAAATATCTTCCGTTCAAAACTGGAAAGAAGCTTTCTGAGAAACTGCTCTGTGTTCTGTTAATTCATCTCACAGAGTTACATCTTTCCCTTCAAGAAGCCTTTCGCTAAGGCTGTTCTTGTGGAATTGGCAAAGGGATATTTGGAAGCCCATAGAGGGCTATGGTGAAAAAGGAAATATCTTCCGTTCAAAACTGGAAAGAAGCTTTCTGAGAAACTGCTCTGTGTTCTGTTAATTCATCTCACAGAGTTACATCTTTCCCTTCAAGAAGCCTTTCGCTAAGGCTGTTCTTGTGGAATGGGCAACGGGATATTTGGAACCCCATAGAGGGCTATGGTGAAAAAGGAAATATCTTCCGTTCAAAACTGGAAAGAAGCTTTCTGAGAAACTGCTCTGTGTTCTGTTAATTCATCTCACAGAGTTACATCTTTCCCTTCAAGAAGCCTTTCGCTAAGGCTGTTCTTGTGGAACAGGCAAAGGGATATTTGGAAGCCCATAGAGGGCTATGGTGAAAAAGGAAATATCTTCCGTTCAAAACTGGAAAGAAGCTTTCAGAGAAACTGCTCTGTGCTCTGTTAATTTATCTCACAGAGTTACATCTTTCCCTTCAAGAAGCCTTTCGCTAAGGCTGTTCTTGTGGAATTGGCAAAGGGATATTTGGAAGCCCATAGAGGGCTATGGTGAAAAAGGAAATATCTTCCGTTCAAAACTGGAAAGAAGCTTTCTGAGAAACTGCTCTGTGTTCTGTTAATTCATCTCACAGAGTTACATCTTTCCCTTCAAGAAGCCTTTCGCTAAGGCTGTTCTTGTGGAATTGGCAAAGGGATATTTGGAAGCCCATAGAGGGCTATGGTGAAAAAGGAAATATCTTCCGTTCAAAACTGGAAAGAAGCTTTCTGAGAAACTGTTCTATGTTCTGTTAATTCATCTCACAGAGTTACATCTTTCCCTTCAAGAAGCCTTTGCTAAGGCTGTTCTTGTGGAATTGGCAAAGGGATATTTGGAAGCCCATAGAGGGCTATGGTGAAAAAGGAAATATCTTCCGTTCAAAACTGGAAAGAAGCTTTCTGAGAAACTGCTCTGTGTTCTGTTAATTCATCTCACAGAGTTACATCTTTCCCTTCAAGAAGCCTTTCGCTAAGGCTGTTCTTGTGGAATTGGCAAAGGGATATTTGGAGGCCCATAGAGGGCTATGGTGAAAAAGGAAATATGTTCCGTTCAAAACTGGAAAGAAGCTTTCTGAGAAACTGCTCTGTGTTCTGTTAATTCATCTCACAGAGTTACATCTTTCCCTTCAAGAAGCCTTTCGCTAAGGCTGTTCTTGTGGAATTGGCAAAGGGATATTTGGAAGCCCATAGAGGGCTATGGTGAAAAATGAAATATCTTCAATTCAAAACTGGAAAGGAGCTTTCTGAGAAACTGCTCTGTGTTCTGTGAATTCATCTCACAGAGTTACATCTTTCCCTTCAAGAAGCCTTTCGCTAATGCTGTTCTTGTGGAATGGGAAACGGGATATTTGGAAGCCCATAGAGGGCTATGGTGAAAAAGGAAATATCTTCCGTTCAAAACTGGAAAGAAGCTTTCTGAGAAACTGCTCTGTGTTCTGTTAATTCATCTCACAGAGTTACATCTTTCCTTTCAACAAGCCTTTCGCTAAGGCTGTTCTTGTGGAATGGGCAACGGGATATTTGGAACCCCATAGAGGGCTATGGTGAAAAAGGAAATATCTTCCGTTCAAAACTGGAAAGAAGCTTTCTGAGAAACTGCTCTGTGTTCTGTTAATTCATCTCACAGAGTTACATCTTTCCCTTCAAGAAGCCTTTCGCTAAGGCTGTTCTTGTGGAACAGGCAAAGGGATATTTGGAAGCCCATAGAGGGCTATGGTGAAAAAGGAAATATCTTCCGTTCAAAACTGGAAAGAAGCTTTCAGAGAAACTGCTCTGTGCTCTGTTAATTTATCTCACAGAGTTACATCTTTCCCTTCAAGAAGCCTTTCGCTAAGGCTGTTCTTGTGGAATTGGCAAAGGGATATTTGGAAGCCCATAGAGGGCTATGGTGAAAAAGGAAATATCTTCCGTTCAAAACTGGAAAGAAGCTTTCTGAGAAACTGCTCTGTGTTCTGTTAATTCATCTCACAGAGTTACATCTTTCCCTTCAAGAAGCCTTTCGCTAAGGCTGTTCTTGTGGAATTGGCAAAGGGATATTTGGAAGCCCATAGAGGGCTATGGTGAAAAAGGAAATATCTTCCGTTCAAAACTGGAAAGAAGCTTTCTGAGAAACTGTTCTATGTTCTGTTAATTCATCTCACAGAGTTACAGCTTTCCCTTCAAGAAGCCTTTGCTAAGGCTGTTCTTGTGGAATTGGCAAAGGGATATTTGGAAGCCCATAGAGGGCTATGGTGAAAAAGGAAATATCTTCCGTTCAAAACTGGAAAGAAGCTTTCTGAGAAACTGCTCTGTGTTCTGTTAATTCATCTCACAGAGTTACATCTTTCCCTTCAAGAAGCCTTTCGCTAAGGCTGTTCTTGTGGAATTGGCAAAGGGATATTTGGAGGCCCATAGAGGGCTATGGTGAAAAAGGAAATATGTTCCGTTCAAAACTGGAAAGAAGCTTTCTGAGAAACTGCTCTGTGTTCTGTTAATTCATCTCACAGAGTTACATCTTTCCCTTCAAGAAGCCTTTCGCTAAGGCTGTTCTTGTGGAATTGGCAAAGGGATATTTGGAAGCCCATAGAGGGCTATGGTGAAAAATGAAATATCTTCAATTCAAAACTGGAAAGGAGCTTTCTGAGAAACTGCTCTGTGTTCTGTGAATTCATCTCACAGAGTTACATCTTTCCCTTCAAGAAGCCTTTCGCTAAGGCTGTTCTTGTGGAATGGGAAACGGGATATTTGGAAGCCCATAGAGGGCTATGGTGAAAAAGGAAATATCTTCCGTTCAAAACTGGAAAGAATCTTTCTGAGAAACTGCTCTGTGTTCTGTTAATTCATCTCACAGAGTTACATCTTTCCTTTCAACAAGCCTTTCGCTAAGGCTGTTCTTGTGGAATTGGCAACGGGATATTTGGAAGCCCATAGAGGGCTATGGTGAAAAAGGAAATATCTTCCCTTCAAAACTGGAAAGAAGCTTTCTGAGAAACTGCTCTGTGTTCTGTTAATTCATCTCACAGAGTTACATCTTTCCCTTCAAGAAGCCTTTCGCTAAGGCTGTTCTTGTGGAATTGGAAAAGGGATATTTGGAAGCCCTTAGAGGGCTATGGTGAAAAAGGAAATATCTTCCGTTCAAAACTGGAAAGAAGCTTTCTGAGAAACTGCTCTGTGTTCTGTTAATTCATCTCACAGAGTTACATCTTTCCCTTCAAGAAGCCTTTCGCTAAGGCTGTTCTTGTGGAATTGGCAAAGGGATATTTGGAAGCCCATACAGGGCTATGGTGAAAAAGGAAATATCTTCCGTTCAAAACTGGAAAGAAGCTTTCTGAGAAACTGCTCTGTGTTCTGTTAATTCATCTCACAGAGTTACATCTTTCCCTTCAAGAAGCCTTTCGCTAAGGCTGTTCTTGTGGAATGGGCAACGGGATATTTGGAACCCCATAGAGGGCTATGGTGAAAAAGGAAATATCTTCCGTTCAAAACTGGAAAGAAGCTTTCTGAGAAACTGCTCTGTGTTCTGTTAATTCATCTCACAGAGTTACATCTTTCCCTTCAAGAAGCCTTTCGCTAAGGCTGTTCTTGTGGAACAGGCAAAGGGATATTTGGAAGCCCATAGAGGGCTATGGTGAAAAAGGAAATATCTTCCGTTCAAAACTGGAAAGAAGCTTTCAGAGAAACTGCTCTGTGCTCTGTTAATTTATCTCACAGAGTTACATCTTTCCCTTCAAGAAGCCTTTCGCTAAGGCTGTTCTTGTGGAATTGGCAAAGGGATATTTGGAAGCCCATAGAGGGCTATGGTGAAAAAGGAAATATCTTCCGTTCAAAACTGGAAAGAAGCTTTCTGAGAAACTGCTCTGTGTTCTGTTAATTCATCTCACAGAGTTACATCTTTCCCTTCAAGAAGCCTTTCGCTAAGGCTGTTCTTGTGGAATTGGCAAAGGGATATTTGGAAGCCCATAGAGGGCTATGGTGAAAAAGGAAATATCTTCCGTTCAAAACTGGAAAGAAGCTTTCTGAGAAACTGTTCTATGTTCTGTTAATTCATCTCACAGAGTTACATCTTTCCCTTCAAGAAGCCTTTGCTAAGGCTGTTCTTGTGGAATTGGCAAAGGGATATTTGGAAGCCCATAGAGGGCTATGGTGAAAAAGGAAATATCTTCCGTTCAAAACTGGAAAGAAGCTTTCTGAGAAACTGCTCTGTGTTCTGTTAATTCATCTCACAGAGTTACATCTTTCCCTTCAAGAAGCCTTTCGCTAAGGCTGTTCTTGTGGAATTGGCAAAGGGATATTTGGAGGCCCATAGAGGGCTATGGTGAAAAAGGAAATATGTTCCGTTCAAAACTGGAAAGAAGCTTTCTGAGAAACTGCTCTGTGTTCTGTTAATTCATCTCACAGAGTTACATCTTTCCCTTCAAGAAGCCTTTCGCTAAGGCTGTTCTTGTGGAATTGGCAAAGGGATATTTGGAAGCCCATAGAGGGCTATGGTGAAAAATGAAATATCTTCAATTCAAAACTGGAAAGGAGCTTTCTGAGAAACTGCTCTGTGTTCTGTGAATTCATCTCACAGAGTTACATCTTTCCCTTCAAGAAGCCTTTCGCTAAGGCTGTTCTTGTGGAATGGGAAACGGGATATTTGGAAGCCCATAGAGGGCTATGGTGAAAAAGGAAATATCTTCCGTTCAAAACTGGAAAGAAGCTTTCTGAGAAACTGCTCTGTGTTCTGTGAATTCATCTCACAGAGTTACATCTTTCCCTTCAAGAAGCCTTTCGCTAAGGCTGTTCTTGTGGAATTGGCAAAGGGATATTTGGAAGCCCATAGAGGGCTATGGTGAAAAAGGAAATATCTTCCGTTCAAAACTGGAAAGAAGCTTTCTGAGAAACTGCTCTGTGTTCTGTTAATTTATCTCACAGGGTTATATCTTTCCCTTCAAGAAGCCTTTCGCTAAGGCTGTTCTTGTGGAATTGGCAAAGGGATATTTGGAAGCCCATAGAGGGCTGTGGTGAAAAAGGAAATATCTTCCGTTCAAAACTGGAAAGAAGCTTTCTGAGAAACTGCTCTGTGTTCTGTTAATTCATCTCACAGAGTTACATCTTTCCCTTCAAGAAGCCTTTCGCTAAGGCTGTTCTTGTGGAATTGGCAAAGGGATATTTGGAAGCCCATAGAGGGCTATGGTGAAAAAGGAAATATCTTCCGTTCAAAACTGGAAAGAAGCTTTCTGAGAAACTGCCCTGTGTTCTGTGAATTCATCTCACAGAGTTACATCTTTCCCTTCAAGAAGCCTTTCGCTAAGGCTGTTCTTGTGGAATGGGCAACGGCATATTTGGAAGCCCATAGAGGGCTATGGTGAAAAAGGAAATATCTTCCGTTCAAAACTGGAAAGAAACTTTCTGAGAAACTGCTCTGTGTTCTGTTAATTCATCTCACAGAGTTACATCTTTCCCTTCAAGAAGCCTTTCGCTAAGGCTGTTCTTGTGGAATTGGCAAAGGGATATTTGGAAGCCCATAGAGGGCTATGGTGAAAAAGGAAATATCTTCCGTTCAAAACTGGAAAGAAGCTTTCAGAGAAACTGCTCTGTGCTCTGTTAATTTATCTCACAGAGTTACATCTTTCCCTTCAAGAAGCCGTTCGCTAAGGCTGTTCTTGTGGAATTGGCAAAGGGATATTTGGAAGCCCATAGAGGGCTATGGTGAAAAAGGAAATATCTTCCGTGCAAAACTGGAAAGAAGCTTTCTGAGAAACTGCTCTGTGTTCTGTTAATTCATCTCACAGAGTTACATCTTTCCCTTCAAGAAGCCTTTCGCTAAGGCTGTTCTTGTGGAATTGGCAAAGGGATATTTGGAAGCCCATAGAGGGCTATGGTGAAAAAGGAAATATCTTCCGTTCAAAACTGGAAAGAAGCTTTCTGAGAAACTGCTCTGTGTTCTGTTAATTCATCTCACAGAGTTACATCTTTCCCTTCAAGAAGCTTTTCGCTAAGGCTGTTCTTGTGGAATTGGCAACGGGATATTTGGAAGCCCATAGAGGGCTATGGTGAAAAAGGAAATATCTTCCGTTCAAAACTGGAAAGAAGCTTTCTGAGAAACTGCTCTGTGTTCTGTTAATTCATCTCACATAGTTATATCTTTCCCTTCAAGAAGCCTTTCGCTAAGGCTGTTCTTGTGGAATTGGCAAAGGGATATTTGGATGCCCATAGAGGGCTATGGTGAAAAAGGAAATATCTTCCGTTCAAAACTGGAAAGAAGCTTTCTGAGAAACTGCTCTGTGTTCTGTTAATTCATCTCACAGAGTTACATCTTTCCCTTCAAGAAGCCTTTCGCTAAGGCTGTTCTTGTGGAATTGGCAAAGGGATATTTGGAACCCCTAGAGGGCTATGGTGAAAAAGGAAATATCTTCCGTTCAAAACTGGAAAGAAGCTTTCTGAGAAACTGCTCTGTGTTCTGTTAATTCATCTCACAGAGTTATATCTTTCCCTTCAAGAAGCCTTTCGCTAAGGCTGTTCTTGTGGAATTGGCAAAGGGATATTTGGAAGCCCATAGAGGGCTATGGTGAAAAAGGAAATATCTTTCGTTCAAAACTGGAAAGAAGCTTTCTGAGAAACTGCTCTGTGTTCTGTGAATTCATCTCACAGAGTTACATCTTTCCCTTCAAGAAGCCTTTCGCTAAGGCTGTTCTTGTGGAATTGGCAAAGGGATATTTGGAAGCCCATAGAGGGCTATTGTGAAAAAGGAAATATCTTCCGTTCAAAACTGGAAAGAAGCTTTCTGAGAAACTGCTCTGTGTTCTGTTAATTCATCGCACAGAGTTACATCTTTCCCTTCAAGAAGACTTTCGCTAAGACTGTTCTTGTGGAATTGGAAAAGGGATATTTGGAGGCCCATAGAGGGCTATGGTGAAAAAGGAAATATCTTCCGTTCAAAACTGGAAAGAAGCTTTCTGAGTAACTGCTCTGTGTTCTGTTAATTCATCTCACAGAGTTACATCTTTCCCTTCAAGAAGCCTTTTGCTAAGGCTGTTCTTGTGGAATTGGCAAAGGGATATTTGGAAGCCCATAGAGGGCTATGGTGAAAAATGAAATACCTTCAGTTCAAAACTGGAAAGAAGCTTTCTGAGAAACTGCTCTGTGTTCTGTGAATTCATCTCACAGAGTTACATCTTTCCCTTCAAGAAGCCTTTCGCTAAGGCTGTTCTTGTGGAATTGGCAAAGGGATATTTGGAAGCCCATAGAGGGCTATGGTGAAAAAGGAAATATCTTCCGTTCAAAACTGGAAAGAAGCTTTCGGAGAAACTGCTCTGTGTTCTGTTAATTCATCTCACAGAGTTACATCTTTCCCTTCAAGAAGCCTTTGCTAAGGCTGTTCTTGTGGAATTGGCAAAGGGATATTTGGAAGCCCATAGAGGGCTATGGTGAAAAAGGAAATATCATCCGTTCAAAACTGGAAAGAAGCTTTCTGAGAAACTGCTCTGTGTTCTGTTAATTCATCTCACAGAGTTACATCTTTCCCTTCAAGAAGCTTTTCGCTAAGGCTCTTCTTGTGGAATTGGCAACGGGATATTTGGAAGCCCATAGAGGGCTATGGTGAAAAAGGTAATATCTTCCGTTCAAAACTGGAAAGAAGCTTTCTGAGAAACTGCTCTGTGTTCTGTTAATTCATCTCACAGAGTTACATCTTTCCCTTCAAGAAGCCTTTCGCTAAGGCTGTTCTTGTGGAATTGGCAAAGGGATATTTGGAAGCCCATAGAGGGCTATGGTGAAAAAGGACATATCTTCCGTTCAAAACTGGAAAGAAGCTTTCTGAGAAACTGCTCTGTGTTCTGTTAATTCATCTCACAGAGTTACATCTTTCCCTTCAAGAAGCCTTTCGCTAAGGCTGTTCTTGTGGAATTGGCAAAGGGATATTTGGAAGCCCATAGAGGGCTATGGTGAAAAAGGAAATATCTTCCGTTCAAAACTGGAAAGAAGCTTTCTGAGAAACTGCTCTGTGTTCTGTGAATTCATCTCACAGAGTTCCATCTTTCCCTTGTAGAAGCCTTTCGCTAAGGCTGTTCTTGTGGAATTGGCAAAGGGATATTTGGAAGCCCCTAGAGGGCTATGGTGAAAAAGGAAATATCTTCCGTTCAAAACTGGAAAGAAGCTTTCTGAGAAACTGCTCTGTGTTCTGTTAATTCATCTCACAGAGTTACATCTTTCCCTTCAAGAAGCCTTTCGCTAAGGCTGTTCTTGTGGAATTGGCAAAGGGATATTTGGAAGCCCATACAGGGCTATGGTGAAAAAGGAAATATCTTCCGTTCAAAACTGGAAAGAAGCTTTCTGAGAAACTGCTCTGTGTTCTGTTAATTCATCTCACAGTGTTACATCTTTCCCTTCAAGAAGCCTTTCGCTAAGGCTGTTCTTGTGGAATTGGCAAAGGGATATTTGGAAGCCCATAGAGGGCTATGGTGAAAAAGGAAATATCTTCCGTTCAAAACTGGAAAGAAGCTTTCTGAGAAACTGCTCTGTGTTCTGTGAATTCATCTCACAGAATTACATCTTTCCCTTCAAGAAGCCTTTTGCTAAGGCTGTTCTCGTGGAATGGGCAACGGGATATTTGGAAGCCCATAGAGGGCTATGGTGAAAAAGGAAATATCTTCCGTTCAAAACTGGAAAGAAGCTTTCTGAGAAACTGCTCTGTGTTCTGTTAATTCATCTCACAGAGTTACATCTTTCCCTTCAAGAAGCCTTTCGCTAAGGCTGTTCTTGTGGAATTGGCAAAGGGATATTTGGAAGCCCATAGAGGGCTATGGTGAAAAAGGAAATATCTTCCGTTCAAAACTGGAAAGAAGCTTTCTGAGAAACTGCTCTGTGTTCTGTTAATTCATCTCACACTGTTATATCTTTCCCTTCAAGAAGCCTTTCGCTAAGGCTGTTCTTGTGGAATTGGCAAAGGGATATTTGGAAGCCCATAGAGGGCTATGGTGAAAAAGGAAATATCTTCCGTTCAAAACTGGAAAGAAGCTTTCTGAGAAACTGCTCTGTGTTCTGTTAATTCATCTCACAGAGTTACATCTTTCCCTTCAAGAAGCCTTTCGCTAAAGCTGTTCTTGTGGAATTGGCAAAGGGATATTTGGAAGCCCATAGAGGGCTATGGTGAAAAAGGACATATCTTCCGTTCAAAACTGGAAAGAAGCTTTCTGAGAAACTGCTCTGTGTTCTGTTAATTCATCTCACAGAGTTACATCTTTCCCTTCAAGAAGCCTTTCGCTAAGGCTGTTCTTGTGGAATTGGAAAAGGGATATTTGTAAGCCCATAGAGGGCTATGGTGAAAAATGAAATATCTTCAATTCAAAACTGGAAAGAAGCTTTCTGAGAAACTGCTCTGTGTTCTGTGAATTCATCTCACAGAGTTACATCTTTCCCTTCAAGAAGCCTTTCGCTAAGGCTGTTCTTGTGGAATGGGAAACGGGATATTTGGAAGCCCATAGAGGGCTATGGTGAAAAAGGAAATATCTTCCGTTCAAAACTGGAAAGAAGCTTTCTGAGAAACTGCTCTGTGTTCTGTTAATTCATCTCACACTGTTATATCTTTCCCTTCAAGAAGCCTTTCGCTAAGGCTGTTCTTGTGGAATTGGCAAAGGGATATTTGGAAGCCCATAGAGGGCTATGGTGAAAAAGGAAATATCTTCCGTTCAAAACTGGAAAGAAGCTTTCTGAGAAACTGCTCTGTGTTCTGTTAATTCATCTCACAGAGTTACATCTTTCCCTTCAAGAAGCCTTTCGCTAAGGCTGTTCTTGTGGAATTGGCAAAGGGATATTTGGAAGCCCATAGAGGGCTATGGTGAAAAAGGACATATCTTCCGTTCAAAACTGGAAAGAATCTTTCTGAGAAACTGCTCTGTGTTCTGTTAATTCATCTCACAGAGTTACATCTTTCCCTTCAAGAAGCCTTTCGCTAAGGCTGTTCTTGTGGAATTGGCAAAGGGATATTTGGAAGCCCATAGAGGGCTATGGTGAAAAATGAAATATCTTCAATTCAAAACTGGAAAGAAGCTTTCTGAGAAACTGCTCTGTGTTCTGTGAATTCATCTCACAGTGTTACATCTTTCCCTTCAAGAAGCCTTTCGCTAAGGCTGTTCTTGTGGAATGGGAAACGGGATATTTGGAAGCCCATAGAGGGCTATGGTGAAAAAGGAAATATCTTCCGTTCAAAACTGGAAAGAAGCTTTCTGAGAAACTGCTCTGTGTTCTGTGAATTCATCTCACAGAGTTACATCTTTCCCTTGTAGAAGCCTTTCGCTAAGGCTGTTCTTGTGGAATGGGCAACGGGATATTTGGAAGCCCATAGAGGGCTATGGTGAAAAAGGAAATATCTTCCGTTCAAAACTGGAAAGAAGCTTTCTGAGAAACTGCTCTGTGTTCTGTTAATTCATCTCACAGAGTTACATCTTTCCCTTCAAGAAGCCTTTCGCTAAGGCTGTTTTTGTGGAATTGGCAAAGGGATATTTGGAAGCCCATAGAGGGCTATGGTGAAAAAGGAAATATCTTCCGTTCAAAACTGGAAAGAAGCTTTCTGAGAAACTGCTCTGTGTTCTGTTAATTCATCTCACTGAGTTATATATTTCCCTTCAAGAAGCCTTTCGCTAAGGCTGTTCTTGTGGAATTGGCAAAGGGATATTTGGAAGCCCATAGAGGGCTATGGTGAAAAAGGAAATATCTTCCGTTCAAAACTGGAAAGAAGCTTTCTGAGAAACTGCCCTCTGTTCTGTGAATTCATCTCACAGAGTTACATCTTTCCCTTCAAGAAGCCTTTCGCTAAGGCTGTTCTTGTGGAATGGGCAACGGCATATTTGGAAGCCCATAGAGGGCTATGGTGAAAAAGGAAATATCTTCCGTTCAAAACTGGAAAGAAACTTTCTGAGAAACTGCTCTGTGTTCTGTTAATTCATCTCACAGAGTTACATCTTTCCCTTCAAGAAGCCTTTCGCTAAGGCTGTTCTTGTGGAATTGGCAAAGGGATATTTGGAAGCCCATAGAGGGCTATGGTGAAAAAGGAAATATCTTCCGTTCAAAACTGGAAAGAAGCTTTCTGAGAAACTGCTCTGTGTTCTGTTAATTCATCTCACAGAGTTACATCTTTCCCTTCAAGAAGCCTTTCGCTAAGGCTGTTCTTGTGGAATTGGCAAAGGGATATTTGGAAGCCCATAGAGGGCTATGGTGAAAAAGGAAATATCTTCCGTTCAAAACTGGAAAGAAGCTTTCTGAGAAACTGCTCTGTGTTCTGTTAATTCATCTCACAGAGTTACATCTTTCCCTTCAAGAAGCCTTTCGCTAAGGCTGTTCTTGTGGAATTGGAAAAGGGATATTTGGAGGCCCATAGAGGACTATGGTGAAAAAGGAAATATCTTCCGTTCAAAATTGGAAAGAAGCTTTCTGAGAAACTGCTCTGTGTTCTGTTAATTCATCTCACAGAGTTACATCTTTCCCTTCAAGAAGCCTTTCGCTAAGGCTGTTCTTGTGGAATTGGAAAAGGGATATTTGGAGGCCCATAGAGGGCTATGGTGAAAAAGGAAATATCTTCCGTTCAAAACTGGAAAGAAGCTTTCTGAGAAACTGCTCTGTGTTCTGTTAATTCATCTCACAGAGTTACATCTTTCCCTTCAAGAAGCCTTTTGCTAAGGCTGTTCTTGTGGAATTGGCAAAGGGATATTTGGAAGCCCATAGAGGGCTATGGTGAAAAATGAAATACCTTCAGTTCAAAACTGGAAAGAAGCTTTCTGAGAAACTGCTCTGTGTTCTGTGAATTCATCTCACAGAGTTACATCTTTCCCTTCAAGAAGCCTTTCGCTAAGGCTGTTCTTGTGGAATTGGCAAAGGGATATTTGGAAGCCCATAGAGGGCTATGGTGAAAAAGGAAATATCTTCCGTTCAAAACTGGAAAGAAACTTTCTGAGAAACTGCTCTGTGTTCTGTTAATTCATCTCACAGAGTTACATCTTTCCCTTCAAGAAGCCTTTGCTAAGGCTGTTCTTGTGGAATTGCAAAGGGATATTTGGAAGCCCATAGAGGGCTATGGTGAAAAAGGAAATATCATCCGTTCAAAACTGGAAAGAAGCTTTCTGAGAAACTGCTCTGTGTTCTGTTAATTCATCTCACAGAGTCACATCTTTCCCTTCAAGAAGCTTTTCGCTAAGGCTCTTCTTGTGGAATTGGCAACGGAATATTTGGAAGCCCATAGAGGGCTATGGTGAAAAAGGTAATATCATCCGTTCAAAACTGGAAAGAAGCTTTCTGAGAAACTGCTCTGTGTTCTGTTAATTCATCTCACAGAGGTACATCTTTCCCTTCAAGAAGCCTTTCGCTAAGGCTGTTCTTGTGGAATTGGCAAAGGGATATTTGGAAGCCCATAGAGGGCTATGGTGAAAAAGGAAATATCTTCCGTTCAAAACTGGAAAGAAGCTTTCTGAGAAACTGCTCTGTGTTCTGTTAATTCATCTCACAGAGTTACATTTTTCCCTTCAAGAAGCCTTTCGCTAAGGCTGTTCTTGTGGAATTGGCAAAGGGATATTTGGAAGCCCATAGAGGGCTATGGTGAAAAAGGAAATATCTTCCGTTCAAAACTGGAAAGAAGCTTTCTGAGAAACTGCTCTGTGTTCTGTTAATTCATCTCACAGAGTTATATATTTCCCTTCAAGAAGCCTTTCGCTAAGGCTGTTCTTGTGGAATTGGCAAAGGGATATTTGGAAGCCCATAGAGGGCTATGGTGAAAAAGGAAATATCTTCCGTTCAAAACTGGAAAGAAGCTTTCTGAGAAACTGCTCTGTGTTCTGTTAATTCATCTCACAGAGTTACATCTTTCCCTTCAAGAAGCCTTTCGCTAAGGCTGTTCTTGTGGAATTGGCAAAGGGATATTTGGAAGCCCATAGAGGGCTATGGTGAAAAAGGACATATCTTCCGTTCAAAACTGGAAAGAAGCTTTCTGAGAAACTGCTCTGTGTTCTGTAAATTCATCTCACAGAGTTACATCTTTCCCTTCAAGAAGCCTTTCGCTAAGGCTGTTCTTGTGGAATTGGCAAAGGGATATTTGGAAGCCCATAGAGGGCTATGGTGAAAAAGGAAATATCTTCCGTTCAAAACTGGAAAGAAGCTTTCTGAGAAACTGCTCTGTGTTCTGTTAATTCAGCTCACAGAGTTACATCTTTCCCTTCAAGAAGCCTTTCGCTAAGGCTGTTCTTGTGGAATTGGCAAAGGGATATTTGGAAGCCCATAGAGGGCTATGGTGAAAAAGGAAATATCTTCCGTTCAAAACTGGAAAGAAGCTTTCTGAGAAACTGCTCTGTGTTCTGTTAATTCATCTCACAGAGTTACATCTTTCCCTTCATGAAGCCTTTCGCTAAGGCTGTTCTTGTGGAATTGGCAAAGGGATATTTGGAATCCCATAGAGGGCTATGGTGAAAAAGGAAATATCTTCCGTTCAAAACTGGAAAGAAGCTTTCTGAGAAACTGCTCTGTGTTCTTTGAATTCATCTCACAGAGTTACATCTTTCCCTTGTAGAAGCCTTTCGCTAAGGCTGTTCTTGTGGAATGGGCAACTGGATATTTGGAAGCCCATAGAGGGCTATGGTGAAAAAGGAAATATCTTCCGTTCAAAACTGGAAAGAAGCTTTCTGAGAAACTGCTCTGTGTTCTGTTAATTCATCTCACAGAGTTACATCTTTCCCTTCAAGAAGCCTTTCGCTAAGGCTGTTTTTGTGGAATTGGCAAAGGGATATTTGGAAGCCCATAGGGGGCTATGGTGAAAAAGGAAATATCTTCCGTTCAAAACTGGAAAGAAGCTTTCTGAGAAACTGCTCTGTGTTCTGTTAATTCATCTCACTGAGTTATATATTTCCCTTCAAGAAGCCTTTCGCTAAGGCTGTTCTTGTGGAATTGGCAAAGGGATATTTGGAAGCCCATAGAGGTCTATGGTGAAAAAGGAAATATCTTCCGTTCAAAACTGGAAAGAAGCTTTCTGAGAAACTGCCCTGTGTTCTGTGAATTCATCTCACAGAGTTACATCTTTCCCTTCAAGAAACCTTTCGCTAAGGCTGTTCTTGTGGAATGGGCAACGGCATATTTGGAAGCCCATAGAGGGCTATGGTGAAAAAGGAAATATCTTCCGTTCAAAACTGGAAAGAAGCTTTCTGAGAAACTGCTCTGTGTTCTGTGAATTCATCTCACAGAGTTACATCTTTCCCTTCAAGAAGCTTTTCGCTAAGGCTGTTCTTGTGGAATTGGCAACGGGATATTTGGAAGCCCATAGAGGGCTATGGTGAAAAAGGAAATATCTTCCGTTCAAAACTGGAAAGAAGCTTTCTGAGAAACTGCTCTGTGTTCTGTTAATTCATCTCACAGAGTTATATCTTTCCCTTCAAGAAGCCTTTGGCTAAGGCTGTTCTTGTGGAATTGGCAAAGGGATATTTGGAAGCCCATAGAGGGCTATGGTGAAAAAGGAAATATCTTCCGTTCAAAACTGGAAAGAAGCTTTCTGAGAAACTGCTCTGTGTTCTGTTAATTCATCTCACAGAGTTACATCTTTCCCTTCAAGAAGCCTTTCGCTAAGGCTGTTCTTGTGGAATTGGCAAAGGGATATTTGGAACCCCTAGAGGGCTATGGTGAAAAAGGAAATATCTTCCCTTCAAAACTGGAAAGAAGCTTTCTGAGAAACTGCTCTGTGTTCTATTAATTCATCTCACAGAGTTATATCTTTCCCTTCAAGAAGCCTTTCGCTAAGGCTGTTCTTGTGGAATTGGCAAAGGGATATTTGGAAGCCCATAGAGGGCTATGGTGAAAAAGGAAATATCTTCCGTTCAAAACTGGAAAGAAGCTTTCTGAGAAACTGCTCTGTGTTCTGTTAATTCATCTCACAGAGTTACATCTTTCCCTTCAAGAAGCCTTTCGTAAGGCTGTTCTTGTGGAATTGGCAAAGGGATATTTGGAAGCCCTTAGAGGGCTATGGTGAAAAAGGAAATATCTTCCGTTCAAAACTGGAAAGAAGCTTTCTGAGAAACTGCTCTGTGTTCTGTTAATTCATCTCACAGAGTTACATCTTTCCCTTCAAGAAGCCTTTCGCTAAGGCTGTTCTTTTGGAATTGGAAAAGGGATATTTGGAGGCCCATAGAGGGCTATGGTGAAAAAGGAAATATCTTCCGTTCAAAACTGGAAAGAAGCTTTCTGAGAAACTGCTCTGTGTTCTTTGAATTCATCTCACAGAGTTACATCTTTCCCTTGTAGAAGCCTTTCGCTAAGGCTGTTCTTGTGGAATGGGCAACGGGATATTTGGAAGCCCATAGAGGGCTATGGTGAAAAAGGAAATATCTTCCGTTCAAAACTGGAAAGAAGCTTTCTGAGAAACTGCTCTGTGTTCTGTTAATTCATCTCACAGAGTTACATCTTTCCCTTCAAGAAGCCTTTCGCTAAGGCTGTTTTTGTGGAATTGGCAAAGGGATTTTTGGAAGCCCATAGAGGGCTATGGTGAAAAAGGAAATATCTTCCGTTCAAAACTGGAAAGAAGCTTTCTGAGAAACTGCTCTGTGTTCTGTTAATTCATCTCACTGAGTTATATATTTCCCTTCAAGAAGCCTTTCGCTAAGGCTGTTCTTGTGGAATTGGCAAAGGGATATTTGGAAGCCCATAGAGGGCTATGGTGAAAAAGGAAATATCTTCCGATCAAAACTGGAAAGAAGCTTTCTGAGAAACTGCCCTGTGTTCTGTGAATTCATCTCACAGAGTTACATCTTTCCCTTCAAGAAACCTTTCGCTAAGGCTGTTCTTGTGGAATGGGCAACGGCATATTTGGAAGCCCATAGAGGGCTATGGTGAAAAAGGAAATATCTTCCGTTCAAAACTGGAAAGAAGCTTTCTGAGAAACTGCTCTGTGTTCTGTTAATTCATCTCACAGAGTTACATCTTTCCCTTCAAGAAGCTTTTCGCTAAGGCTGTTCTTGTGGAATTGGCAACGGGATATTTGGAAGCCCATAGAGGGCTATGGTGAAAAAGGAAATATCTTCCGTTCAAAACTGGAAAGAAGCTTTCTGAGAAACTGCTCTGTGTTCTGTTAATTCATCTCACAGAGTTATATCTTTCCCTTCAAGAAGCCTTTGGCTAAGGCTGTTCTTGTGGAATTGGCAAATGGATATTTGGAAGCCCATAGAGGGCTATGGTGAAAAAGGAAATATCTTCCGTTCAAAACTGGAAAGAAGCTTTCTGAGAAACTGCTCTGTGTTCTGTTAATTCATCTCACAGAGTTACATCGTTCCCTTCAAGAAGCCTTTCGCTAAGGCTGTTCTTGTGGAATTGGCAAAGGGATATTTGGAAGCCCTTAGAGGGCTATGGTGAAAAAGGAAATATCTTCCGTTCAAAACTGGAAAGAAGCTTTCTGAGAAACTGCTCTGTGTTCTGTTAATTCATCTCACAGAGTTACATCTTTCCCTTCAAGAAGCCTTTCGCTAAGGCTGTTCTTTTGGAATTGGAAAAGGGATATTTGGAGGCCCATAGAGGGCTATGGTGAAAAAGGAAATATCTTCCGTTCAAAACTGGAAAGAAGCTTTCTGAGAAACTGCTCTGTGTTCTGTTAATTCATCTCACAGAGTTACATCTTTCCCTTCAAGAAGCCTTTTGCTAAGGCTGTTCTTGTGGAATTGGCAAAGGGATATTTGGAAGCCCATAGAGGGCTATGGTGAAAAATGAAATACCTTCAGTTCAAAACTGGAAAGAAGCTTTCTGAGAAACTGCTCTGTGTTCTGTGAATTCATCTCACAGAGTTACATCTTTCCCTTCAAGAAGCCTTTCGCTAAGGCTGTTCTTGTGGAATTGGCAAAGGGATATTTGGAAGCCCATAGAGGGCTATGGTGAAAAAGGAAATATCTTCCGTTCAAAACTGGAAAGAAGCTTTCTGAGAAACTGCTCTGTGTTCTGTTAATTCATCTCACAGAGTTACATCTTTCCCTTCAAGAAGCCTTTGCTAAGGCTGTTCTTGTGGAATGGGCCACGGGATATTTGGAAGCCCATAGAGGGCTATGGTGAAAAAGGAAATATCATCCGTTATAAACTGGAAAGAAGCTTTCTGAGAAACTGCTCTGTGTTCTGTTAATTCATCTCACAGAGTTACATCTTTCCCTTCAAGAAGCTTTTCGCTAAGGCTCTTCTTGTGGAATTGGCAACGGGATATTTGGAAGCCCATAGAGGGCTATGGTGAAAAAGGAAATATCTTCCGTTCAAAACTGGAAAGAAGCTTTCTGAGAAACTGCTCTGTGTTCTGTTAATTCATCTCACAGAGTTACATCTTTCCCTTCAAGAAGCCTTTCGCTAAGGCTGTTCTTGTGGAATTGGCAAAGGGATATTTGGAAGCCCATAGAGGGCTATGGTGAAAAAGGAAATATCTTCCGTTCAAAACTGGAAAGAAGCTTTCTGAGAAACTGCTCTGTGTTCTGTGAATTCATCTCACAGAGTTACATCTTTCCCTTCAAGAAGCCTTTCGCTAAGGCTGTTCTTGTGGAATTGGCAAAGGGATATTTGGAAGCCCATAGAGGGCTATGGTGAAAAAGGAAATATCTTCCGTTCAAAACTGGAAAGAAGCTTTCTGAGAAACTGCTCTGTGTTCTGTTAATTCATCTCACAGAGTTATATATTTCCCTTCAAGAAGCCTTTCGCTAAGGCTGTTCTTGTGGAATTGGCAAAGGGATATTTGGAAGCCCATAGAGGGCTATGGTGAAAAAGGAAATATCTTCCGTTCAAAACTGGAAAGAAGCTTTCTGAGAAACTTCTCTGTGTTCTGTTAATTCATCTCACAGAGTTACATCTTTCCCTTCAAGAAGCCTTTCGCTAAGGCTGTTCTTGTGGAATTGGCAAAGGGATATTTGGAAGCCCATAGAGGGCTATGGTGAAAAAGGACATATCTTCCGTTCAAAACTGGAAAGAAGCTTTCTGAGAAACTGCTCTGTGTTCTGTTAATTCATCTCACAGAGTTACATCTTTCCCTTCAAGAAGCCTTTCGCTAAGGCTGTTCTTGTGGAATTGGCAAAGGGATATTTGGAAGCCCATCGAGGGCTATCGTGAAAAAGGAAATATCTTCCGTTCAAAACTGGAAAGAAGCTTTCTGAGAAACTGCTCTGTGTTCTGTTAATTCATCTCACAGAGTTACATCTTTCCCTTCAAGAAGCCTTTCGCTAAGGCTGTTCTTGTGGAATTGGCAAAGGGATATTTGGAAGCCCTTAGAGGGCTATGGTGAAAAAGGAAATATCTTCCGTTCAAAACTGGAAAGAAGCTTTCTGAGAAACTGCTCTGTGTTCTGTTAATTCATCTCACACTCTTATATCTTTCCCTTCAAGAAGCCTTTCGCTTAGGCTGTTCTTGTGGAATTGGCAAAGGGATATTTGGAAGCCCATAGAGGGCTATGGTGAAAAAGGAAATATCTTCCGTTCAAAACTGGAAAGAAGCTTTCTGAGAAACTGCTCTGTGTTCTGTTAATTCATCTCACAGAGTTACATCTTTCCCTTCAAGAAGCCTTTCGCTAAGGCTGTTCTTGTGGAATTGGCAAAGGGATATTTGGAAGCCCATAGAGGGCTATGGTGAAAAAGGACATATCTTCCGTTCAAAACTGGAAAGAAGCTTTCTGAGAAACTGCTCTGTGTTCTGTTAATTCATCTCACAGAGTTACATCTTTCCCTTCAAGAAGCCTTTCGCTAAGGCTGTTCTTGTGGAATTGGCAAAGGGATATTTGGAAGCCCATAGAGGGCTATGGTGAAAAATGAAATATCTTCAATTCAAAACTGGAAAGAAGCTTTCTGAGAAACTGCTCTGTGTTCTGTGAATTCATCTCACAGAGTGACATCTTTCCCTTCAAGAAGCCTTTCGCTAAGGCTGTTCTTGTGGAATTGGCAAAGGGATATTTGGAAACCCATAGAGGGCTATGGTGAAAAAGGAAATATCTTCCGTTCAAAACTGGAAAGAAGCTTTCTGAGAAACTGCTCTGTGTTCTGTGAATTCATCTCACAGAGTTACATCTTTCCCTTCAAGAAGCCTTTCGCTAAGGCTGTTCTTGTGGAATTGGCAAAGGGATATTTGGAAGCCCATAGAGGGCTATGGTGAAAAAGGAAATATCTTCCGTTCAAAACTGGAAAGAAGCTTTCTGAGAAACTGCTCTGTGTTCTGTTAATTCATCTCTCAGGGTTATATCTTTCCCTTCAAGAAGCCTTTCGCTAAGGCTGTTCTTGTGGAATTGGCAAAGGGATATTTGGAAGCCCATAGAGGGCTGTGGTGAAAAAGGAAATATCTTCCGTTCAAAACTGGAAAGAAGCTTTCTGAGAAACTGCTCTGTGTTCTGTAAATTCATCTCACAGAGTTACATCTTTCCCTTCAAGAAGCCTTTCGCTAAGGCTGTTCTTGTGGAATTGGCAAAGGGATATTTGGAAGCCCATAGAGGGCTATGGTGAAAAAGGAAATATCTTCTGTTCAAAACTGGAAAGAAGCTTTCTGAGAAACTGCTCTGTGTTCTGTTAATTCATCTCACAGAGTTACATCTTTCCCTTCAAGAAGCCTTTCGCTAAGCCTGTTCTTGTGGAATTGGCAAAGGGATATTTGGAAGCCCATAGAGGGCTATGGTGAAAAAGGAAATATCTTCCGTTCAAAACTGGAAAGAAGCTTTCTGAGAAACTGTTCTGTGTTCTGTTAATTCATCTCACAGAGTTACATCTTTCCCTTCATGAAGCCTTTCGCTAAGGCTGTTCTTGTGGAATTGGCAAAGGGATATTTGGAATCGCATAGAGGGCTATGGTGAAAAAGGAAATATCTTCCGTTCAAAACTGGAAAGAAGCTTTCTGAGAAACTGCTCTGTGTTCTGTGAATTCATCTCACAGAGTTACATCTTTCCCTTGTAGAAGCCTTTCGCTAAGGCTGTTCTTGTGGAATGGGCAACGGGATATTTGGAAGCCCATAGAGGGCTATGGTGAAAAAGGAAATATCATCCGTTCAAAACTGGAAAGAAGCTTTCTGAGAAACTGCTCTGTGTTCTGTTAATTCATCTCACAGAGTTACATCTTTCTCTTCAAGAAGCCTTTCGCTAAGGCTGTTTTTGTGGAATTGGCAAAGGGATATTTGGAAGCCCATAGAGGGCTATGGTGAAAAAGGAAATATCTTCCGTTCAAAACCGGAAAGAAGCTTTCTGAGAAACTGCTCTGTGTTCTGTTAATTCATCTCACTTAGTTATATATTTCCCTTCAAGAAGCCTTTCGCTAAGGCTGTTCTTGTGGAATTGGCAAAGGGATATTTGGAAGCCCATAGAGGGCTATGGTGAAAAAGGAAATATCTTCCGTTCAAAACTGGAAAGAAGCTTTCAGAGAAACTGCTCTGTGCTCTGTTAATTTATCTCACCGAGTTACATCTTTCCCTTCAAGAAGCCGTTCGCTAAGGCTGTTCTTGTGGAATTGGCAAAGGGATATTTGGAAGCCCATAGAGGGCTATGGTGAAAAAGGAAATATCTTCCGTTCAAAACTGGAAAGAAGCTTTCTGAGAAACTGCTCTGTGTTCTGTTAATTCATCTCACAGAGTTACATCTTTCCCTTCAAGAAGCCTTTCGCTAAGGCTGTTCTTGTGGAATTGGCAAAGGGATATTTGGAAGCCCATAGAGGGCTATGGTGAAAAAGGAAATATCTTCCGTTCAAAACTGGAAAGAAGCTTTCTGAGAAACTGCTCTGTGTTCTGTTAATTCATCTCACAGTGTTACATCTTTCCCTTCAAGAAGCCTTTCGCTAAGGCTGTTCTTGTGGAATTGGCAAAGGGATATTTGGAAGCCCATAGAGGGCTATGGTGAAAAAGGAAATATCTTCCGTTCAAAACTGGAAAGAAGCTTTCTGAGAAACTGCTCTGTGTTCTGTGAATTCATCTCACAGAGTTACATCTTTCCCTTCAAGAAGCCTTTTGCTAAGGCTGTTCTCGTGGAATGGGCAACGGGATATTTGGAAGCCCATAGAGGGCTATGGTGAAAAAGGAAATATCTTCCGTTCAAAACTGGAAAGAAGCTTTCTGAGAAACTGCTCTGTGTTCTGTTAATTCATCTCACAGAGTTACATCTTTCCCTTCAAGAAGCCTTTCGCTAAGGCTGTTCTTGTGGAATTGGCAAAGGGATATTTGGAAGCCCATAGAGGGCTATGGTGAAAAAGGAAATATCTTCCGTTCAAAACTGGAAAGAAGCTTTCTGAGAAACTGCTCTGTGTTCTGTTAATTCATCTCACACTGTTATATCTTTCCCTTCAAGAAGCCTTTCGCTAAGGCTGTTCTTGTGGAATTGGCAAAGGGATATTTGGAAGCCCATAGAGGGCTATGGTGAAAAAGGAAATATCTTCCGTTCAAAACTGGAAAGAAAGCTTTCTGAGAAACTGCTCTGTGTTCTGTTAATTCATCTCACAGAGTTACATCTTTCCCTTCAAGAAGCCTTTCGCTAAAGCTGTTCTTGTGGAATTGGCAAAGGGATATTTGGAAGCCCATAGAGGGCTATGGTGAAAAAGGACATATCTTCCGTTCAAAACTGGAAAGAAGCTTTCTGAGAAACTGCTCTGTGTTCTGTTAATTCATCTCACAGAGTTACATCTTTCCCTTCAAGAAGCCTTTCGCTAAGGCTGTTCTTGTGGAATTGGCAAAGTGATATTTGGAAGCCCATAGAGGGCTATGGTGAAAAATGAAATATCTTCAATTCAAAACTGGAAAGAAGCTTTCTGAGAAACTGCTCTGTGTTCTGTGAATTCATCTCACAGAGTTACATCTTTCCCTTCAAGAAGCCTTTCGCTAAGGCTGTTCTTGTGGAATGGGAAACGGGATATTTGGAAGCCCATAGAGGGCTATGGTGAAAAAGGAAATATCTTCCGTTCAAAACTGGAAAGAAGCTTTCTGAGAAACTGCTCTGTGTTCTGTTAATTCATCTCACACTGTTATATCTTTCCCTTCAAGAAGCCTTTCGCTAAGGCTGTTCTTGTGGAATTGGCAAAGGGATATTTGGAAGCCCATAGAGGGCTATGGTGAAAAAGGAAATATCTTCCGTTCAAAACTGGAAAGAAGCTTTCTGAGAAACTGCTCTGTGTTCTGTTAATTCATCTCACAGAGTTACATCTTTCCCTTCAAGAAGCCTTTCGCTAAGGCTGTTCTTGTGGAATTGGCAAAGGGATATTTGGAAGCCCATAGAGGGCTATGGTGAAAAAGGACATATCTTCCGTTCAAAACTGGAAAGAAGCTTTCTGAGAAACTGCCCTGTGTTCTGTGAATTCATCTCACAGAGTTACATCTTTCCCTTCAAGAAACCTTTCGCTAAGGCTGTTCTTGTGGAATGGGCAACGGCATATTTGGAAGCCCATAGAGGGCTATGGTGAAAAAGGAAATATCTTCCGTTCAAAACTGGAAAGAAGCTTTCTGAGAAACTGCTCTGTGTTCTGTTAATTCATCTCACAGAGTTACATCTTTCCCTTCAAGAAGCTTTTCGCTAAGGCTGTTCTTGTGGAATTGGCAACGGGATATTTGGAAGCCCATAGAGGGCTATGGTGAAAAAGGAAATATCTTCCGTTCAAAACTGGAAAGAAGCTTTCTGAGAAACTGCTCTGTGTTCTGTTAATTCATCTCACAGAGTTATATCTTTCCCTTCAAGAAGCCTTTGGCTAAGGCTGTTCTTGTGGAATTGGCAAAGGGATATTTGGAAGCCCATAGAGGGCTATGGTGAAAAAGGAAATATCTTCCGTTCAAAACTGGAAAGAAGCTTTCTGAGAAACTGCTCTGTGTTCTGTTAATTCATCTCACAGAGTTACATCTTTCCCTTCAAGAAGCCTTTCGCTAAGGCTGTTCTTGTGGAATTGGCAAAGGGATATTTGGAACCCCTAGAGGGCTATGGTGAAAAAGGAAATATCTTCCCTTCAAAACTGGAAAGAAGCTTTCTGAGAAACTGCTCTGTGTTCTATTAATTCATCTCACAGAGTTATATCTTTCCCTTCAAGAAGCCTTTCGCTAAGGCTGTTCTTGTGGAATTGGCAAAGGGATATTTGGAAGCCCATAGAGGGCTATGGTGAAAAAGGAAATATCTTCCGTTCAAAACTGGAAAGAAGCTTTCTGAGAAACTGCTCTGTGTTCTGTTAATTCATCTCACAGAGTTACATCTTTCCCTTCAAGAAGCCTTTCGTAAGGCTGTTCTTGTGGAATTGGCAAAGGGATATTTGGAAGCCCTTAGAGGGCTATGGTGAAAAAGGAAATATCTTCCGTTCAAAACTGGAAAGAAGCTTTCTGAGAAACTGCTCTGTGTTCTGTTAATTCATCTCACAGAGTTACATCTTTCCCTTCAAGAAGCCTTTCGCTAAGGCTGTTCTTTTGGAATTGGAAAAGGGATATTTGGAGGCCCATAGAGGGCTATGGTGAAAAAGGAAATATCTTCCGTTCAAAACTGGAAAGAAGCTTTCTGAGAAACTGCTCTGTGTTCTTTGAATTCATCTCACAGAGTTACATCTTTCCCTTGTAGAAGCCTTTCGCTAAGGCTGTTCTTGTGGAATGGGCAACGGGATATTTGGAAGCCCATAGAGGGCTATGGTGAAAAAGGAAATATCTTCCGTTCAAAACTGGAAAGAAGCTTTCTGAGAAACTGCTCTGTGTTCTGTTAATTCATCTCACAGAGTTACATCTTTCCCTTCAAGAAGCCTTTCGCTAAGGCTGTTTTTGTGGAATTGGCAAAGGGATTTTTGGAAGCCCATAGAGGGCTATGGTGAAAAAGGAAATATCTTCCGTTCAAAACTGGAAAGAAGCTTTCTGAGAAACTGCTCTGTGTTCTGTTAATTCATCTCACTGAGTTATATATTTCCCTTCAAGAAGCCTTTCGCTAAGGCTGTTCTTGTGGAATTGGCAAAGGGATATTTGGAAGCCCATAGAGGGCTATGGTGAAAAAGGAAATATCTTCCGATCAAAACTGGAAAGAAGCTTTCTGAGAAACTGCCCTGTGTTCTGTGAATTCATCTCACAGAGTTACATCTTTCCCTTCAAGAAACCTTTCGCTAAGGCTGTTCTTGTGGAATGGGCAACGGCATATTTGGAAGCCCATAGAGGGCTATGGTGAAAAAGGAAATATCTTCCGTTCAAAACTGGAAAGAAGCTTTCTGAGAAACTGCTCTGTGTTCTGTTAATTCATCTCACAGAGTTACATCGTTCCCTTCAAGAAGCCTTTCGCTAAGGCTGTTCTTGTGGAATTGGCAAAGGGATATTTGGAAGCCCTTAGAGGGCTATGGTGAAAAAGGAAATATCTTCCGTTCAAAACTGGAAAGAAGCTTTCTGAGAAACTGCTCTGTGTTCTGTTAATTCATCTCACAGAGTTACATCTTTCCCTTCAAGAAGCCTTTCGCTAAGGCTGTTCTTTTGGAATTGGAAAAGGGATATTTGGAGGCCCATAGAGGGCTATGGTGAAAAAGGAAATATCTTCCGTTCAAAACTGGAAAGAAGCTTTCTGAGAAACTGCTCTGTGTTCTGTTAATTCATCTCACAGTGTTACATCTTTCCCTTCAAGAAGCCTTTTGCTAAGGCTGTTCTTGTGGAATTGGCAAAGGGATATTTGGAAGCCCATAGAGGGCTATGGTGAAAAATGAAATACCTTCAGTTCAAAACTGGAAAGAAGCTTTCTGAGAAACTGCTCTGTGTTCTGTGAATTCATCTCACAGAGTTACATCTTTCCCTTCAAGAAGCCTTTCGCTAAGGCTGTTCTTGTGGAATTGGCAAAGGGATATTTGGAAGCCCATAGAGGGCTATGGTGAAAAAGTAAATATCTTCCGTTCAAAACTGGAAAGAAGCTTTCTGAGAAACTGCTCTGTGTTCTGTTAATTCATCTCACAGAGTTACATCTTTCCCTTCAAGAAGCCTTTGCTAAGGCTGTTCTTGTGGAATTGGCAAAGGGATATTTGGAAGCCCATAGAGGGCTATGGTGAAAAAGGAAATATCATCCGTTCCAAACTGGAAAGAAGCTTTCTGAGAAACTGCTCTGTGTTCTGTTAATTCATCTCACAGAGTTACATCTTTCCCTTCAAGAAGCTTTTCGCTAAGGCTCTTCTTGTGGAATTGGCAACGGGATATTTGGAAGCCCATAGAGGGCTATGGTGAAAAAGGAAATATCTTCCGTTCAAAACTGGAAAGAAGCTTTCTGAGAAACTGCTCTGTGTTCTGTTAATTCATCTCACAGAGTTACATCTTTCCCTTCAAGAAGCCTTTCGCTAAGGCTGTTCTTGTGGAATTGGCAAAGGGATATTTGGAAGCCCATAGAGGGCTATGGTGAAAAAGGAAATATCTTCCGTTCAAAACTGGAAAGAAGCTTTCTGAGAAACTGCTCTGTGTTCTGTGAATTCATCTCACAGAGTTACATCTTTCCCTTCAAGAAGCCTTTCGCTAAGGCTGTTTTTGTGGAATTGGCAAAGGGATATTTGGAAGCCCATAGAGGGCTATGGTGAAAAAGGAAATATCTTCCGTTCAAAACTGGAAAGAAGCTTTCTGAGAAACTGCTCTGTGTTCTGTTAATTCATCTCACAGAGTTATATATTTCCCTTCAAGAAGCCTTTCGCTAAGGCTGTTCTTGTGGAATTGGCAAAGGGATATTTGGAAGCCCATAGAGGGCTATGGTGAAAAAGGAAATATCTTCCGTTCAAAACTGGAAAGAAGCTTTCTGAGAAACTGCTCTGTGTTCTGTTAATTCATCTCACAGAGTTACATCTTTCCCTTCAAGAAGCCTTTCGCTAAGGCTGTTCTTGTGGAATTGGCAAAGGGATATTTGGAAGCCCATAGAGGGCTATGGTGAAAAAGGACATATCTTCCGTTCAAAACTGGAAAGAAGCTTTCTGAGAAACTGCTCTGTGTTCTGTTAATTCATCTCACAGAGTTACATCTTTCCCTTCAAGAAGCCTTTCGCTAAGGCTGTTCTTGTGGAATTGGCAAAGGGATATTTGGAAGCCCATCGAGGGCTATCGTGAAAAAGGAAATATCTTCCGTTCAAAACTGGAAAGAAGCTTTCTGAGAAACTGCTCTGTGTTCTGTTAATTCATCTCACAGAGTTACATCTTTCCCTTCAAGAAGCCTTTCGCTAAGGCTGTTCTTGTGGAATTGGCAAAGGGATATTTGGAAGCCCATAGAGGGCTATGGTGAAAAAGGAAATATCTTCCGTTCAAAACTGGAAAGAAGCTTTCTGAGAAACTGCTCTGTGTTCTGTTAATTCATCTCACACTCTTATATCTTTCCCTTCAAGAAGCCTTTCGCTTAGGCTGTTCTTGTGGAATTGGCAAAGGGATATTTGGAAGCCCATAGAGGGCTATGGTGAAAAAGGAAATATCTTCCGTTCAAAACTGGAAAGAAGCTTTCTGAGAAACTGCTCTGTGTTCTGTTAATTCATCTCACAGAGTTACATCTTTCCCTTCAAGAAGCCTTTCGCTAAGGCTGTTCTTGTGGAATTGGCAAAGGGATATTTGGAAGCCCATAGAGGGCTATGGTGAAAAAGGACATATCTTCCGTTCAAAACTGGAAAGAAGCTTTCTGAGAAACTGCTCTGTGTTCTGTTAATTCATCTCACAGAGTTACATCTTTCCCTTCAAGAAGCCTTTCGCTAAGGCTGTTCTTGTGGAATTGGCAAAGGGATATTTGGAAGCCCATAGAGGGCTATGGTGAAAAATGAAATATCTTCAATTCAAAACTGGAAAGAAGCTTTCTGAGAAACTGCTCTGTGTTCTGTGAATTCATCTCACAGAGTTACATCTTTCCCTTCAAGAAGCCTTTCGCTAAGGCTGTTCTTGTGGAATTGGCAAAGGGATATTTGGAAACCCATAGAGGGCTATGGTGAAAAAGGAAATATCTTCCGTTCAAAACTGGAAAGAAGCTTTCTGAGAAACTGCTCTGTGTTCTGTGAATTCATCTCACAGAGTTACATCTTTCCCTTCAAGAAGCCTTTCGCTAAGGCTGTTCTTGTGGAATTGGCAAAGGGATATTTGGAAGCCCATAGAGGGCTATGGTGAAAAAGGAAATATCTTCCGTTCAAAACTGGAAAGAAGCTTTCTGAGAAACTGCTCTGTGTTCTGTTAATTCATCTCTCAGGGTTATATCTTTCCCTTCAAGAAGCCTTTCGCTAAGGCTGTTCTTGTGGAATTGGCAAAGGGATATTTGGAAGCCCATAGAGGGCTGTGGTGAAAAAGGAAATATCTTCCGTTCAAAACTGGAAAGAAGCTTTCTGAGAAACTGCTCTGTGTTCTGTAAATTCATCTCACAGAGTTACATCTTTCCCTTCAAGAAGCCTTTCGCTAAGGCTGTTCTTGTGGAATTGGCAAAGGGATATTTGGAAGCCCATAGAGGGCTATGGTGAAAAAGGAAATATCTTCTGTTCAAAACTGGAAAGAAGCTTTCTGAGAAACTGCTCTGTGTTCTGTTAATTCATCTCACAGAGTTACATCTTTCCCTTCAAGAAGCCTTTCGCTAAGCCTGTTCTTGTGGAATTGGCAAAGGGATATTTGGAAGCCCATAGAGGGCTATGGTGAAAAAGGAAATATCTTCCGTTCAAAACTGGAAAGAAGCTTTCTGAGAAACTGTTCTGTGTTCTGTTAATTCATCTCTCAGAGTTACATCTTTCCCTTCATGAAGCCTTTCGCTAAGGCTGTTCTTGTGGAATTGGCAAAGGGATATTTGGAATCGCATAGAGGGCTATGGTGAAAAAGGAAATATCTTCCGTTCAAAACTGGAAAGAAGCTTTCTGAGAAACTGCTCTGTGTTCTGTGAATTCATCTCACAGAGTTACATCTTTCCCTTGTAGAAGCCTTTCGCTAAGGCTGTTCTTGTGGAATGGGCAACGGGATATTTGGAAGCCCATAGAGGGCTATGGTGAAAAAGGAAATATCTTCCGTTCAAAACTGGAAAGAAGCTTTCTGAGAAACTGCTCTGTGTTCTGTTAATTCATCTCACAGAGTTACATCTTTCTCTTCAAGAAGCCTTTCGCTAAGGCTGTTTTTGTGGAATTGGCAAAGGGATATTTGGAAGCCCATAGAGGGCTATGGTGAAAAAGGAAATATCTTCCGTTCAAAACCGGAAAGAAGCTTTCTGAGAAACTGCTCTGTGTTCTGTTAATTCATCTCACTTAGTTATATATTTCCCTTCAAGAAGCCTTTCGCTAAGGCTGTTCTTGTGGAATTGGCAAAGGGATATTTGGAAGCCCATAGAGGGCTATGGTGAAAAAGGAAATATCTTCCGTTCAAAACTGGAAAGAAGCTTTCAGAGAAACTGCTCTGTGCTCTGTTAATTTATCTCACCGAGTTACATCTTTCCCTTCAAGAAGCCTTTCGCTAAGGCTGTTCTTGTGGAATTGGCAAAGGGATATTTGGAAGCCCATAGAGGGCTATGGTGAAAAAGGAAATATCTTCCGTGCAAAACTGGAAAGAAGCTTTCTGAGAAACTGCTCTGTGTTCTGTTAATTCATCTCACAGAGTTACATCTTTCCCTTCAAGAAGCCTTTCGCTAAGGCTGTTCTTGTGGAATTGGCAAAGGGATATTTGGAAGCCCATAGAGGGCTATGGTGAAAAAGGAAATATCTTCCGTTCAAAACTGGAAAGAAGCTTTCTGAGAAACTGCTCTGTGTTCTGTTAATTCATCTCACAGTGTTACATCTTTCCCTTCAAGAAGCCTTTCGCTAAGGCTGTTCTTGTGGAATTGGCAAAGGGATATTTGGAAGCCCATAGAGGGCTATGGTGAAAAAGGAAATATCTTCCGTTCAAAACTGGAAAGAAGCTTTCTGAGAAACTGCTCTGTGTTCTGTGAATTCATCTCACAGAGTTACATCTTTCCCTTCAAGAAGCCTTTTGCTAAGGCTGTTCTCGTGGAATGGGCAACGGGATATTTGGAAGCCCATAGAGGGCTATGGTGAAAAAGGAAATATCTTCCGTTCAAAACTGGAAAGAAGCTTTCTGAGAAACTGCTCTGTGTTCTGTTAATTCATCTCACAGAGTTACATCTTTCCCTTCAAGAAGCCTTTCGCTAAGGCTGTTCTTGTGGAATTGGCAAAGGGATATTTGGAAGCCCATAGAGGGCTATGGTGAAAAAGGAAATATCTTCCGTTCAAAACTGGAAAGAAGCTTTCTGAGAAACTGCTCTGTGTTCTGTTAATTCATCTCACACTGTTATATCTTTCCCTTCAAGAAGCCTTTCGCTAAGGCTGTTCTTGTGGAATTGGCAAAGGGATATTTGGAAGCCCATAGAGGGCTATGGTGAAAAAGGAAATATCTTCCGTTCAAAACTGGAAAGAAGCTTTCTGAGAAACTGCTCTGTGTTCTGTTAATTCATCTCACAGAGTTACATCTTTCCCTTCAAGAAGCCTTTCGCTAAAGCTGTTCTTGTGGAATTGGCAAAGGGATATTTGGAAGCCCATAGAGGGCTATGGTGAAAAAGGACATATCTTCCGTTCAAAACTGGAAAGAAGCTTTCTGAGAAACTGCTCTGTGTTCTGTTAATTCATCTCACAGAGTTACATCTTTCCCTTCAAGAAGCCTTTCGCTAAGGCTGTTCTTGTGGAATTGGCAAAGTGATATTTGGAAGCCCATAGAGGGCTATGGTGAAAAATGAAATATCTTCAATTCAAAACTGGAAAGAAGCTTTCTGAGAAACTGCTCTGTGTTCTGTGAATTCATCTCACAGAGTTACATCTTTCCCTTCAAGAAGCCTTTCGCTAAGGCTGTTCTTGTGGAATGGGAAGCGGGATATTTGGAAGCCCATAGAGGGCTATGGTGAAAAAGGAAATATCTTCCGTTCAAAACTGGAAAGAAGCTTTCTGAGAAACTGCTCTGTGTTCTGTTAATTCATCTCACACTGTTATATCTTTCCCTTCAAGAAGCCTTTCGCTAAGGCTGTTCTTGTGGAATTGGCAAAGGGATATTTGGAAGCCCATAGAGGGCTATGGTGAAAAAGGAAATATCTTCCGTTCAAAACTGGAAAGAAGCTTTCTGAGAAACTGCTCTGTGTTCTGTTAATTCATCTCACAGAGTTACATCTTTCCCTTCAAGAAGCCTTTCGCTAAGGCTGTTCTTGTGGAATTGGCAAAGGGATATTTGGAAGCCCATAGAGGGCTATGGTGAAAAAGGACATATCTTCCGTTCAAAACTGGAAAGAAGCTTTCTGAGAAACTGCTCTGTGTTCTGTTAATTCATCTCACAGAGTTACATCTTTCCCTTCAAGAAGCATTTAGCTAAGGCTGTTCTTGTGGAATTGGCAAAGGGATATTTGGAAGCCCATAGAGGGCTATGGTGAAAAATGAAATATCTTCAATTCAAAACTGGAAAGAAGCTTTCTGAGAAACTGCTCTGTGTTCTGTGAATTCATCTCACAGAGTTACATCTTTCCCTTCAAGAAGCCTTTCGCTAAGGCTGTTCTTGTGGAATGGGAAACGGGATATTTGGAAGCCCATAGAGGGCTATGGTGAAAAAGGAAATATCTTCCGTTCAAAACTGGAAAGAAGCTTTCTGAGAAACTGCTCTGTGTTCTGTGAATTCATCTCATAGAGTTACATCTTTCCCTTCAAGAAGCCTTTCGCTAAGGCTGTTCTTGTGGAATTGGCAAAGGGATATTTGGAAGCCCATAGAGGGCTGTGGTGAAAAAGGAAATATCTTCCGTTCAAAACTGGAAAGAAGCTTTCTGAGAAACTGCTCTGTGTTCTGTAAATTCATCTCACAGAGTTACATCTTTCCCTTCAAGAAGCCTTTCGCTAAGGCTGTTCTTGTGGAATTGGCAAAGGGATATTTGGAAGCCCATACAGGGCTATGGTGAAAAAGGAAATATCTTCCGTTCAAAACTGGAAAGAAGCTTTCTGAGAAACTGCTCTGTGTTCTGTTAATTCATCTCACAGAGTTACATCTTTCCCTTCAAGAAGCCTTTCGCTAAGGCTGTTCTTGTGGAATTGGCAAAGGGATATTTGGAAGCCCATAGAGGGCTATGGTGAAAAAGGAAATATCTTCCGTTCAAAACTGGAAAGAAGCTTTCTGAGAAACTGCTCTGTGTTCTGTTAATTCATCTCACAGAGTTACATCTTTCCCTTCAAGAAGCCTTTCGCTAAGGCTGTTCTTGTGGAATTGGAAAAGGGATATTTGGAGGCCCATAGAGGACTATGGTGAAAAAGGAAATATCTTCCGTTCAAAATTGGAAAGAAGCTTTCTGAGAAACTGCTCTGTGTTCTGTTAATTCATCTCACAGAGTTACATCTTTCCCTTCAAGAAACCTTTCGCTAAGGCTGTTCTTGTGGAATTGGAAAAGGGATATTTGGAGGCCCATAGAGGGCTATGGTGAAAAAGGAAATATCTTCCGTTCAAAACTGGAAAGAAGCTTTCTGAGAAACTGCTCTGTGTTCTGTTAATTCATCTCACAGAGTTACATCTTTCCCTTCAAGAAGCCTTTTGCTAAGGCTGTTCTTGTGGAATTGGCAAAGGGATATTTGGAAGCCCATAGAGGGCTATGGTGAAAAATGAAATACCTTCAGTTCAAAACTGGAAAGAAGCTTTCTGAGAAACTGCTCTGTGTTCTGTGAATTCATCTCACAGAGTTACATCTTTCCCTTCAAGAAGCCTTTCGCTAAGGCTATTCTTGTGGAATTGGCAAAGGGATATTTGGAAGCCCATAGAGGGCTATGGTGAAAAAGGAAATATCTTCCGTTCAAAACTGGAAAGAAACTTTCTGAGAAACTGCTCTGTGTTCTGTTAATTCATCTCACAGAGTTACATCTTTTCCTTCAAGAAGCCTTTGCTAAGGCTGTTCTTGTGGAATTGGCAAAGGGATATTTGGAAGCCCATAGAGGGCTATGGTGAAAAAGGAAATATCATCCGTTCAAAACTGGAAAGAAGCTTTCTGAGAAACTGCTCTGTGTTCTGTTAATTCATCTCACAGAGTTACATCTTTCCCTTCAAGAAGCTTTTCGCTAAGGCTCTTCTTGTGGAATTGGCAACGGGATATTTGGAAGCCCATAGAGGGCTATGGTGAAAAAGGTAATATCATCCGTTCAAAACTGGAAAGAAGCTTTCTGAGAAACTGCTCTGTGTTCTGTTAATTCATCTCACAGAGTTACATCTTTCCCTTCAAGAAGCCTTTCGCTAAGGCTGTTCTTGTGGAATTGGCAAAGGGATATTTGGAAGCCCATAGAGGGCTATGGTGAAAAAGGAAATATCTTCCGTTCAAAACTGGAAAGAAGCTTTCTGAGAAACTGCTCTGTGTTCTGTGAATTCATCTCACAGAGTTACATCTTTCCCTTCAAGAAGCCTTTTGCTAAGGCTGTTCTCGTGGAATGGGCAACGGGATATTTGGAAGCCCATAGAGGGCTATGGTGAAAAAGGAAATATCTTCCGTTCAAAACTGGAAAGAAGCTTTCTGAGAAACTGCTCTGTGTTCTGTTAATTCATCTCACAGAGTTACATCTTTCCCTTCAAGAAGCCTTTCGCTAAGGCTGTTCTTGTGGAATTGGCAAAGGGATATTTGGAAGCCCATAGAGGGCTATGGTGAAAAAGGAAATATCTTCCGTTCAAAACTGGAAAGAAGCTTTCTGAGAAACTACTCTGTGTTCTGTTAATTCATCTCACACTGTTATATCTTTCCCTTCAAGAAGCCTTTCGCTAAGGCTGTTCTTGTGGAATTGGCAAAGGGATATTTGGAAGCCCATAGAGGGCTATGGTGAAAAAGGACATATCTTCCGTTCAAAACTGGAAAGAAGCTTTCTGAGAAACTGCTCTGTGTTCTGTTAATTCATCTCACAGAGTTACATCTTTCCCTTCAAGAAGCCTTTCGCTAAGGCTGTTCTTGTGGAATTGGCAAAGTGATATTTGGAAGCCCAAAGAGGGCTATGGTGAAAAATGAAATATCTTCAATTCAAAACTGGAAAGAAGTTTTCTGAGAAACTGCTCTGTGTTCTGTGAATTCATCTCACAGAGTTACATCTTTCCCTTCAAGAAGCCTTTCGCTAAGGCTGTTCTTGTGGAATGGGAAACGGGATATTTGGAAGCCCATAGAGGGCTATGGTGAAAAAGGAAATATCTTCCGTTCAAAACTGGAAAGAAGATTTCTGAGAAACTGCTCTGTGTTCTGTTAATTCATCTCACACTGTTATATCTTTCCCTTCAAGAAGCCTTTCGCTAAGGCTGTTCTTGTGGAATTGGCAAAGGGATATTTGGAAGCCCTTAGAGGGCTATGGTGAAAAAGGAAATATCTTCCGTTCAAAACTGGAAAGAAGCTTTCTGAGAAACTGCTCTGTGTTCTGTTAATTCATCTCACAGAGTTACATCTTTGGCTTCAAGAAGCCTTTCGCTAAGGCTGTTCTTGTGGAATGGGAAACGGGATATTTGGAAGCCCATAGAGGGCTATGGTGAAAAAGGACATATCTTCCGTTCAAAACTGGAAAGAAGCTTTCTGAGAAACTGCTCTGTGTTCTGTTAATTCATCTCACAGAGTTACATCTTTCCCTTCAAGAAGCCTTTCGCTAAGGCTGTTCTTGTGGAATTGGCAAAGGGATATTTGGAAGCCCATAGAGGGCTGTGGTGAAAAAGGAAATATCTTCCGTTCAAAACTGGAAAGAAGCTTTCTGAGAAACTGCTCTGTGTTCTGTTAATTCATCTCACAGAGTTACATCTTTCCCTTCAAGAAGCCTTTCGCTAAGGCTGTTCTTGTGGAATTGGCAAAGGGATATTTGGAAGCCCATACAGGGCTATGGTGAAAAAGGAAATATCTTCCGTTCAAAACTGGAAAGAAGCTTTCTGAGAAACTGCTCTGTGTTCTGTTAATTCATCTCACAGAGTTACATCTTTCCCTTCAAGAAGCCTTTCGCTAAGGCTGTTCTTGTGGAATTGGCAAAGGGATATTTGGAAGCCCATAGAGGGCTATGGTGAAAAAGGAAATATCTTCCGTTCAAAACTGGAAAGAAGCTTTCTGAGAAACTGCTCTGTGTTCTGTTAATTCATCTCACAGAGTTACATCTTTCCCTTCATGAAGCCTTTCGCTAAGGCTGTTCTTGTGGAATTGGCAAAGGGATATTTGGAATCCCATAGAGGGCTATGGTGAAAAAGGAAATATCTTCCGTTCAAAACTGGAAAGAAGCTTTCTGAGAAACTGCTCTGTGTTCTGTGAATTCATCTCACAGAGTTACATCTTTCCCTTGTAGAAGCCTTTCGCTAAGGCTGTTCTTGTGGAATGGGCAACGGGATATTTGGAAGCCCATAGAGGGCTATGGTGAAAAAGGAAATATCTTCCGTTCAAAACTGGAAAGAAGCTTTCTGAGAAACTGCTCTGTGTTCTGTTAATTCATCTCACAGAGTTACATCTTTCCCTTCAAGAAGCCTTTCGCTAAGGCTGTTTTTGTGGAATTGGCAAAGGGATATTTGGAAGCTAATAGAGGGCTATGGTGAAAAAGGAAATATCTTCCGTTCAAAACTGGAAAGAAGCTTTCTGAGAAACTGCTCTGTGTTCTGTTAATTCATCTCACTGAGTTATATATTTCCCTTCAAGAAGCCTTTCGCTAAGGCTGTTCTTGTGGAATTGGCAAAGGGATATTTGGAAGCCCATAGAGGGCTATGGTGAAAAAGGAAATATCTTCCGTTCAAAACTGGAAAGAAGCTTTCTGAGAAACTGCCCTCTGTTCTGTGAATTCATCTCACAGAGTTACATCTTTCCCTTCAAGAAGCCTTTCGCTAAGGCTGTTCTTGTGGAATGGGCAACGGCATATTTGGAAGCCCATAGAGGGCTATGGTGAAAAAGGAAATATCTTCCGTTCAAAACTGGAAAGAAACTTTCTGAGAAACTGCTCTGTGTTCTGTTAATTCATCTCACAGAGTTACATCTTTCCCTTCAAGAAGCCTTTCGCTAAGGCTGTTCTTGTGGAATTGGCAAAGGGATATTTGGAAGCCCATAGAGGGCTATGGTGAAAAAGGAAATATCTTCCGTTCAAAACTGGAAAGAAGCTTTCTGAGAAACTGCTCTGTGTTCTGTTAATTCATCTCACAGAGTTACATCTTTCCCTTCAAGAAGCCTTTCGCTAAGGCTGTTCTTGTGGAATTGGCAAAGGGATATTTGGAAGCCCATAGAGGGCTATGGTGAAAAAGGAAATATCTTCCGTTCAAAACTGGAAAGAAGCTTTCTGAGAAACTGCTCTGTGTTCTGTTAATTCATCTCACAGAGTTACATCTTTCCCTTCAAGAAGCCTTTCGCTAAGGCTGTTCTTGTGGAATTGGAAAAGGGATATTTGGAGGCCCATAGAGGACTATGGTGAAAAAGGAAATATCTTCCGTTCAAAATTGGAAAGAAGCTTTCTGAGAAACTGCTCTGTGTTCTGTTAATTCATCTCACAGAGTTACATCTTTCCCTTCAAGAAGCCTTTCGCTAAGGCTGTTCTTGTGGAATTGGAAAAGGGATATTTGGAGGCCCATAGAGGGCTCTGGTGAAAAAGGAAATATCTTCCGTTCAAAACTGGAAAGAAGCTTTCTGAGAAACTGCTCTGTGTTCTGTTAATTCATCTCACAGAGTTACATCTTTCCCTTCAAGAAGCCTTTTGCTAAGGCTGTTCTTGTGGAATTGGCAAATTGATATTTGGAAGCCCATAGAGGGCTATGGTGAAAAATGAAATACCTTCAGTTCAAAACTGGAAAGAAGCTTTCTGAGAAACTGCTCTGTGTTCTGTGAATTCATCTCACAGAGTTACATCTTTCCCTTCAAGAAGCCTTTCGCTAAGGCTATTCTTGTGGAATTGGCAAAGGGATATTTGGAAGCCCATAGAGGGCTATGGTGAAAAAGGAAATATCTTCCGTTCAAAACTGGAAAGAAACTTTCTGAGAAACTGCTCTGTGTTCTGTTAATTCATCTCACAGAGTTACATCTTTCCCTTCAAGAAGCCTTTGCTAAGGCTGTTCTTGTGGAATTGGCAAAGGGATATTTGGAAGCCCATAGAGGGCTATGGTGAAAAAGGAAATATCATCCGTTCAAAACTGGAAAGAAGCTTTCTGAGAAACTGCTCTGTGTTCTGTTAATTCATCTCACAGAGTTACATCTTTCCCTTCAAGAAGCTTTTCGCTAAGGCTCTTCTTGTGGAATTGGCAACGGGATATTTGGAAGCCCATAGAGGGCTATTGTGAAAAAGGTAATATCATCCGTTCAAAACTGGAAAGAAGCTTTCTGAGAAACTGCTCTGTGTTCTGTAAATTCATCTCACAGAGTTACATCTTTCCCTTCAAGAAGCCTTTCGCTAAGGCTGTTCTTGTGGAATTGGCAAAGGGATATTTGGAAGCCCATAGAGGGCTATGGTGAAAACGGAAATATCTTCCGTTCAAAACTGGAAAGAAGCTTTCTGAGAAACTGCTCTGTGTTCTGTTAATTCATCTCACAGAGTTACATCTTTCCCTTCAAGAAGCCTTTCGCTAAGGCTGTTCTTGTGGAATTGGCAAAGGGATATTTGGAAGCCCATAGAGGGCTATGGTGAAAAAGGAAATATCTTCCGTTCAAAACTGGAAAGAAGCTTTCTGAGAAACTGCTCTGTGTTCTGTTAATTCATCTCACAGAGTTATATATTTCCCTTCAAGAAGCCTTTCGCTAAGGCTGTTCTTGTGGAATTGGCAAAGGGATATTTGGAAGCCCATAGAGGGCTATGGTGAAAAAGGAAATATCTTCCGTTCAAAACTGGAAAGAAGCTTTCTGAGAAACTGCTCTGTGTTCTGTTAATTCATCTCACAGAGTTACATCTTTCCCTTCAAGAAGCCTTTCGCTAAGGCTGTTCTTGTGGAATTGGCAAAGGGATATTTGGAAGCCCATAGAGGGCTATGGTGAAAAAGGACATATCTTCCGTTCAAAACTGGAAAGAAGCTTTCTGAGAAACTGCTCTGTGTTCTGTAAATTCATCTCACAGAGTTACATCTTTCCCTTCAAGAAGCCTTTCGCTAAGGCTGTTCTTGTGGAATTGGCAAAGGGATATTTGGAAGCCCATAGAGGGCTATGGTGAAAAAGGAAATATCTTCCGTTGAAAACTGGAAAGAAGCTTTCTGAGAAACTGCTCTGTGTTCTGTTAATTCATCTCACAGAGTTACATCTTTCCCTTCAAGAAGCCTTTCGCTAAGGCTGTTCTTGTGGAATTGGCAAAGGGATATTTGGAAGCCCATAGAGGGCTATGGTGAAAAAGGAAATATCTTCCGTTCAAAACTGGAAAGAAGCTTTCTGAGAAACTGCTCTGTGTTCTGTTATTTCATCTCACAGAGTTACATCTTTCCCTTCATGAAGCCTTTCGCTAAGGCTGTTCTTGTGGAATTGGCAAAGGGATAGTTGGAAGCCCATAGAGGGCTATGGTGAAAAAGGAAATATCTTCCGTTCAAAACTGGAAAGAAGCTTTCTGAGAAACTGCTCTGTGTTCTTTGAATTCATCTCACAGAGTTACATCTTTCCCTTGTAGAAGCCTTTCGCTAAGGCTGTTCTTGTGGAATGGGCAACGGGATATTTGGAAGCCCATAGAGGGCTATGGTGAAAAAGGAAATATCTTCCGTTCAAAACTGGAAAGAAGCTTTCTGAGAAACTGCTCTGTGTTCTGTTAATTCATCTCACAGAATTACATCTTTCCCTTCAAGAAGCCTTTCGCTAAGGCTGTTTTTGTGGAATTGGCAAAGGGATATTTGGAAGCCCATAGAGGGCTATGGTGAAAAAGGAAATATCTTCCGTTCAAAACTGGAAAGAAGCTTTCTGAGAAACTGCTCTGTGTTCTGTTAATTCATCTCACTGAGTTATATATTTTCCTTCAAGAAGCCTTTCGCTAAGGCTGTTCTTGTGGAATTGGCAAAGGGATATTTGGAAGCCCATAGAGGGCTATGGTGAAAAAGGAAATATCTTCCGTTCAAAACTGGAAAGAAGCTTTCTGAGAAACTGCCCTGTGTTCTGTGAATTCATCTCACAGAGTTACATCTTTCCCTTCAAGAAACCTTTCGCTAAGGCTGTTCTTGTGGAATGGGCAACGGCATATTTGGAAGCCCATAGAGGGCTATGGTGAAAAAGGAAATATCTTCCGTTCAAAACTGTAAAGAAGCTTTCTGAGAAACTGCTCTGTGTTCTGTTAATTCATCTCACAGAGTTACATCTTTCCCTTCAAGAAGCTTTTCGCTAAGGCTGTTCTTGTGGAATTGGCAACGGGATATTTGGAAGCCCATAGAGGGCTATGGTGAAAAAGGAAATATCTTCCGTTCAAAACTGGAAAGAAGCTTTCTGAGAAACTGCTCTGTGTTCTGTTAATTCATCTCACAGAGTTATATCTTTCCCTTCAAGAAGCCTTTGGCTAAGGCTGTTCTTGTGGAATTGGCAAAGGGATATTTGGAAGCCCATAGAGGGCTATGGTGAAAAAGGAAATATCTTCCGTTCAAAACTGGAAAGAAGCTTTCTGAGAAACTGCTCTGTGTTCTGTTAATTCATCTCACAGAGTTACATCTTTCCCTTCAAGAAGCCTTTCGCTAAGGCTGTTCTTGTGGAATTGGCAAAGGGATATTTGGAAGCCCATAGAGGGCTATGGTGAAAAAGGAAATATCTTCCGTTCAAAACTGGAAAGAAGCTTTCTGAGAAACTGCTCTGTGTTCTGTTAATTCATCTCACAGAGTTACATCTTTCCCTTCAAGAAGCCTTTCGCTAAGGCTGTTCTTGTGGAATTGGAAAAGGGATATTTGGAGGCCCATAGAGGACTATGGTGAAAAAGGAAATATCTTCCGTTCAAAATTGGAAAGAAGCTTTCTGAGAAACTGCTCTGTGTTCTGTTAATTCATCTCACAGAGTTACATCTTTCCCTTCAAGAAGCCTTTCGCTAAGGCTGTTCTTGTGGAATTGGAAAAGGGATATTTGGAGGCCCATAGAGGGCTCTGGTGAAAAAGGAAATATCTTCCGTTCAAAACTGGAAAGAAGCTTTCTGAGAAACTGCTCTGTGTTCTGTTAATTCATCTCACAGAGTTACATCTTTCCCTTCAAGAAGCCTTTCGCTAAGGCTGTTCTTGTGGAATTGGCAAAGGGATATTTGGAAGCCCATAGAGGGCTATGGTGAAAAAGGACATATCTTCCGTTCAAAACTGGAAAGAAGCTTTCTGAGAAACTGCTCTGTGTTCTGTAAATTCATCTCACAGAGTTACATCTTTCCCTTCAAGAAGCCTTTCGCTAAGGCTGTTCTTGTGGAATTGGCAAAGGGATATTTGGAAGCCCATAGAGGGCTATGGTGAAAAAGGAAATATCTTCCGTTGAAAACTGGAAAGAAGCTTTCTGAGAAACTGCTCTGTGTTCTGTTAATTCATCTCACAGAGTTACATCTTTCCCTTCAAGAAGCCTTTCGCTAAGGCTGTTCTTGTGGAATTGGCAAAGGGATATTTGGAAGCCCATAGAGGGCTATGGTGAAAAAGGAAATATCTTCCGTTCAAAACTGGAAAGAAGCTTTCTGAGAAACTGCTCTGTGTTCTGTTATTTCATCTCACAGAGTTACATCTTTCCCTTCATGAAGCCTTTCGCTAAGGCTGTTCTTGTGGAATTGGCAAAGGGATAGTTGGAAGCCCATAGAGGGCTATGGTGAAAAAGGAAATATCTTCCGTTCAAAACTGGAAAGAAGCTTTCTGAGAAACTGCTCTGTGTTCTTTGAATTCATCTCACAGAGTTACATCTTTCCCTTGTAGAAGCCTTTCGCTAAGGCTGTTCTTGTGGAATGGGCAACGGGATATTTGGAAGCCCATAGAGGGCTATGGTGAAAAAGGAAATATCTTCCGTTCAAAACTGGAAAGAAGCTTTCTGAGAAACTGCTCTGTGTTCTGTTAATTCATCTCACAGAATTACATCTTTCCCTTCAAGAAGCCTTTCGCTAAGGCTGTTTTTGTGGAATTGGCAAAGGGATATTTGGAAGCCCATAGAGGGTTATGGTGAAAAAGGAAATATCTTCCGTTCAAAACTGGAAAGAAGCTTTCTGAGAAACTGCTCTGTGTTCTGTTAATTCATCTCACTGAGTTATATATTTCCCTTCAAGAAGCCTTTCGCTAAGGCTGTTCTTGTGGAATTGGCAAAGGGATATTTGGAAGCCCATAGAGGGCTATGGTGAAAAAGGAAATATCTTCCGTTCAAAACTGGAAAGAAGCTTTCTGAGAAACTGCCCTGTGTTCTGTGAATTCATCTCACAGAGTTACATCTTTCCCTTCAAGAAACTTTTCGCTAAGGCTGTTCTTGTGGAATGGGCAACGGCATATTTGGAAGCCCATAGAGGGCTATGGTGAAAAAGGAAATATCTTCCGTTCAAAACTGTAAAGAAGCTTTCTGAGAAACTGCTCTGTGTTCTGTTAATTCATCTCACAGAGTTACATCTTTCCCTTCAAGAAGCTTTTCGCTAAGGCTGTTCTTGTGGAATTGGCAACGGGATATTTGGAAGCCCATAGAGGGCTATGGTGAAAAAGGAAATATCTTCCGTTCAAAACTGGAAAGAAGCTTTCTGAGAAACTGCTCTGTGTTCTGTTAATTCATCTCACAGAGTTATATCTTTCCCTTCAAGAAGCCTTTGGCTAAGGCTGTTCTTGTGGAATTGGCAAAGGGATATTTGGAAGCCCATAGAGGGCTATGGTGAAAAAGGAAATATCTTCCGTTCAAAACTGGAAAGAAGCTTTCTGAGAAACTGCTCTGTGTTCTGTTAATTCATCTCACAGAGTTACATCTTTCCCTTCAAGAAGCCTTTCGCTAAGGCTGTTCTTGTGGAATTGGCAAAGGGATATTTGGAACCCCTAGAGGGCTATGGTGAAAAAGGAAATATCTTCCCTTCAAAACTGGAAAGAAGCTTTCTGAGAAACTGCTCTGTGTTCTATTAATTCATCTCACAGAGTTATATCTTTCCCTTCAAGAAGCCTTTCGCTAAGGCTGTTCTTGTGGAATTGGCAAAGGGATATTTGGAAGCCCATAGAGGGCTATGGTGAAAAAGGAAATATCTTCCGTTCAAAACTGGAAAGAAGCTTTCTGAGAAACTGCTCTGTGTTCTGTTACTTCATCTCACAGAGTTACATCTTTCCCTTCAAGAAGCCTTTCGTAAGGCTGTTCTTGTGGAATTGGCAAAGGGATATTTGGAAGCCCTTAGAGGGCTATGGTGAAAAAGGAAATATCTTCCGTTCAAAACTGGAAAGAAGCTTTCTGAGAAACTGCTCTGTGTTCTGTTAATTCATCTCACAGAGTTACATCTTTCCCTTCAAGAAGCCTTTCGCTAAGGCTGTTCTTTTGGAATTGGAAAAGGGATATTTGGAGGCCCTTAGAGGGCTATGGTGAAAAAGGAAATATCTTCCGTTCAAAACTGGAAAGAAGCTTTCTGAGAAACTGCTCTGTGTTCTGTTAATTCATCTCACAGAGTTACATCTTTCCCTTCAAGAAGCCTTTTGCTAAGGCTGTTCTTGTGGAATTGGCAAAGGGATATTTGGAAGCCCATAGAGGGCTATGGTGAAAAATGAAATACCTTCAGTTCAAAACTGGAAAGAAGCTTTCTGAGAAACTGCTCTGTGTTCTGTGAATTCATCTCACAGAGTTACATCTTTCCCTTCAAGAAGCCTTTCGCTAAGGCTGTTCTTGTGGAATTGGCAAAGGGATATTTGGAAGCCCATAGAGGGCTATGGTGAAAAGTAAATATCTTCCGTTCAAAACTGGAAAGAAGCTTTCTGAGAAACTGCTCTGTGTTCTGTTAATTCATCTCACAGAGTTACATCTTTCCCTTCAAGAAGCCTTTGCTAAGGCTGTTCTTGTGGAATTGGCAAAGGGATATTTGGAAGCCCATAGAGGGCTATGGTGAAAAAGGAAATATCATCCGTTCAAAACTGGAAAGAAGCTTTCTGAGAAACTGCTCTGTGTTCTGTTAATTCATCTCACAGAGTTACATCTTTCCCTTCAAGAAGCTTTTCGCTAAGGCTCTTCTTGTGGAATTGGCAACGGGATATTTGGAAGCCCATAGAGGGCTATGGTAAAAAAGGTAATATCTTCCGTTCAAAACTGGAAAGAAGCTTTCTGAGAAACTGCTCTGTGTTCTGTTAATTCATCTCACAGAGTTACATCTTTCCCTTCAAGAAGCCTTTCGCTAAGGCTGTTCTTGTGGAATTGGCAAAGGGATATTTGGAAGCCCATAGAGGGCTATGGTGAAAAATGAAATACCTTCAGTTCAAAACTGGAAAGAAGCTTTCTGAGAAACTGCTCTGTGTTCTGTGAATTCATCTCACAGAGTTACATCTTTCCCTTCAAGAAGCCTTTCGCTAAGGCTGTTCTTGTGGAATTGGCAAAGGGATATTTGGAAGCCCATAGAGGGCTATGGTGAAAAAGGAAATATCTTCTGTTCAAAACTGGAAAGAAGCTTTCTGAGAAACTGCTCTGTGTTCTGTTAATTCATCTCACAGAGTTACATCTTTCCCTTCAAGAAGCCTTTCGCTAAGCCTGTTCTTGTGGAATTGGCAAAGGGATATTTGGAAGCCCATAGAGGGCTATGTTGAAAAAGGAAATATCTTCCGTTCAAACTGGAAAGAAGCTTTCTGAGAAACTGTTCTGTGTTCTGTTAATTCATCTCACAGAGTTACATCTTTCCCTTCATGAAGCCTTTCGGTAAGGCTGTTCTTTTGGAATTGGCAAAGGGATATTTGGAATCCCATAGAGGGCTATGGTGAAAAAGGAAATATCTTCCGTTCAAAACTGGAAAGAAGCTTTCTGAGAAACTGCTCTGTGTTCTGTGAATTCATCTCACAGAGTTACATCTTTCCCTTCAAGAAGCCTTTCGCTAAGGCTGTTCTTGTGGAATTGGCAAAGGGATATTTGGAAGCCCATAGAGGGCTATGGTGAAAAAGGAAATATCTTCCGTTCAAAACTGGAAAGAAGCTTTCTGAGAAACTGCTCTGTGTTCTGTTAATTCATCTCACAGAGTTACATCTTTCCCTTCAAGAAGCGTTTCGCTAAGGCTGTTCTTGTGGAATTGGCAAAGGGATATTTGGAAGCCCATAGAGGGCTATGGTGAAAAAGGAAATATCTTCCGTTGAAAACTGGAAAGAAGCTTTCTGAGAAACTGCTCTGTGTTCTGTTAATTCATCTCACAGAGTTACATCTTTCCCTTCAAGAAGCGTTTCGCTAAGGCTGTTCTTGTGGAATTGGCAAAGGGATATTTGGAAGCCCATAGAGGGCTATGGTGAAAAAGGAAATATCTTCCGATCAAAACTGGAAAGAAGCTTTCTGAGAAACTGCTCTGTGCTCTGTTAATTTATCTCACAGAGTTACATCTTTCCCTTCAAGAAGCCTTTCGCTAAGGCTGTTCTTGTGGAATTGGCAAAGGGATATTTGGAAGCCCATAGAGGGCTATGGTGAAAAAGGAAATATCTTCCGTTCAAAACCGGAAAGAAGCTTTCTGAGAAACTGCTCTGTGTTCTGTAAATTCATCTCACAGAGATACATCTTTCCCTTCAAGAAGCCTTTCGCTAAGGCTGTTCTTGTGGAATTGGCAAAGGGATATTTGGAAGCCCATAGAGGGCTATGGTGAAAAAGGAAATATCTTCCGTTCAAAACTGGAAAGAAGCTTTCTGAGAAACTGCCCTGTGTTCTGTGAATTCATCTCACAGAGTTACATCTTTCCCTTCAAGAAGCCTTTCGCTAAGGCTGTTCTTGTGGAATGGGCAACGGCATATTTGGAAGCCCATAGAGGGCTATGGTGAAAAAGGAAATATCTTCCGTTCAAAACTGGAAAGAAGCTTTCTGAGAAACTGCTCTGTGTTCTGTTAATTCATCTCACAGAGTTACATCTTTCCCTTCAAGAAGCTTTTCGCTAAGGCTGTTCTTGTGGAATTGGCAACGGGATATTTGGAAGCCCATAGAGGGCTATGGTGAAAAAGGAAATATCTTCCGTTCAAAACTGGAAAGAAGCTTTCTGAGAAACTGCTCTGTGTTCTGTTAATTCATCTCACAGAGTTATATCTTTCCCTTCAAGAAGCCTTTGGCTAAGGCTGTTCTTGTGGAATTGGCAAAGGGATATTTGGAAGCCCATAGAGGGCTATGGTGAAAAAGGAAATATCTTCCGTTCAAAACTGGAAAGAAGCTTTCTGAGAAACTGCTCTGTGTTCTGTTAATTCATCTCACAGAGTTACATCTTTCCCTTCAAGAAGCCTTTCGCTAAGGCTGTTCTTGTGGAATTAGCAAAAGGATATTTGGAACCCCTAGAGGGCTATGGTGAAAAAGGAAATATCTTCCCTTCCAAACTGGAAAGAAGCTTTCTGAGAAACTGCTCTGTGTTCTATTAATTCATCTCACAGAGTTATATCTTTCCCTTCAAGAAGCCTCTCGCTAAGGCTGTTCTTGTGGAATTGGCAAAGGGATATTTGGAAGCCCATAGAGGGCTATGGTGAAAAAGGAAATATCTTCCGTTCAAAACTGGAAAGAAGCTTTCTGAGAAACTGCTCTGTGTTCTGTTACTTCATCTCACAGAGTTACATCTTTCCCTTCAAGAAGCCTTTCGTAAGGCTGTTCTTGTGGAATTGGCAAAGGGATATTTGGAAGCCCTTAGAGGGCTATGGTGAAAAAGGAAATATCTTCCGTTCAAAACTGGAAAGAAGCTTTCTGAGAAACTGCTCTGTGTTCTGTTAATTCATCTCACAGAGTTACATCTTTCCCTTCAAGAAGCCTTTCGCTAAGGCTGTTCTTTTGGAATTGGAAAAGGGATATTTGGAGGCCCATAGAGGGCTATGGTGAAAAAGGAAATATCTTCCGTTCAAAACTGGAAAGAAGCTTTCTGAGAAACTGCTCTGTGTTCTGTTAATTCATCTCACAGAGTTACATCTTTCCCTTCAAGAAGCCTTTTGCTAAGGCTGTTCTTGTGGAATTGGCAAAGGGATATTTGGAAGCCCATAGAGGGCTATGGTGAAAAATGAAATACCTTCAGTTCAAAACTGGAAAGAAGCTTTCTGAGAAACTGCTCTGTGTTCTGTGAATTCATCTCACAGAGTTACATCTTTCCCTTCAAGAAGCCTTTCGCTAAGGCTGTTCTTGTGGAATTGGCAAAGGGATATTTGGAAGCCCATAGAGGGCTATGGTGAAAAGTAAATATCTTCCGTTCAAAACTGGAAAGAAGCTTTCTGAGAAACTGCTCTGTGTTCTGTTAATTCATCTCACAGAGTTACATCTTTCCCTTCAAGAAGCCTTTGCTAAGGCTGTTCTTGTGGAATTGGCAAAGGGATATTTGGAAGCCCATAGAGGGCTATGGTGAAAAAGGAAATATCATCCGTTCAAAACTGGAAAGAAGCTTTCTGAGAAACTGCTCTGTGTTCTGTTAATTCATCTCACAGAGTTACATCTTTCCCTTCAAGAAGCTTTTCGCTAAGGCTCTTCTTGTGGAATTGGCAACGGGATATTTGGAAGCCCATAGAGGGCTATGGTAAAAAAGGTAATATCTTCCGTTCAAAACTGGAAAGAAGCTTTCTGAGAAACTGCTCTGTGTTCTGTTAATTCATCTCACAGAGTTACATCTTTCCCTTCAAGAAGCCTTTCGCTAAGGCTGTTCTTGTGGAATTGGCAAAGGGATATTTGGAAGCCCATAGAGGGCTATGGTGAAAAATGAAATACCTTCAGTTCAAAACTGGAAAGAAGCTTTCTGAGAAACTGCTCTGTGTTCTGTGAATTCATCTCACAGAGTTACATCTTTCCCTTCAAGAAGCCTTTCGCTAAGGCTGTTCTTGTGGAATTGGCAAAGGGATATTTGGAAGCCCATAGAGGGCTATGGTGAAAAAGGAAATATCTTCCGTTCAAAACTGGAAAGAAGCTTTCTGAGAAACTGCTCTGTGTTCTGTTAATTCATCTCACTTAGTTATATATTTCCCTTCAAGAAGCCTTTCGCTAAGGCTGTTCTTGTGGAATTGGCAAAGGGATATTTGGAAGCCCATAGAGGGCTATGGTGAAAAAGGAAATATCTTCCGTTCAAAACTGGAAAGAAGCTTTCTGAGAAACTGCCCTGTGTTCTGTGAATTCATCTCACAGAGTTACATCTTTCCCTTCAAGAAGCCTTTCGCTAAGGCTGTTCTTGTGGAATGGGCAACGGCATATTTGGAAGCCCATAGAGGGCTATGGTGAAAAAGGAAATATCTTCCGTTCAAAATTGGAAAGAAACTTTCTGAGAAATTGCTCTGTGTTCTGTTAATTCATCTCACAGAGTTACATCTTTCCCTTCAAGAAGCCTTTCGCTAAGGCTGTTCTTGTGGAATTGGCAAAGGGATATTTGGAAGCCCATAGAGGGCTATGGTGAAAAAGGAAATATCTTCCGTTCAAAACTGGAAAGAAGCTTTCAGAGAAACTGCTCTGTGCTCTGTTAATTTATCTCACCGAGTTACATCTTTCCCTTCAAGAAGCCGTTCGCTAAGGCTGTTCTTGTGGAATTGGCAAAGGGATATTTGGAAGCCCATAGAGGGCTATGGTGAAAAAGGAAATATCTTCCGTGCAAAACTGGAAAGAAGCTTTCTGAGAAACTGCTCTGTGTTCTGTTAATTCATCTCACAGAGTTACATCTTTCCCTTCAAGATGCCTTTCGCTAAGGCTGTTCTTGTGGAATTGGCAAAGGGATATTTGGAAGCCCATAGAGGGCTATGGTGAAAAAGGAAATATCTTCCGTTCAAAACTGGAAAGAAGCTTTCTGAGAAACTGCTCTGTGTTCTGTTAATTCATCTCACAGAGTTACATCTTTCCCTTCAAGAAGCCTTTCGCTAAGGCTGTTCTTGTGGAATTGGCAAAGGGATATTTGGAAGCCCATAGAGGGCTATGGTGAAAAAGGAAATATCTTCCGTTCAAAACTGGAAAGAAGCTTTCTGAGAAACTGCTCTGTGTTCTGTTAATTCATCTCACAGAGTTACATCTTTCCCTTCAAGAAGCCTTTCGCTAAGGCTGTTCTTGTGGAATTGGCAAAGGGATATTTGGAAGCCCATAGAGGGCTATGGTGAAAAAGGAAATATCTTCCGTTGAAAACTGGAAAGAAGCTTTCTGAGAAACTGCTCTGTGTTCTGTTAATTCATCTCACAGAGTTACATCTTTCCCTTCAAGAAGCGTTTCGCTAAGGCTGTTCTTGTGGAATTGGCAAAGGGATATTTGGAAGCCCATAGAGGGCTATGGTGAAAAAGGAAATATCTTCCGATCAAAACTGGAAAGAAGCTTTCTGAGAAACTGCTCTGTGCTCTGTTAATTTATCTCACAGAGTTACATCTTTCCCTTCAAGAAGCCTTTCGCTAAGGCTGTTCTTGTGGAATTGGCAAAGGGATATTTGGAAGCCCATAGAGGGCTATGGTGAAAAAGGAAATATCTTCCGTTCAAAACCGGAAAGAAGCTTTCTGAGAAACTGCTCTGTGTTCTGTAAATTCATCTCACAGAGTTACATCTTTCCCTTCAAGAAGCCTTTCGCTAAGGCTGTTCTTGTGGAATTGGCAAAGGGATATTTGGAAGCCCATAGAGGGCTATGGTGAAAAAGGAAATATCTTCTGTTCAAAACTGGAAAGAAGCTTTCTGAGAAACTGCTCTGTGTTCTGTTAATTCATCTCACAGAGTTACATCTTTCCCTTCAAGAAGCCTTTCGCTAAGGCTGTTCTTGTGGAATTGGCAAAGGGATATTTGGAAGCCCATAGAGGGCTATGGTGAAAAAGGAAATATCTTCCGTTCAAAACTGGAAAGAAGCTTTCTGAGAAACTGTTCTGTGTTCTGTTAATTCATCTCACAGAGTTACATCTTTCCCTTCATGAAGCCTTTCGCTAAGGCTGTTCTTGTGGAATTGGCAAAGGGATATTTGGAATCCCATAGAGGGCTATGGTGAAAAAGGAAATATCTTCCGTTCAAAACTGGAAAGAAGCTTTCTGAGAAACTGCTCTGTGTTCTGTGAATTCATCTCACAGAGTTACATCTTTCCCTTGTAGAAGCCTTTCGCTAAGGCTGTTCTTGTGGAATGGGCAACGGGATATTTGGAAGCCCATAGAGGGCTATGGTGAAAAAGGAAATATCTTCCGTTCAAAACTGGAAAGAAGCTTTCTGAGAAACTGCTCTGTGTTCTGTTAATTCATCTCACAGAGTTACATCTTTCCCTTCAAGAAGCCTTTCGCTAAGGCTGTTTTTGTGGAATTGGCAAAGGGATATTTGGAAGCCCATAGAGGGCTATGGTGAAAAAGGAAATATCTTCCGTTCAAAACCGGAAAGAAGCTTTCTGAGAAACTGCTCTGTGTTCTGTTAATTCATCTCACTTAGTTATATATTTCCCTTCAAGAAGCCTTTCGCTAAGGCTGTTCTTGTGGAATTGGGAAAGGGATATTTGGAAGCCCATAGAGGGCTATGGTGAAAAAGGAAATATCTTCCGTTCAAAACTGGAAAGAAGCTTTCTGAGAAACTGCCCTGTGTTCTGTGAATTCATCTCACAGAGTTACATCTTTCCCTTCAAGAAGCCTTTCGCTAAGGCTGTTCTTGTGGAATGGGCAACGGCATATTTTGAAGCCCATAGAGGGCTATGGTGAAAAAGGAAATATCTTCCGTTCAAAACTGGAAAGAAACTTTCTGAGAAACTGCTCTGTGTTCTGTTAATTCATCTCACAGAGTTACATCTTTCCCTTCAAGAAGCCTTTCGCTAAGGCTGTTCTTGTGGAATTGGCAAAGGGATATTTGGAAGCCCATAGAGGGCTATGGTGGAAAAGGAAATATCTTCCGTTCAAAACTGGAAAGAAGCTTTCAGAGAAACTGCTCTGTGCTCTGTTAATTTATCTCACCGAGTTACATCTTTCCCTTCAAGAAGCCGTTCGCTAAGGCTGTTCTTGTGGAATTGGCAAAGGGATATTTGGAAGCCCATAGAGGGCTATGGTGAAAAAGGAAATATCTTCCGTGCAAAACTGGAAAGAAGCTTTCTGAGAAACTGCTCTGTGTTCTGTTAATTCATCTCACAGAGTTACATCTTTCCCTTCAAGATGCCTTTCGCTAAGGCTGTTCTTGTGGAATTGGCAAAGGGATATTTGGAAGCCCATAGAGGGCTATGGTGAAAAAGGAAATATCTTCCGTTCAAAACTGGAAAGAAGCTTTCTGAGAAACTGCTCTGTGTTCTGTTAATTCATCTCACAGAGTTACATCTTTCCCTTCAAGAAGCCTTTCGCTAAGGCTGTTCTTGTGGAATTGGCAAAGGGATATTTGGAAGCCCATAGAGGGCTATGGTGAAAAAGGAAATATCTTCCGTTCAAAACTGGAAAGAAGCTTTCTGAGAAACTGCTCTGTGTTCTGTGAATTCATCTCACAGAGTTACATCTTTCCCTTCAAGAAGCCTTTCGCTAAGGCTGTTCTTGTGGAATTCCAAAGGGATATTTGGAAGCCCATAGAGGGCTATGGTGAAAAAGGAAATATCTTCCGTTCAAAACTGGAAAGAAGCTTTCTGAGAAACTGCTCTGTGTTCTGTTAATTCATCTCACAGAGTTACATCTTTCCCTTCAAGAAGCCTTTCGCTAAGGCTGTTCTTGTGGAATTGGCAAAGGGATATTTGGAAGCCCATAGAGGGCTATGGTGAAAAAGGAAATATCTTCCGTTCAAAACTGGAAAGAAGCTTTCTGAGAAACTGCTCTGTGTTCTGTTAATTCATCTCACAGAGTTATATCTTTCCCTTCAAAGAGCCTTTCGCTAAGGCTGTTCTTGTGGAATTGGCAAAGGGATATTTGGAAGCCCATAGAGGGAAATATCTTCCGTTCAAAACTGGAAAGAAGCTTTCTGAGAAACTGCTCTGTGTTCTGTTAATTCATCTCACAGAGTTACATCTTTCCCTTCAAGAAGCCTTTCGCTAAGGCTGTTCTTGTGGAATTGGCAAAGGGATATTTGGAAGCCCATAGAGGGCTATGGTGAAAAAGGAAATATCTTCCGTTCAAAACTGGAAAGAAGCTTTCTGAGAAACTGCTCTGTGTTCTGTTAATTCATCTCACAGAGTTACATCTTTCCCTCAAGAAGCCTTTCGCTAAGTCTGTTCTTGTGGAATTGGCAAAGGGATATTTGGAAGCCCATAGAGGGCTATGTTGAAAAAGGAAATATCTTCCGTTCAAAACTGGAAAGAAGCTTTCTGAGAAACTGTTCTGTGTTCTGTTAATTCATCTCACAGAGTTACATCTTTCCCTTCAAGAAGCCTTTCGCTAAGGCTGTTCTTGTGGAATTGGCAAAGGGATATTTGGAAGCCCATAGAGGGCTATGGTGAAAAAGGAAATATCATCCGTTCAAAACTGGAAAGAAGCTTTCTGAGAAACTGCTCTGCGTTCTGTTAATTCATCTCACAGAGTTACATCTTTCCCTTCAAGAAGCTTTTCGCTAAGGCTCTTCTTGTGGAATTGGCAACGGGATATTTGGAAGCCCATAGAGGGCTATGGTGAAAAAGGAAATATCTTCCGTTGAAAACTGGAAAGAAGCTTTCTGAGAAACTGCTCTGTGTTCTGTTAAATCATCTCACAGAGTTACATCTTTCCCTTCAAGAAGCGTTTCGCTAAGGCTGTTCTTGTGGAATTGGCAAAGATATATTTGGAAGCCCATAGAGGGCTATGGTGAAAAAGGAAATATCTTCCGATCAAAACTGGAAAGAAGCTTTCTGAGAAACTGCTCTGTGCTCTGTTAATTTATCTCACAGAGTTACATCTTTCCCTTCAAGAAGCCTTTCGCTAAGGCTGTTCTTGTGGAATTGGCAAAGGGATATTTGGAAGCCCATAGAGGGCTATGGTGAAAAAGGAAATATCTTCCGTTCAAAACTGGAAAGAAGCTTTCTGAGAAACTGCTCTGTGTTCTGTAAATTCATCTCACAGAGTTACATCTTTCCCTTCAAGAAGCCTTTCGGTAAGGCTGTTCTTGTGGAATTGGCAAAGGGATATTTGGAAGCCCATAGAGGGCTATGGTGAAAAAGGAAATATCTTCCGTGCAAAACTGGAAAGAAGCTTTCTGAGAAACTGCTCTGTGTTCTGTTAATTCATCTCACAGAGTTACATCTTTCCCTTCAAGATGCCTTTCGCTAAGGCTGTTCTTGTGGAATTGGCAAAGGGATATTTGGAAGCCCATAGAGGGCTATGGTGAAAAAGGAAATATCTTCCGTTCAAAACTGGAAAGAAGCTTTCTGAGAAACTGCTCTGTGTTCTGTTAATTCATCTCACAGAGTTACATCTTTCACTTCAAGAAGCCTTTCGCTAAGGCTGTTCTTGTGGAATTGGCAAAGGGATATTTGGAAGCCCATAGAGGGCTATGGTGAAAAAGGAAATATCTTCCGTTCAAAACTGGAAAGAAGCTTTCTGAGAAACTGCTCTGTGTTCTGTGAATTCATCTCACAGAGTTACATCTTTCCCTTTAAGAAGCCTTTCGCTAAGGCTGTTCTTGTGGAATTGGCAAAGGGATATTTGGAAGCCCATAGAGGGCTATGGTGAAAAAGGAAATATCTTCCGTTCAAAACTGGAAAGAAGCTTTCTGAGAAACTGCTCTGTGTTCTGTTAATTCATCTCACAGAGTTACATCTTTCCAATCAAGAAGCCTTTCGCTAAGGCTGTTCTTGTGGAATTGGCAAAGGGATATTTGGAAGCCCATAGAGGGCTATGGTGAAAAAGCAAATATCTTCCGTTTAAAACTGGAAAGAAGCTTTCTGAGAAACTGCTCTGTGTTCTGTTAATTCATCTCACAGAGTTACATCTTTCCCTTCAAGAAGCGTTTCGCTAAGGCTGTTCTTGTGGAATTGGCAAAGGGATATTTGGAAGCCCATAGAGGGCTATGGTGAAAAAGGAAATATCTTCCGATCAAAACTGGAAAGAAGCTTCCTGAGAAACTGCTCTGTGCTCTGTTAATTTATCTCACAGAGTTACATCTTTCCCTTCAAGAAGCCTTTCGCTAAGGCTGTTCTTGTGGAATTGGCAAAGGGATATTTGGAAGCCCATAGAGGGCTATGGTGAAAAAGGAAATATCTTCCGTTCAAAACTGGAAAGAAGCTTTCTGAGAAACTGCTCTGTGTTCTGTTAATTCATCTCACAGAGTTACATCTTTCCCTTCAATAAGCCTTTCGCTAAGGCTGTTCTTGTGGAATTGGCAAAGGGATATTTGAAAGCCCATAGAGGGCTATGGTGAAAAAGGAAATATCTTCCGTTCAAAACTGGAAAGAAGCTTTCTGAGAAACTGTTCTATGTTCTGTTAATTCATCTCACAGACTTACATCTTTCCCTTCAAGAAGCCTTTGCTAAGGCTGTTCTTGTGGAATTGGCAAAGGGATATTTGGAAGCCCAGAGAGGGCTATGGTGAAAAATGAAATATCATCCGTTCAAAACTGGAAAGAAGCTTTCTGAGAAACTGCTCTGCGTTCTGTTAATTCATCTCACAGAGTTACATCTTTCCCTTCAAGAAGCCTTTCGCTAAGGCTGTTCTTTGGAATTGGCAAAGGGATATTTGGAGGCCCATAGAGGGCTATGGTGAAAAAGGAAATATCTTCCGTTCAAAACTGGAAAGAAGCTCTCTGAGAAACTGCTCTGTGTTCTGTTAATTCATCTCACAGAGTTACATCTTTCCCTTCAAGAAGCCTTTCGCTAAGGCTGTTCTTGTGGAATTGGCAAAGGGATATTTGGAAGCCCATAGAGGGCTATGGTGAAAAAGGAAATATCTTCCGTTCAAAACTGGAAAGAAGCTGTCTGAGAAACTGCTCTGTGTTCTGTTAATTCATCTCACAGAGTTACATCTTTCCCTTCAAGAAGCCTTTCGCTAAGGCTGTTCTTGTGGAATTGGCAAAGGGATATTTGGAATCCCATAGAGGGCTATGGTGAAAAAGGAAATATCTTCCGTTCAAATCTAGAAAGAAACTTTCTGAGAAACTGCTCTGTGTTCTGTTAATTCATCTCACAGAGTTACATCTTTCCCTTCAAGAAGGCTTTCGCTAAGGCTGTTCTTGTGGAATTGGCAAAGGGATATTTGGAAGCCCATAGAGGGCTATGGTGAAAAAGGAAATATCTTCCGTTCAAAACAGGAAAGAAGCTTTCTGAGAAACTGCTCTGTGTTCTGTTAATTCATCTCACAGAATTACATCTTTCCCTTCAAGAAGTCTTTCGCTAAGGCTATTCTTGTGGAATTGGCAAAGGGATATTTGGAAGCCCATAGAGCGCTATGGTGAAAGAGGAAATATCTTCCGTTCAAAACTGGAAAGAAGCTTTCTGAGAAACTGCTCTGTGTTCTGTTAATTCATCTCACAGAGTTACATCTTTCCCTTCAAGAAGCCTTTCGCTAAGGCTGTTCTTGTGGAATTGGCAAAGGGATATTTGGAAGCCCATAGAGGGCTATGGTGAAAAAGGAAATATCTTCCGTTCAAAACTGGAAAGAAGCTTTCTGAGAAACTGCTCTGTGTTCTGTTAATTCATCTCACAGAGTTATATCTTTCCCTTCAAAGAGCCTTTCGCTAAGGCTGTTCTTGTGGAATTGGCAAAGGGATATTTGGAAGCCCTTAGAGGGCTATGGTGAAAAAGGAAATATCTTCCGTTCAAAACTGGAAAGAAGCTTTCTGAGAAACTGCTCTGTGTTCTGTTAATTCATCTCACAGAGTTATATCTTTCCCTTCAAAGAGCCTTTCGCTAAGGCTGTTCTTGTGGAATTGGCAAAGGGATATTTGGAAGCCCATAGAGGGCTATGGTGAAAAAGGAAATATCTTCCGTTCAAAACTGGAAAGAAGCTTTCTGAGAAACTGCTCTGTGTTCTGTTAATTCATCTCACAGAGTTATATCTTTCCCTTCAAAGAGCCTTTCGCTAAGGCTGTTCTTGTGGAATTGGCAAAGGGATATTTGGAAGCCCATAGAGGGAAATATCTTCCGTTCAAAACTGGAAAGAAGCTTTCTGAGAAACTGCTCTGTGTTCTGTTAATTCATCTCACAGAGTTACATCTTTCCCTTCAAGAAGCCTTTCGCTAAGGCTGTTCTTGTGGAATTGGCAAAGGGATATTTGGAAGCCCATAGAGGGCTATGGTGAAAAAGGAAATATCTTCCGTTCAAAACTGGAAAGAAGCTTTCTGAGAAACTGCTCTGTGTTCTGTTAATTCATCTCACAGAGTTACATCTTTCCCTCAAGAAGCCTTTCGCTAAGTCTGTTCTTGTGGAATTGGCAAAGGGATATTTGGAAGCCCATAGAGGGCTATGTTGAAAAAGGAAATATCTTCCGTTCAAAACTGGAAAGAAGCTTTCTGAGAAACTGCTCTGTGTTCTGTTAATTCATCTCACAGAGTTACATCTTTCCCTTCAAGAAGCCTATGGCTAAGGCTGTTCTTGTGGAATTGGCAAAGGGATATTTGGAAGCCCATAGAGGGCTACGGTGAAAAAGGAAATATCATCCGTTCAAAACTGGAAAGAAGCTTTCTGAGAAACTGCTCTGTGTTCTGTTAATTCATCTCTCAGAGTTACATCTTTCCCTTCAAGAAGCCTTTCGCTAAGGCTGTTCTTGTGGAATTGGCAAAGGGATATTTGGAAGCCCATAGAGGGCTATGGTGAAAAAGGAAATATCTTCCGTTCAAAACTGGAAAGAAGCTTTCTGAGAAACTGCTCTGTGTTCTGTTAATTCATCTCACAGAGATATATATTTCCCTTCAAGAAGCCTTTCGCTAAGGCTGTTCTTGTGGAATTGGCAAAGGGATATTTGGAAGCCCATAGAGGGCTATGGTGAAAAAGGAAATATCTTCCGTTCAAAACTGGAAGGAAGCTTTCTGAGAAACTGCTCTGTGTTCTGTTAATTCATCTCACAGGGTTACATCTTTCCCTTCAAGAAGCCTTTTGCTAAGGCTGTTCTTGTGGAATTGGCAAAGGGATATTTGGAATCCCATCGAGGGCTATGGTGAAAAAGGAAATATCTTCCGTTCAAAACTGGAAAGAAGCTTTCTGAGAAACTGTTCTATGTTCTGTTAATTCATCTCACAGACTTACATCTTTCCCTTCAAGAAGCCTTTGCTAAGGCTGTTCTTGTGGAATTGGCAAAGGGATATTTGGAAGCCCATAGAGGGCTATGGTGAAAAAGGAAATATCATCCGTTCAAAACTGGAAAGAAGCTTTCTGAGAAACTGCTCTGCGTTCTGTTAATTCATCTCACAGAGTTACATCTTTCCCTTCAAGAAGCTTTTCGCTAAGGCTCTTCTTGTGGAATTGGCAACGGGATATTTGGAAGCCCATAGAGGGCTATGGTGAAAAAGGAAATATCTTCCGTTCAAAACTGGAAAGAAGCTTTCTGAGAAACTGCTCTGTGTTCTGTTAATTCATCTCACAGAGTTATATATTTCCCTTCAAGAAGCCTTTCGCTAAGGCTGTTCTTGTGGAATTGGCAAAGGGATATTTGGAAGCCCATAGAGGGCTATGGTGAAAAAGGAAATATCTTCCGTTCAAAACTGGAAAGAAGCTTTCTGAGAAACTGCTCTGTGTTCTGTTAATTCATCTCACAGAGTTACATCTTTCCCTTCAAGAAGCCTTTCGCTAAGGCTGTTCTTGTGGAATTGGCAAAGGGATATTTGGAAGCCCATAGAGGGCTATGGTGAAAAAGGACATATCTTCCGTTCAAAACTGGAAAGAAGCTTTCTGAGAAACTGCTCTGTGTTCTGTGAATTCATCTCACAGAGTTACATCTTTCCCTTCAAGAAGCCTTTCGCTAAGGCTGTTCTTGTGGAATTGGCAAAGGGATATTTGGAAGCCCATAGAGGGCTACGGTGAAAAAGGAAATATCTTCCGTTCAAAACTGGAAAGAAGCTTTCTGAGAAACTGCTCTGTGTTCTGTTAATTCATCTCACAGAGTTACATCTTTCCCTTCAAGAAGCCTTTCGCTAAGGCTGTTCTTGTGGAATTGGCAAAGGGATATTTGGAAGCCCATAGAGGGCTATGGTGAAAAAGGAAATATCTTCCGTTCAAAACTGGAAAGAAGCTTTCTGAGAAACTGCTCTGTGTTCTGTTAATTCATCTCACAGAGTTACATCTTTCCCTTCAAGAAGCCTTTCGCTAAGGCTGTTCTTTGGAATTGGCAAAGGGATATTTGGAGGCCCATAGAGGGCTATGGTGAAAAAGGAAATATCTTCCGTTCAAAAGTGGAAAGAAGCTCTCTGAGAAACTGCTCTGTGTTCTGTTAATTCATCTCACAGAGTTACATCTTTCCCTTCAAGAAGCCTTTCGCTAAGGCTGTTCTTGTGGAATTGGCAAAGATATATTTGGAAGCCCATAGAGGGCTATGGTGAAAAAGGAAATATCTTCCGTTCAAAACTGGAAAGAAGCTGTCTGAGAAACTGCTCTGTGTTCTGTTAATTCATCTCACAGAGTTACATCTTTCCCTTCAAGAAGCCTTTCGCTAAGGCTCTTCTTGTGGAATTGGCAAAGGGATATTTGGAAGCCCATAGAGGGCTATGGTGAAAAAGGAAATATCTTCCGTTCAAAACTGGAAAGAAACTTTCTGAGAAACTGCTCTGTGTTCTGTTAATTCATCTCACAGAGTTACATCTTTCCCTTCAAGAAGGCTTTCGCTAAGGCTGTTCTTGTGGAATTGGCAAAGGGATATTTGGAAGGCCTTAGAGGGCTATGGTGAAAAAGGAAATATCTTCCGTTCAAAACTGGAAAGAAGCTTTCTGAGAAACTGCTCTGTGTTCTGTTAATTCATCTCACAGAGTTATATCTTTCCCTTCAAAGAGCCTTTCGCTAAGGCTGTTCTTGTGGAATTGGCAAAGGGATATTTGGAAGCCCATAGAGGGCTATGGTGAAAAAGGAAATATCTTCCGTTCAAAACTGGAAAGAAGCTTTCTGAGAAACTGCTCTGTGTTCTGTTAATTCATCTCACAGAGTTATATCTTTCCCTTCAAAGAGCCTTTCGCTAAGGCTGTTCTTGTGGAATTGGCAAAGGGATATTTGGAAGACCATAGAGGGAAATATCTTCCGTTCAAAACTGGAAAGAAGCTTTCTGAGAAACTGCTCTGTGTTCTGTTAATTCATCTCACGGAGTTACATCTTTCCCTTCAAGAAGCCTTTCGCTAAGGCTGTTCTTGTGGAATTGGCAAAGGGATATTTGGAAGCCCATAGAGGGCTATGGTGAAAAAGGAAATATCTTCCGTTCAAAACTGGAAAGAAGCTTTCTGAGAAACTGCTCTGTGTTCTGTTAATTCATCTCACAGAGTTACATCTTTCCCTCAAGAAGCCTTTCGCTAAGTCTGTTCTTGTGGAATTGGCAAAGGGATATTTGGAAGCCCATATAGGGCTATGTTGAAAAAGGAAATATCTTCCGTTCAAAACTGGAAAGAAGCTTTCTGAGAAACTGCTCTGTGTTCTGTTAATTCATCTCACAGAGTTACATCTTTCCCTTCAAGAAGCCTTTCGCTAAGGCTGTTCTTGTGGAATTGGCAAAGGGATATTTGGAAGCCCATAGAGGGCTATGGTGAAAAAGGAAATATCTTCCGTTCAAAACTGGAAAGAAGCTTTCTGAGAAACTGTTCTATGTTCTGTTAATTCATCTCACAGAGTTACATCTTTCCCTTCAAGAAGCCTTTCGCTAAGGCTGTTCTTGTGGAATTGGCAAAGGGATATTTGGAATCCCATCGAGGGCTATGGTGAAAAAGGAAATATCATCCGTTCAAAACTGGAAAGAAGCTTTCTGAGAAACTGCTCTGTGTTCTGTTAATTCATCTCACAGAGTTATATCTTTCCCTTCAAAGAGCCTTTCGCTAAGGCTGTTCTTGTGGAATTGGCAAAGGGATATTTGGAAGCCCATAGAGGGAAATATCTTCCGTTCAAAACTGGAAAGAAGCTTTCTGAGAAACTGCTCTGTGTTCTGTTAATTCATCTCACAGAGTTACATCTTTCCCTTCAAGAAGCCTTTCGCTAAGGCTGTTCTTGTGGAATTGGCAAAGGGATATTTGGAAGCCCATAGAGGGCTATGGTGAAAAAGGAAATATCTTCCGTTCAAAACTGGAAAGAAGCTTTCTGAGAAACTGCTCTGTGTTCTGTTAATTCATCTCACAGAGTTACATCTTTCCCTCAAGAAGCCTTTCGCTAAGTCTGTTCTTGTGGAATTGGCAAAGGGATATTTGGAAGCCCATAGAGGGCTATGTTGAAAAAGGAAATATCTTCCGTTCAAAACTGGAAAGAAGCTTTCTGAGAAACTGCTCTGTGTTCTGTTAATTCATCTCACAGAGTTACATCTTTCCCTTCAAGAAGCCTATGGCTAAGGCTGTTCTTGTGGAATTGGCAAAGGGATATTTGGAAGCCCATAGAGGGCTACGGTGAAAAAGGAAATATCATCCGTTCAAAACTGGAAAGAAGCTTTCTGAGAAACTGCTCTGTGTTCTGTTAATTCATCTCTCAGAGTTCCATCTTTCCCTTCAAGAAGCCTTTCGCTAAGGCTGTTCTTGTGGAATTGGCAAAGGGATATTTGGAAGCCCATAGAGGGCTATGGTGAAAAAGGAAATATCTTCCGTTCAAAACTGGAAAGAAGCTTTCTGAGAAACTGCTCTGTGTTCTGTTAATTCATCTCACAGAGATATATATTTCCCTTCAAGAAGCCTTTCGCTAAGGCTGTTCTTGTGGAATTGGCAAAGGGATATTTGGAAGCCCATAGAGGGCTATGGTGAAAAAGGAAATATCTTCCGTTCAAAACTGGAAGGAAGCTTTCTGAGAAACTGCTCTGTGTTCTGTTAATTCATCTCACAGGGTTACATCTTTCCCTTCAAGAAGCCTTTTGCTAAGGCTGTTCTTGTGGAATTGGCAAAGGGATATTTGGAATCCCATCGAGGGCTATGGTGAAAAAGGAAATATCTTCCGTTCAAAACTGGAAAGAAGCTTTCTGAGAAACTGTTCTATGTTCTGTTAATTCATCTCACAGACTTACATCTTTCCCTTCAAGAAGCCTTTGCTAAGGCTGTTCTTGTGGAATTGGCAAAGGGATATTTGGAAGCCCATAGAGGGCTATGGTGAAAAAGGAAATATCATCCGTTCAAAACTGGAAAGAAGCTTTCTGAGAAACTGCTCTGCGTTCTGTTAATTCATCTCACAGAGTTACATCTTTCCCTTCAAGAAGCTTTTCGCTAAGGCTCTTCTTGTGGAATTGGCAACGGGATATTTGGAAGCCCATAGAGGGCTATGGTGAAAAAGGAAATATCTTCCGTTCAAAACTGGAAAGAAGCTTTCTGAGAAACTGCTCTGTGTTCTGTTAATTCATCTCACAGAGTTATATATTTCCCTTCAAGAAGCCTTTCGCTAAGGCTGTTCTTGTGGAATTGGCAAAGGGATATTTGGAAGCCCATAGAGGGCTATGGTGAAAAAGGAAATATCTTCCGTTCAAAACTGGAAAGAAGCTTTCTGAGAAACTGCTCTGTGTTCTGTTAATTCATCTCACAGAGTTACATCTTTCCCTTCAAGAAGCCTTTCGCTAAGGCTGTTCTTGTGGAATTGGCAAAGGGATATTTGGAAGCCCATAGAGGGCTATGGTGAAAAAGGACATATCTTCCGTTCAAAACTGGAAAGAAGCTTTCTGAGAAACTGCTCTGTGTTCTGTGAATTCATCTCACAGAGTTACATCTTTCCCTTCAAGAAGCCTTTCGCTAAGGCTGTTCTTGTGGAATTGGCAAAGGGATATTTGGAAGCCCATAGAGGGCTACGGTGAAAAAGGAAATATCTTCCGTTCAAAACTGGAAAGAAGCTTTCTGAGAAACTGCTCTGTGTTCTGTTAATTCATCTCACAGAGTTACATCTTTCCCTTCAAGAAGCCTTTCGCTAAGGCTGTTCTTGTGGAATTGGCAAAGGGATATTTGGAAGCCCATAGAGGGCTATGGTGAAAAAGGAAATATCTTCCGTTCAAAACTGGAAAGAAGCTTTCTGAGAAACTGCTCTGTGTTCTGTTAATTCATCTCACAGAGTTACATCTTTCCCTTCAAGAAGCCTTTCGCTAAGGCTGTTCTTTGGAATTGGCAAAGGGATATTTGGAGGCCCATAGAGGGCTATGGTGAAAAAGGAAATATCTTCCGTTCAAAAGTGGAAAGAAGCTCTCTGAGAAACTGCTCTGTGTTCTGTTAATTCATCTCACAGAGTTACATCTTTCCCTTCAAGAAGCCTTTCGCTAAGGCTGTTCTTGTGGAATTGGCAAAGATATATTTGGAAGCCCATAGAGGGCTATGGTGAAAAAGGAAATATCTTCCGTTCAAAACTGGAAAGAAGCTGTCTGAGAAACTGCTCTGTGTTCTGTTAATTCATCTCACAGAGTTACATCTTTCCCTTCAAGAAGCCTTTCGCTAAGGCTCTTCTTGTGGAATTGGCAAAGGGATATTTGGAAGCCCATAGAGGGCTATGGTGAAAAAGGAAATATCTTCCGTTCAAAACTGGAAAGAAACTTTCTGAGAAACTGCTCTGTGTTCTGTTAATTCATCTCACAGAGTTACATCTTTCCCTTCAAGAAGGCTTTCGCTAAGGCTGTTCTTGTGGAATTGGCAAAGGGATATTTGGAAGGCCTTAGAGGGCTATGGTGAAAAAGGAAATATCTTCCGTTCAAAACTGGAAAGAAGCTTTCTGAGAAACTGCTCTGTGTTCTGTTAATTCATCTCACAGAGTTATATCTTTCCCTTCAAAGAGCCTTTCGCTAAGGCTGTTCTTGTGGAATTGGCAAAGGGATATTTGGAAGCCCATAGAGGGCTATGGTGAAAAAGGAAATATCTTCCGTTCAAAACTGGAAAGAAGCTTTCTGAGAAACTGCTCTGTGTTCTGTTAATTCATCTCACAGAGTTATATCTTTCCCTTCAAAGAGCCTTTCGCTAAGGCTGTTCTTGTGGAATTGGCAAAGGGATATTTGGAAGACCATAGAGGGAAATATCTTCCGTTCAAAACTGGAAAGAAGCTTTCTGAGAAACTGCTCTGTGTTCTGTTAATTCATCTCACGGAGTTACATCTTTCCCTTCAAGAAGCCTTTCGCTAAGGCTGTTCTTGTGGAATTGGCAAAGGGATATTTGGAAGCCCATAGAGGGCTATGGTGAAAAAGGAAATATCTTCCGTTCAAAACTGGAAAGAAGCTTTCTGAGAAACTGCTCTGTGTTCTGTTAATTCATCTCACAGAGTTACATCTTTCCCTCAAGAAGCCTTTCGCTAAGTCTGTTCTTGTGGAATTGGCAAAGGGATATTTGGAAGCCCATATAGGGCTATGTTGAAAAAGGAAATATCTTCCGTTCAAAACTGGAAAGAAGCTTTCTGAGAAACTGCTCTGTGTTCTGTTAATTCATCTCACAGAGTTACATCTTTCCCTTCAAGAAGCCTTTCGCTAAGGCTGTTCTTGTGGAATTGGCAAAGGGATATTTGGAAGCCCATAGAGGGCTATGGTGAAAAAGGAAATATCTTCCGTTCAAAACTGGAAAGAAGCTTTCTGAGAAACTGTTCTATGTTCTGTTAATTCATCTCACAGAGTTACATCTTTCCCTTCAAGAAGCCTTTCGCTAAGGCTGTTCTTGTGGAATTGGCAAAGGGATATTTGGAATCCCATCGAGGGCTATGGTGAAAAAGGAAATATCATCCGTTCAAAACTGGAAAGAAGCTTTCTGAGAAACTGCTCTGTGTTCTGTTAATTCATCTCTCAGAGTTACATCGTTCCCTTCAAGAAGCCTTTCGCTAAGGCTGTTCTTGTGGAATTGGCAAAGGGATATTTGGAAGCCCATAGAGGGCTATGGTGAAAAAGGAAATATCTTCCGTTCAAAACTGGAAAGAAGCTTTCTGAGAAACTGCTCTGTGTTCTGTTAATTCATCTCACAGAGTTACATCTTTCCCTTCAAGAAGCCTTTCGCTAAGGCTGTTCTTGTGGAATTGGCAAAGGGATATTTGGAAGCCCATAGAGGGCTATGGTGAAAAAGGAAATACCTTCCGTTCAAAACTGGAAAGAAGCTTTCTGAGAAACTGCTCTGTGTTCTGTTAATTCATCTCACAGAGTTACATCTTTCCCTTCAAGAAGCCTTTCGCTAAGGCTGTTCTTGTGGAATTGGCAAAGGGATATTTGGAAGCCCTTAGAGGGCTATGGTGAAAAAAGAAATATCTTCCGTTCAAAACTGGAAAGAAGCTTTCTGAGAAACTGCTCTGTGTTCTGTTAATTCATCTCACAGAGTTACATCTTTCCCTTCAAGAAGCCTTTCGCTAAGGCTGTTCTTGTGGAATTGGTAAAGAGATATTTGGAAGCCCATAAAGGGCTATGGTGAAAAAGGAAATATCTTCCGTTCAAAACCGGAAAGAAGCTTTCTGAGAAACTGCTCTGTGTTCCGTTAATTCATCTCACAGAGTTACATCTTTCCCTTCAAGAAGCCTTTCGCTAAGGCTGTTCTTGTGGAATTGGCAAAGGGATATTTTGAGGCCCATAGAGGGCTATGGTGAAAAAGGAAATATCTTCTGTTCAAAACTGGAAAGAAGCTTTCTGAGAAACTGCTCTGTGTTCTGTTAATTCATCTCACAGAGTTACATCTTTCCCTTCAAAGAGCCTTTCGCTAAGGCTGTTCTTGTGGAATTGGCAAAGGGATATTTGGAAGCCCTTAGAGGGCTATGGTGAAAAAGGAAATATCTTCCGTTCAAAACTGGAAAGAAGCTTTCTGAGAAACTGCTCTGTGTTCTGTTAATTCATCTCACAGAGTTATATCTTTCCCTTCAAAGAGCCTTTCGCTAAGGCTGTTCTTGTGGAATTGGCAAAGGGATATTTGGAAGCCCATAGAGGGCTATGGTGAAAAAGGAAATATCTTCCGTTCAAAACTGGAAAGAAGCTTTCTGAGAAACTGCTCTGTGTTCTGTAAATTCATCTCACAGAGTTATATCTTTCCCTTCAAAGAGCCTTTCGCTAAGGCTGTTCTTGTGGAATTGGCAAAGGGATATTTGGAAGCCCATAGAGGGAAATATCTTCCGTTCAAAACTGGAAAGAAGCTTTCTGAGAAACTGCTCTGTGTTTTGTTAATTCATCTCACAGAGTTACATCTTTCCCTTCAAGAAGCCTTTCGCTAAGGCTGTTCTTGTGGAATTGGCAAAGGGATATTTGGAAGCCCATAGAGGGCTATGGTGAAAAAGGAAATATCTTCCGTTCAAAACTGGAAAGAAGCTTTCTGAGAAACTGCTCTGTGTTCTGTTAATTCATCTCACAGAGTTACATCCTTCCCTTCAAGAAGCCTTTCGCTAAGGCTGTTCTTGTGGAATTGGCAAAGGGATATTTGGAAGCCCATAGAGGGCTATGGTGAAAAAGGAAATATCTTCCGTTCAAAACTGGAAAGAAGCTTTCTGAGAAACTGTTCTATGTTCTGTTAATTCATCTCACAGAGTTACATCTTTCCCTTCAAAAAGACTTTCGCTAAGGCTGTTCTTGTGGAATTGGCAAATGGATATTTGGAAGCCCATAGAGGGCTATGGTGAAAAAGGAAATATCATCCGTTCAAAACTGGAAAGAAGCTTTCTGAGAAACTGCTCTGTGTTCTGTTAATTCATCTCACAGAGTTACATCTTTCCCTTCAAGAAGCTTTTCGCTAAGGCTCTTCTTGTGGAATTGGCAACGGGATAATTGGAAGCCCATAGAGGGCTATGGTGAAAAAGGAAATATCTTCCGTTCAAAACTGGAAAGAAGCTTTCTGAGAAACTGCTCTGTGTTCTGTTAATTCATCTCACAGAGTTACATCTTTCCCTTCAAGAAGCCTTTCGCTAAGGCTGTTCTTGTGGAATTGGCAAAGGGATATTTGGAAGCCCATAGAGGGCTATGGTGAAAAAGGAAATATCTTCCATTCAAAACTGGAAAGAAGCTTTCTGAGAAACTGCTCTGTGTTCTGTTAATTCATCTCACAGAGTTATATATTTCCCTTCAAGAAGCCTTTCGCTAAGGCTGTTCTTGTGGAATTGGCAAAGGGATATTTGGAAGCCCATAGAGGGCTATGGTGAAAAAGGAAATATCTTCCGTTCAAAACTGGAAAGAAGCTTTCTGAGAAACTGCTCTGTGTTCTGTTAATTCATCTCACAGAGTTACATCTTTCCCTTCAAGAAGCCTTTCGCTAAGGCTGTTCTTGTGGAATTGGCAAAGGGATATTTGGAGGCCCATAGACGGCTATGGTGAAAAAGGAAATATCTTCCGTTCAAAACTGGAAAGAAGCTTTCTGAGAAACTGCTCTGTGTTCTGTTAATTCATCTCACAGAGTTACATCTTTCCCTTCAAGAAGCCTTTCGCTAAGGCTGTTCTTGTGGAATTGGCAAAGGGATATTTGGAAGCCCATAGAGGGCTATGGTGAAAAAGGAAATATCTTCCGTTCAAAACTGGAAAGAAGCTTTCTGAGAAACTGCTCTGTGTTCTGTTAATTCATCTCACAGAGTTACATCTTTCCCTTCAAGAAGCCTTTCGCTAAGGCTGTTCTTGTGGAATGGGCAACGGGATATTTGGAAGCCCATAGAGGGCTATGGTGAAAAAGGAAATATCTTCCGTTCAAAACTGGAAAGAAGCTTTCTGAGAAACTGCTCTGTGTTCTGTTAATTCATCTCACAGAGTTACATCTTTCCCTTAAAGAAGCCTTTCGCTAAGGCTGTTCTTGTGGAATTGGCAAAGGGATATTTGGAAGCCCATAGAGGGCTCTGGTGAAAAAGGAAATATCTTCCGTTCAAAACTGGAAAGAAGCTTTCTGAGAAACTGTTCTATGTTCTGTTAATTCATCTCACAGAGTTACATCTTTCCCTTCAAGAAGCCTTTGCTAAGGCTGTTCTTGTGGAATTGGAAAAGGGATATTTGGAAGCCCATAGAAGGCTATGGTGAAAAAGGAAATATCATCCGTTCAAAACTGGAAAGAAGCTTTCTGAGAAACTGCTCTGTGTTCTGTTAATTCATCTCACAGAGTTACATCTTTCCCTTCAAGAAGCTTTTCGCTAAGGCTCTTCTTGTGGAATTGGCAACGGGATATTTGGAAGCCCATAGAGGGCTATGGTGAAAAAGGAAATATCTTCCGTTCAAAACTGGAAAGAAGCTTTCTGAGAAACTGCTCTGTGTTCTGTTAATTCATCTCACAGAGTTACATCTTTCCCTTCAAGAAGCCTTTCGCTAAGGCTGTTCTTGTGGAATTGGCAAAGGGATATTTGGAAGCCCATAGAGGGCTATGGTGAAAAAGGAAATATCTTCCGTTCAAAACTGGAAAGAAGCTTTCTGAGAAACTGCTCTGTGTTCTGTTAATTCATCTCACAGAGTTACATCTTTCCCTTCAAGAAGCCTTTCGCTAAGGCTGTTCTTGTGGAATTGGCAAAGGGATATTTGGAAGCCCTTAGAGGGCTATGGTGAAAAAAGAAATATCTTCCGTTCAAAACTGGAAAGAAGCTTTCTGAGAAACTGCTCTGTGTTCTGTTAATTCATCTCACAGAGTTACATCTTTCCCTTCAAGAAGCCTTTCGCTAAGGCTGTTCTTGTGGAATTGGTAAAGAGATATTTGGAAGCCCATAAAGGGCTATGGTGAAAAAGGAAATATCTTCCGTTCAAAACTGGAAAGAAGCTTTCTGAGAAACTGCTCTGTGTTCTGTTAATTCATCTCACAGAGTTACATCTTTCCCTTCAAGAAGCCTTTCGCTAAGGCTGTTCTTGTGGAATTGGCAAAGGGATATTTTGAGGCCCATAGAGGGCTATGGTGAAAAAGGAAATATCTTCTGTTCAAAACTGGAAAGAAGCTTTCTGAGAAACTGCTCTGTGTTCTGTTAATTCATCTCACAGAGTTACATCTTTCCCTTCAAGAAGCCTTTCGCTAAGGCTGTTCTTGTGGAATTGGCAAAGGGATATTCGGAAGCCCATAGAGGGCTATGGTGAAAAAGGAAATATCTTCCATTCAAAACTGGAAAGAAGCTTTCTGAGAAACTGCTCTGTGTTCTGTGAATTCATCTCACAGAGTTACATCTTTCACTTCAAGAAGCCTTTCGCTAACGCTGTTCTTGTGGAATTGGCAACGGGATATTTGGAAGCCCCTAGAGGGCTATGGTGAAAAAGAAATATCTTCCGTTCAAAACTGGAAAGAAGCTTTCTGAGAAACTGCTCTGTGTTCTGTTAATTCATCTCACAGAGTTACATCTTTCCCTTCAAGAAGCCTTTCGCTAAGGCTGTTCTTGTGGAATTAGCAAAGGGATATTTGGAAGCCCTTAGAGGGCTATGGTGAAAAAGGAAATATCTTCCGTTCAAAACTGGAAAGAAGCTTTCTGAGAAACTGCTCTGTGTTCTGTTAATTCATCTCACAGAGTTACATCTTTCCCTTCAAGAAGCCTTTCGCTAAGGCTGTTCTTGTGGAATTGGCAAAGGGATATTTGGAAGCCCATAGAGGGCTATGGTGAAAAAGGAAATATCTTCCGTTCAAAACTGGAAAGAAGCTTTCTGAGAAACTGTTCTATGTTCTGTTAATTCATCTCACAGAGTTACATCTTTCCCTTCAAGAAGCCTTTGCTAAGGCTGTTCTTGTGGAATTGGCAAAGGGATATTTGGAAGCCCATAGAGGGCTATGGTGAAAAAGGAAATATCATCCGTTCAAAACTGGAAAGAAGCTTTCTGAGAAACTGCTCAGTGTTCTGTTAATTCATCTCACAGAGTTACATCTTTACCTTCAAGAAGCTTTTCGCTAAGGCTCTTCTTGTGGAATTGGCAACGGGATATTTGGAAGCCCCTAGAGGGCTATGGTGAAAAAGGAAATATCTTCCGTTCAAAACTGGAAAGAAGCTTTCTGAGAAACTGCTCTGTGTTCTGTTAATTCATCTCACAGAGTTACATCTTTCCCTTCAAGAAGCCTTTCGCTAAGGCTGTTCTTGTGGAATTGGCAAAGGGATATTTGGAAGCCCATAGAGGGCTATGGTGAAAAAGGAAATATCTTCCGTTCAAAACTGGAAAGAAGTTTTCTGAGAAACTGCTCTGTGTTCTGTTCCTTCATCTCACAGAGTTACATCTTTCCCTTCAAGAAGCCTTTCGCTAAGGCTGTTCTTGTGGAATTGGCGACGGGATATTTGGAAGCCCATAGAGGGCTATGGTGAAAAAGGAAATATCTTCCGTTCAAAACTGGAAAGAAGCTTTCTGAGAAACTGCTCTGTGTTCTGTTAATTCATCTCACAGAGTTACATCTTTCCCTTCAAGAAGCCTTTCGCTAAGGCTGTTTTTGTGGAATTGGCAAAGGGATAGTTGGAAGCCCATAGAGGGCTATGGTGAAAAAGGAAATATCTTCCATTCAAAACTGGAAAGAAGCTTTCTGAGAAACTGCTCTGTGTTCTGTGAATTCATCTCACAGAGTTACATCTTTCACTTCAAGAAGCCTTTCGCTAAGGCTGTTCTTGTGGAATGAACAACGGGATATTTGGAAGCCCCTAGAGGGCTATGGTGAAAAAGGAAATATCTTCCGTTCAAAACTGGAAAGAAGCTTTCTGAGAAACTGCTCTGTGTTCTGTAATTCATCTCACAGAGTTACATCTTTCCCTTCAAGAAGCCTTTCGCTAAGGCTGTTCTTGTGGAATTGGCAACGGGATATTTGGAAGCCCATAGAGGGCTATGCTGAAAAAGGAAATATCTTCCGTTCAAAACTGGAAAGAAGCTTTCTGAGAAACTGCTCTGTGTTCTGTTAATTCATCTCACAGAGTTACATCTTTCCCTTCAAGAAGCCTTTCGCTAAGGCTGTTCTTGTGGAATTGGCAAAGGGATATTTGGAAGCCCATAGAGGGCTATGGTGAAAAAGGAAATATCTTCCGTTCAAAACTGGAAGGAAGCTTTCTGAGAAACTGCTCTGTGTTCTGTTAATTAATCTCACAGAGTTACATCTTTCCCTTCAAGAAGCCTTTCACTAAGGCTGTTCTTGTGGAATTGGCAAAGGGATATTTGGAAGCCCATAGAGGGCTATGGTGAAAAAAGAAATATCTTCCGTTCAAAACTGGAAAGAATCTTTCTGAGAAACTTCTCTGTGTTCTGTGAATTCATCTCACAGAGTTACATCTTTACCTTCAAGAAGCCTTTCGCTAAGGCTGTTCTTGTGGAATTGTTAAAGGGATATTTGGAAGCCCATAGAGGGCTATGGTGAAAAAGGAAATATCTTCCGTTCAAAACTGGAAAGAAGCTTTCTGAGAAACTGCTCTGTGTTCTGTTAATTCATCTCACAGAGTTACATCTTTCCCTTCAAGAAGCCTTTCGCTAAGGCTGTTCTTGTGGAATTGGCAACGGGATATTTGGAAGCCCTTAGAGTGCTATGGTGAAAAAGGAAATATCTTCCGTTCAAAACTGGAAAGAAGCTTTCTGAGAAACTGCTCTGTGTTCTGTTAATTCATCTCACAGAGTTACATCTTTCCCTTCAAGAAGCCTTTCGCTAAGGCTGTTCTTGTGGAATGGGCAACGGGATATTTGGAAGCCCCTAGAGGGCTATGGTGAAAAAGGAAATATCTTCCGTTCAAAACTGGAAAGAAGCTTTCTGAGAAACTGCTCTGTGTTCTGTTAATTCATCTCACAGAGTTACATCTTTCCCTTCAAGAAGCCTTTCGCTAAGGCTGTTCTTGTGGAATTGGCAAAGGGATATTTGGAAGCCCATAGAGGGCTATGGTGAAAAAGGAAATATCTTCCGTTCAAAACTGGAAAGAAGTTTTCTGAGAAACTGCTCTGTGTTCTGTTCCTTCATCTCACAGAGTTACATCTTTCCCTTCAAGAAGCCTTTCGCTAAGGCTGTTCTTGTGGAATTGGCGACGGGATATTTGGAAGCCCATAGAGGGCTATGGTGAAAAAGGAAATATCTTCCGTTCAAAACTGGAAAGAAGCTTTCTGAGAAACTGCTCTGTGTTCTGTTAATTCATCTCACAGAGTTACATCTTTCCCTTCAAGAAGCCTTTCGCTAAGGCTGTTTTTGTGGAATTGGCAAAGGGATAGTTGGAAGCCCATAGAGGGCTATGGTGAAAAAGGAAATATCTTCCATTCAAAACTGGAAAGAAGCTTTCTGAGAAACTGCTCTGTGTTCTGTGAATTCATCTCACAGAGTTACATCTTTCACTTCAAGAAGCCTTTCGCTAAGGCTGTTCTTGTGGAATGAACAACGGGATATTTGGAAGCCCCTAGAGGGCTATGGTGAAAAAGGAAATATCTTCCGTTCAAAACTGGAAAGAAGCTTTCTGAGAAACTGCTCTGTGTTCTGTAATTCATCTCACAGAGTTACATCTTTCCCTTCAAGAAGCCTTTCGCTAAGGCTGTTCTTGTGGAATTGGCAACGGGATATTTGGAAGCCCATAGAGGGCTATGCTGAAAAAGGAAATATCTTCCGTTCAAAACTGGAAAGAAGCTTTCTGAGAAACTGCTCTGTGTTCTGTTAATTCATCTCACAGAGTTACATCTTTCCCTTCAAGAAGCCTTTCGCTAAGGCTGTTCTTGTGGAATTGGCAAAGGGATATTTGGAAGCCCATAGAGGGCTATGGTGAAAAAGGAAATATCTTCCGTTCAAAACTGGAAGGAAGCTTTCTGAGAAACTGCTCTGTGTTCTGTTAATTAATCTCACAGAGTTACATCTTTCCCTTCAAGAAGCCTTTCACTAAGGCTGTTCTTGTGGAATTGGCAAAGGGATATTTGGAAGCCCATAGAGGGCTATGGTGAAAAAAGAAATATCTTCCGTTCAAAACTGGAAAGAATCTTTCTGAGAAACTTCTCTGTGTTCTGTGAATTCATCTCACAGAGTTACATCTTTACCTTCAAGAAGCCTTTCGCTAAGGCTGTTCTTGTGGAATTGTTAAAGGGATATTTGGAAGCCCATAGAGGGCTATGGTGAAAAAGGAAATATCTTCCGTTCAAAACTGGAAAGAAGCTTTCTGAGAAACTGCTCTGTGTTCTGTTAATTCATCTCACAGAGTTACATCTTTCCCTTCAAGAAGCCTTTCGCTAAGGCTGTTCTTGTGGAATTGGCAACGGGATATTTGGAAGCCCTTAGAGTGCTATGGTGAAAAAGGAAATATCTTCCGTTCAAAACTGGAAAGAAGCTTTCTGAGAAACTGCTCTGTGTTCTGTTAATTCATCTCACAGAGTTACATCTTTCCCTTCAAGAAGCCTTTCGCTAAGGCTGTTCTTGTGGAATTGGCAAAGGGATATTTGGAAGGCCATAGAGGGCTGTGGTGAAAAAGGAAATATCTTCCGTTCAAAACTGGAAAGAAGCTTTCTGAGAAACTGCTCTGTGTTCTGTTAATTCATCTCACAGAGTTACATCTTTCCCTTCAAGAAGCCTTTCGCTAAGGCTGTTCTTGTGGAATTTTCAAAGGGATATTTGGAAGCCCATAGAGGGCTATGGTGAAAAAGGAAATATCCTCCGTTCAAAACTGGAAGGAAGCTTTCTGAGAAACTGCTCTGTGTTCTGTTAATTAATCTCACAGAGTTACATCTTTCCCTTCAAGAAGCCTTTCGCTAAGGCTGTTCTTGTGGAATTGGCAAAGGGATATTTGGAAGCCCATAGAGGGCTATGGTGAAAAAGGAAATATCTTCCGTTCAAAACTGGAAAGAATCTTTCTGAGAAACTGCTCTGTGTTCTGTGAATTCATCTCACAGAGTTACATCTTTACCTTCAAGAAGCCTTTCGCTAAGGCTGTTCTTGTGGAATTGGCAAAGGGATATTTGGAAGCCCATAGAGGGCTATGGTGAAAAAGGAAATATCTTCCGTTCAAAACTGGAAAGAAGCTTTCTGAGAAACTGCTCTGTGTTCTGTTAATTCATCTCACAGAGTTACATCTTTCCCTTCAAGAAGCCTTTCGCTAAGGCTGCTCTTGTGGAATTGGCAAAGGGATATTTGGAAGCCCATAGAGGGCTATGGTGAAAAAGGAAATATCTTCCGTTCAAAACTGGAAAGAAGCTTTCTGAGAAACAGCTCTATGTTCTGTTAATTAATCTCACAGAGTTACATCTTTCCCTTCAAGAAGCCTTTCGCTAAGGCTGTTCTTGTGGAATGGGCAAAGGGATATTTGGAAGCCCATAGAGGGCTATGGTGAAAAAGGATATATCTTCCGTTCAAAACTGGAAAGAAGCATTCTGAGAAACTGCTCTGTGTTCTGTTAATTCATCTCACAGAGTGACATCTTTGCCTTCAAGAAGTCTTTCAGTAAGGCTGTTCTTGTGGAATTGGCAAAGGGATATTTGGAAGCCCATAGAAGGCTATGGTGAAAAAGGAAATATCTTCCGTTCAAAACTGGAAAGAAGCTTTCTGAGAAACTGCTCTGTGTTCTGTTAATTCATCTTCCAGAGTTACATCTTTCCCTTCAAGAAGCCTTTCGCCAAGGCTGTTCTTGTGGAATTGGCAAAGGGATATTTGGAACCCCATAGAGGGCTATGGTGAAAAAGGAAATATCTTCCGTTCAAAACTGGAAAGAAGCTTTCTGAGAAACTGCTCTGTGTTCTGTTAATTCATCTCACAGAGTTACATCTTTCCCTTCAAGAAGCCTTTCGCTAAGGCTGTTCTTGTGGAATTGGCAACTGGATATTTGGAAGCCCATAGAGGGCTATGGTGAAAAAGGAAATATCTTCCATTCAAAACTGGAAAGAAGCTTTCTGAGAAACTGCTCTGTGTTCTGTGAATTCATCTCACAGAGTTACATCTTTCACTTCAAGAAGCCTTTCGCTAAAGCTGTTCTTGTGGAATGAACAACGGGATATTTGGAAGCCCCTAGAGGGCTATGGTGAAAAAGGAAATATCTTCCGTTCAAAACTGGAAAGAAGCTTTCTGAGAAACTGCTCTGTGTTCTGTAATTCATCTCACAGAGTTACATCTTTCCCTTCAAGAAGCCTTTCGCTAAGGCTGTTCTTGTGGAATTGGCAACGGGATATTTGGAAGCCCATAGAGGGCTATGCTGAAAAAGGAAATATCTTCCGTTCAAAACTGGAAAGAAGCTTTCTGAGAAACTGCTCTGTGTTCTGTTAATTCATCTCACAGAGTTACATCTTTCCCTTCTAGAAGCCTTTCGCTAAGGCTGTTATTGTGGAATTGGCAACATGATATTTGGAAGCCAAAAAAGGGCTATGGTGAAAAAGGAATTATCTTCCGTTCAAAACTGGAAAGAAGCTTTCTGAGAAACTGCTCTGTGTTCTGTTAATTCATCTCACAGAGTTACATCTTTCCCTTCAAGAAGCCTTTCACTAAGGCTGTTCTTGTGGAATTGGCAAAGGGATATTTGGAAGCCCATAGAGGGCTATGGTGAAAAAGGAAATATCTTCCGTTCAAAACTGGAAAGAACCTTTCTGAGAAACTGCTCTGTGTTCTGTTAATTCATCTCACAGAGTTACATCTTTCCCTTCAAGAAGCCTTTCGCTAAGGCTGTTCTTGTGGAATTGGCAACGGGATATTTGGAAGCCCATAGAGGGCTATGGTGAAAAAGGAAATATCTTCCGTTCAAAACTGGAAAGAAGCTTTCTGAGAAACTGCTCTGTGTTCTGTTAATTCATCTCACAGAGTTATATCTTTCCCTTCAAAGAGCCTTTCACTAAGGCTGTTCTTGTGGAATTGGCAAAGGGATATTTGGAAGCCCATAGAGGGCTATGGTGAAAAAGGAAATATCTTCCGTTCAAAACTGGAAAGAGGCTTTCTGAGAAACTGCTCTGTGTTCTGTTAATTCATCTCACAGAGTTATATCTTTCCCTTCAAAGAGCCTTTCGCTAAGGCTGTTCTTGTGTAATTGGCAAAGGGATATTTGGAAGCCCATAGAGGGAAATATCTTCCGTTCAAAACTGGAAAGAAGCTTTCTGAGAAACTGCTCTGTGTTCTGTTAATTCATCTCACAGAGTTACATCTTTCCCTTCAAGAAGCCTTTTGCTAAGGCTGTTCTTGTGGAATTGGCAAAGGGATATTTGGAAGCCCATAGAGGGCTGTGGTGAAAAAGGAAATATCTTCCGTTCAAAACTGGAAAGAAGCTTTCTGAGAAACTGCTCTGTGTTCTGTTAATTCATCTCACAGAGTTACATCTTTCCCTTCAAGAAGCCTTTCGCTAAGGCTGTTCTTGTGGAATTGGCAAAGGGATATTTGGAAGCCCATAGAGGGCTATGGTGAAAAAGGAAATATCTTCCGTTCAAAACTGGAAGGAAGCTTTCTGAGAAACTGCTCTGTGTTCTGTTAATTAATCTCACAGAGTTACATCTTTCCCTTCAAGAAGCCTTTCGCTAAGGCTGTTCTTGTGGAATTGGCAAAGGGATATTTGGAAGCCCTTAGAGGGCTATGGTGAAAAAAGAAATATCTTCCGTTCAAAACTGGAAAGAAGCTTTCTGAGAAACTGCTCTGTGTTCTGTTAATTCATCTCACAGAGTTACATCTTTCCCTTCAAGAAGCCTTTCGCTAAGGCTGTTCTTGTGGAATTGGTAAAGAGATATTTGGAAGCCCATAAAGGGCTATGGTGAAAAAGGAAATATCTTCCGTTCAAAACTGGAAAGAAGCTTTCTGAGAAACTGCTCTGTGTTCTGTTAATTCATCTCACAGAGTTACATCTTTCCCTTCAAGAAGCCTTTCGCTAAGGCTGTTCTTGTGGAATTGGCAAAGGGATATTTTGAGGCCCATAGAGGGCTATGGTGAAAAAGGAAATATCTTCTGTTCAAAACTGGAAAGAAGCTTTCTGAGAAACTGCTCTGTGTTCTGTTAATTCATCTCACAGAGTTACATCTTTCCCTTCAAGAAGCCTTTCGCTAAGGCTGTTCTTGTGGAATTGGCAAAGGGATATTTGGAAGCCCATAGAGGGCTATGGTGAAAAAGGAAATATCTTCCATTCAAAACTGGAAAGAAGCTTTCTGAGAAACTGCTCTGTGTTCTGTGAATTCATCTCACAGAGTTACATCTTTCACTTCAAGAAGCCTTTCGCTAACGCTGTTCTTGTGGAATTGGCAACGGGATATTTGGAAGCCCCTAGAGGGCTATGGTGAAAAAGGAAATATCTTCCGTTCAAAACTGGAAAGAAGCTTTCTGAGAAACTGCTCTGTGTTCTGTTAATTCATCTCACAGAGTTACATCTTTCCCTTCAAGAAGCCTTTCGCTAAGGCTGTTCTTGTGGAATTAGCAAAGGGATATTTGGAAGCCCTTAGAGGGCTATGGTGAAAAAGGAAATATCTTCCATTCAAAACTGGAAAGAAGCTTTCTGAGAAACTGCTCTGTGTTCTGTGCATTCATCTCACAGAGTTACATCTTTCACTTCAAGAAGCCTTTCGCTAAGGCTGTTCTTGTGGAATGAACAACGGGATATTTGGAAGCCCCTAGAGGGCTATGGTGAAAAAGGAAATATCTTCCGTTCAAAACTGGAAAGAAGCTTTCTGAGAAACTGCTCTGTGTTCTGTAATTCATCTCACAGAGTTACATCTTTCCCTTCAAGAAGCCTTTCGCTAAGGCTGTTCTTGTGGAATTGGCAACGGGATATTTGGAAGCCCATAGAGGGCTATGCTGAAAAAGGAAATATCTTCCGTTCAAAATTGGAAAGAAGCTTTCTGAGAAACTGCTCTGTGTTCTGTTAATTCATCTCACAGAGTTACATCTTTCCCTTCAAGAAGCCTTTCGCTAAGGCTGTTCTTGTGGAATTGGCAAAGGGATATTTGGAAGCCCATAGAGGGCTATGGTGAAAAAGGAAATATCTTCCGTTCAAAACTGGAAGGAAGCTTTCTGAGAAACTGCTCTGTGTTCTGTTAATTAATCTCACAGAGTTACATCTTTCCCTTCAAGAAGCCTTTCACTAAGGCTGTTCTTTTGGAATTGGCAAAGGGATATTTGGAAGCCCATAGAGGGCTATGGTGAAAAAAGAAATATCTTCCGTTCAAAACTGGAAAGAATCTTTCTGAGAAACTTCTCTGTGTTCTGTGAATTCATCTCACAGAGTTACATCTTTACCTTCAAGAAGCCTTTCGCTAAGGCTGTTCTTGTGGAATTGTTAAAGGGATATTTGGAAGCCCATAGAGGGCTATGGTGAAAAAGGAAATATCTTCCGTTCAAAACTGGAAAGAAGCTTTCTGAGAAACTGCTCTGTGTTCTGTTAATTCATCTCACAGAGTTACATCTTTCCCTTCAAGAAGCCTTTCGCTAAGGCTGTTCTTGTGGAATTGGCAACGGGATATTTGGAAGCCCTTAGAGTGCTATGGTGAAAAAGGAAATATCTTCCGTTCAAAACTGGAAAGAAGCTTTCTGAGAAACTGCTCTGTGTTCTGTTAATTCATCTCACAGAGTTACATCTTTCCCTTCAAGAAGCCTTTCGCTAAGGCTGTTCTTGTGGAATTGGCAAAGGGATATTTGGAAGGCCATAGAGGGCTGTGGTGAAAAAGGAAATATCTTCCGTTCAAAACTGGAAAGAAGCTTTCTGAGAAACTGCTCTGTGTTCTGTTAATTCATCTCACAGAGTTACATCTTTCCCTTCAAGAAGCCTTTCGCTAAGGCTGTTCTTGTGGAATTGGCAAAGGGATATTTGGAAGCCCATAGAGGGCTATGGTGAAAAAGGAAATATCTTCCGTTCAAAACTGGAAGGAAGCTTTCTGAGAAACTGCTCTGTGTTCTGTTAATTAATCTCACAGAGTTACATCTTTCCCTTCAAGAAGCCTTTGGCTAAGGCTGTTCTTGTGGAATTGGCAAAGGGATATTTGGAAGCCCATAGAGGGCTATGGTGAAAAAGGAAATATCTTCCGTTCAAAACTGGAAAGAATCTTTCTGAGAAACTGCTCTGTGTTCTGTGAATTCATCTCACAGAGTTACATCTTTACCTTCAAGAAGCCTTTCGCTAAGGCTGTTCTTGTGGAATTGGCAAAGGGATATTTGGAAGCCCATAGAGGGCTATGGTGAAAAAGGAAATATCTTCCGTTCAAAACTGGAAAGAAGCTTTCTGAGAAACTGCTCTGTGTTCTGTTAATTCATCTCACAGAGTCACATCTTTCCCTTCAAGAAGCCTTTCGCTAAGGCTGCTCTTGTGGAATTGGCAAAGGGATATTTGGAAGCCCATAGAGGGCTATGGTGAAAAAGGAAATATCTTCCGTTCAAAACTGGAAAGAAGCTTTCTGAGAAACAGCTCTATGTTCTGTTAATTAATCTCACAGAGTTACATCTTTCCCTTCAAGAAGCCTTTCGCTAAGGCTGTTCTTGTGGAATGGGCAAAGGGATATTTGGAAGCCCATAGAGGGCTATGGTGAAAAAGGATATATCTTCCGTTCAAAACTGGAAAGAAGCATTCTGAGAAACTGCTCTGTGTTCTGTTAATTCATCTCACAGAGTGACATCTTTGCCTTCAAGAAGTCTTTCAGTAAGGCTGTTCTTGTGGAATTGGCAAAGGGATATTTGGAAGCCCATAGAAGGCTATGGTGAAAAAGGAAATATCTTCCGTTCAAAACTGGAAAGAAGCTTTCTGAGAAACTGCTCTGTGTTCTGTTAATTCATCTTCCAGAGTTACATCTTTCCCTTCAAGAAGCCTTTCGCCAAGGCTGTTCTTGTGGAATTGGCAAAGGGATATTTGGAACCCCATAGAGGGCTATGGTGAAAAAGGAAATATCTTCCATTCAAAACTGGAAAGAAGCTTTCTGAGAAACTGCTCTGTGTTCTGTTAATTCATCTCACAGAGTTACATCTTTCCCTTCAAGAAGCCTTTCGCTAAGGCTGTTCTTGTGGAATTGGCAACTGGATATTTGGAAGCCCATAGAGGGCTATGGTGAAAAAGGAAATATCTTCCATTCAAAACTGGAAAGAAGCTTTCTGAGAAACTGCTCTGTGTTCTGTGAATTCATCTCACAGAGTTACATCTTTCACTTCAAGAAGCCTTTCGCTAAGGCTGTTCTTGTGGAATGAACAACGGGATATTTGGAAGCCCCTAGAGGGCTATGGTGAAAAAGGAAATATCTTCCGTTCAAAACTGGAAAGAAGCTTTCTGAGAACCTGCTCTGTGTTCTGTAATTCATCTCACAGAGTTACATCTTTCCCTTCAAGAAGCCTTTCGCTAAGGCTGTTCTTGTGGAATTGGCAACGGGATATTTGGAAGCCCATAGAGGGCTATGCTGAAAAAGGAAATATCTTCCGTTCAAAACTGGAAAGAAGCTTTCTGAGAAACTGCTCTGTGTTCTGTTAATTCATCTCACAGAGTTACATCTTTCCCTTCTAGAAGCCTTTCGCTAAGGCTGTTATTGTGGAATTGGCAACATGATATTTGGAAGCCAAAAAAGGGCTATGGTGAAAAAGGAATTATCTTCCGTTCAAAACTGGAAAGAAGCTTTCTGAGAAACTGCTCTGTGTTCTGTTAATTCATCTCACAGAGTTACATCTTTCCCTTCAAGAAGCCTTTCGCTAAGGCTGTTCTTGTGGAATTGGCAAAGGGATATTTGGAAGCCCATAGAGGGCTATGGTGAAAAAGGAAATATCTTCCGTTCAAAACTGGAAAGAACCTTTCTGAGAAACTGCTCTGTGTTCTGTTAATTCATCTCACAGAGTTACATCTTTCCCTTCAAGAAGCCTTTGGCTAAGGCTGTTCTTGTGGAATTGGCAACGGGATATTTGGAAGCCCATAGAGGGCTATGGTGAAAAAGGAAATATCTTCCGTTCAAAACTGGAAAGAAGCTTTCTGAGAAACTGCTCTGTGTTCTGTGAATTCATCTCACAGAGTTACATCTTTACCTTCAAGAAGCCTTTCGCTAAGGCTGTTCTTGTGGAATTGGCAAAGGGATATTTGGAAGCCCATAGAGGGCTATGGTGAAAAAGGAAATATCTTCCGTTCAAAACTGGAAAGAAGCTTTCTGAGAAACTGCTCTGTGTTCTGTTAATTCATCTCACAGAGTCACATCTTTCCCTTCAAGAAGCCTTTCGCTAAGGCTGCTCTTGTGGAATTGGCAAAGGGATATTTGGAAGCCCATAGAGGGCTATGGTGAAAAAGGAAATATCTTCCGTTCAAAACTGGAAAGAAGCTTTCTGAGAAACAGCTCTATGTTCTGTTAATTAATCTCACAGAGTTACATCTTTCCCTTCAAGAAGCCTTTCGCTAAGGCTGTTCTTGTGGAATGGGCAAAGGGATATTTGGAAGCCCATAGAGGGCTATGGTGAAAAAGGATATATCTTCCGTTCAAAACTGGAAAGAAGCATTCTGAGAAACTGCTCTGTGTTCTGTTAATTCATCTCACAGAGTGACATCTTTGCCTTCAAGAAGTCTTTCAGTAAGGCTGTTCTTGTGGAATTGGCAAAGGGATATTTGGAAGCCCATAGAAGGCTATGGTGAAAAAGGAAATATCTTCCGTTCAAAACTGGAAAGAAGCTTTCTGAGAAACTGCTCTGTGTTCTGTTAATTCATCTTCCAGAGTTACATCTTTCCCTTCAAGAAGCCTTTCGCCAAGGCTGTTCTTGTGGAATTGGCAAAGGGATATTTGGAACCCCATAGAGGGCTATGGTGAAAAAGGAAATATCTTCCATTCAAAACTGGAAAGAAGCTTTCTGAGAAACTGCTCTGTGTTCTGTTAATTCATCTCACAGAGTTACATCTTTCCCTTCAAGAAGCCTTTCGCTAAGGCTGTTCTTGTGGAATTGGCAACTGGATATTTGGAAGCCCATAGAGGGCTATGGTGAAAAAGGAAATATCTTCCATTCAAAACTGGAAAGAAGCTTTCTGAGAAACTGCTCTGTGTTCTGTGAATTCATCTCACAGAGTTACATCTTTCACTTCAAGAAGCCTTTCGCTAAGGCTGTTCTTGTGGAATGAACAACGGGATATTTGGAAGCCCCTAGAGGGCTATGGTGAAAAAGGAAATATCTTCCGTTCAAAACTGGAAAGAAGCTTTCTGAGAAACTGCTCTGTGTTCTGTAATTCATCTCACAGAGTTACATCTTTCCCTTCAAGAAGCCTTTCGCTAAGGCTGTTCTTGTGGAATTGGCAACGGGATATTTGGAAGCCCTTAGAGGGCTATGCTGAAAAAGGAAATATCTTCCGTTCAAAACTGGAAAGAAGCTTTCTGAGAAACTGCTCTGTGTTCTGTTAATTTATCTCACAGAGTTACATCTTTCCCTTCTAGAAGCCTTTCGCTAAGGCTGTTATTGTGGAATTGGCAACATGATATTTGGAAGCCAAAAAAGGGCTATGGTGAAAAAGGAATTATCTTCCGTTCAAAACTGGAAAGAAGCTTTCTGAGAAACTGCTCTGTGTTCTGTTAATTCATCTCACAGAGTTACATCTTTCCCTTCAAGAAGCCTTTCGCTAAGGCTGTTCTTGTGGAATTGGCAAAGGGATATTTGGAAGCCCATAGAGGGCTATGGTGAAAAAGGAAATATCTTCCGTTCAAAACTGGAAAGAACCTTTCTGAGAAACTGCTCTGTGTTCTGTTAATTCATCTCACAGAGTTACATCTTTCCCTTCAAGAAGCCTTTCGCTAAGGCTGTTCTTGTGGAATTGGCAACGGGATATTTGGAAGCCCATAGAGGGCTATGGTGAAAAAGGAAATATCTTCCGTTCAAAACTGGAAAGAAGCTTTCTGAGAAACTGCTCTGTGTTCTGTTAATTCATCTCACAGAGTTATATCTTTCCCTTCAAAGAGCCTTTCACTAAGGCTGTTCTTGTGGAATTGGCAAAGGGATATTTGGAAGCCCATAGAGGGCTATGGTGAAAAAGGAAATATCTTCCGTTCAAAACTGGAAAGAGGCTTTCTGAGAAACTGCTCTGTGTTCTGTTAATTCATCTCACAGAGTTATATCTTTCCCTTCAAAGAGCCTTTCGCTAAGGCTGTTCTTGTGTAATTGGCAAAGGGATATTTGGAAGCCCATAGAGGGAAATATCTTCCGTTCAAAACTGGAAAGAAGCTTTCTGAGAAACTGCTCTGTGTTCTGTTAATTCATCTCACAGAGTTACATCTTTCCCTTCAAGAAGCCTTTCGCTAAGGCTGTTCTTGTGGAATTGGCAAAGGGATATTTGGAAGCCCATAGAGGGCTGTGGTGAAAAAGGAAATATCTTCCGTTCAAAACTGGAAAGAAGCTTTCTGAGAAACTGCTCTGTGTTCTGTTAATTCATCTCACAGAGTTACATCTTTCCCTTCAAGAAGCCTTTGGCTAAGGCTGTTCTTGTGGAATTGGCAAAGGGATATTTGGAAGCCCATAGAGGGCTATGGTGAAAAAGGAAATATCTTCCGTTCAAAACTGGAAGGAAGCTTTCTGAGAAACTGCTCTGTGTTCTGTTAATTAATCTCACAGAGTTACATCTTTCCCTTCAAGAAGCCTTTCGCTAAGGCTGTTCTTGTGGAATTGGCAAAGGGATATTTGGAAGCCCATAGAGGGCTATGGTGAAAAAGGAAATATCTTCTGTTCAAAACTGGAAAGAAGCTTTCTGAGAAACTGCTCTGTGTTCTGTTAATTCATCTCACAGAGTTACATCTTTCCCTTCAAGAAGCCTTTCGCTAAGGCTGTTCTTGTGGAATTGGCAAAGGGATAATTGGAAGCCCATAGAGGGCTATGGTGAAAAAGGAAATATCTTCCATTCAAAACTGGAAAGAAGCTTTCTGAGAAACTTCTCTGTGTTCTGTGAATTCATCTCACAGAGTTACATCTTTCACTTCAAGAAGCCTTTCGCTAACGCTGTTCTTGTGGAATTGGCAACGGGATATTTGGAAGCCCCTAGAGGGCTATGGTGAAAAAGGAAATATCTTCCGTTCAAAACTGGAAAGAAGCTTTCTGAGAAACTGCTCTGTGTTCTGTTAATTCATCTCACAGAGTTACATCTTTCCCTTCAAGAAGCCTTTCGCTAAGGCTGTTCTTGTGGAATTGGCAAAGGGATATTTGGAAGCCCATAGAGGGCTATGGTGAAAAAGGAAATATCTTCCGTTCAAAACTGGAAAGAAGCTTTCTGAGAAACTGTTCTATGTTCTGTTAATTCATCTCACAGAGTTACATCTTTCCCTTCAAGAAGCCTTTGCTAAGGCTGTTCTTGTGGAATTGGCAAAGGGATATTTGGAAGCCCATAGAGGGCTATGGTGAAAAAGGAAATATCATCCGTTCAAAACTGGAAAGAAGCTTTCTGAGAAACTGCTCAGTGTTCTGTTAATTCATCTCACAGAGTTACATCTTTACCTTCAAGAAGCTTTTCGCTAAGGCTCTTCTTGTGGAATTGGCAACGGGATATTTGGAAGCCCATAGAGGGCTATGGTGAAAAAGGAAATATCTTCCGTTCAAAACTGGAAAGAAGCTTTCTGAGAAACTGCTCTGTGTTCTGTTAATTCATCTCACAGAGTTACATCTTTCCCTTCAAGAAGCCTTTCGCTAAGGCTGTTCTTGTGGAATTGGCAAAGGGATATTTGGAAGCCCATAGAGGGCTATGGTGAAAAAGGAAATATCTTCCGTTCAAAACTGGAAAGAAGCTTTCTGAGAAACTGCTTTGTGTTCTGTTAATTCATCTCACAGATTTACATCTTTCCCTTCAAGAAGCCTTTCGCTAAGGCTGTTCTTGTGGAATTGGTAAAGGGATATTTGGAAGCCCATAGAGGGCTATGGTGAAAAAAGAAATATCTTCCGTTCAAAACTGGAAAGAAGCTTTCTGAGAAACTGCTCTGTGTTCTGTTAATTCATCTCACAGAGTTACATCTTTCCCTTCAAGAAGCCTTTCGCTAAGGCTGTTCTTTTGGAATTGGCAAAGAGATATTTGGAAGCCCATAAAGGGCTATGGTGAAAAAGGAAATATCTTCCGTTCAAAAGTGGAAAGAAGCTTTCTGAGAAACTGCTCTGTGTTCTGTTAATTCATCTCACAGAGTTACATCTTTCCCTTCAAGAAGCCTTTCGCTAAGGCTGTTCTTGCGGAATTGGCAAAGGGATATTTGGAGGCCCATAGAGGGCTATGGTGAAAAAGGAAATATCTTCCGTTCAAAACTGGAAAGAAGCTTTCTGAGAAATTGCTCTATGTTCTGTTAATTCATCTCACAGAGTTACATCTTTCCCTTCAATAAGCCTTTCGCTAAGGCTGTTCTTGTGAAATTGGCAAAGGGATATTTGGAGGCCCATAGAGGGCTATGGCGAAAAAGGAAATATCTTCCGTTCAAAACTGGAAAGAAGCTTTCTGAGAAACTGCTCTGTGTTCTGTTAATTCATCTCACAGAGTTACATCTTTCCCTTCAAGAAGCCTTTCGCCAAGGCTGTTCTTGTGGAATTGGCAAAGGGATAGTTGGAAGCCCATAGAGGGCTATGGTGAAAAAGGAAATATCTTCCATTCAAAACTGGAAAGAAGCTTTCTGAGAAACTGCTCCGTGTTCTGTAAATTCATCTCACAGAGTTACATCTTTCACTTCAAGAAGCCTTTCGCTAAGGCTGTTCTTGTGGAATGGGCAACGGGATATTTGGAAGCCCCTAGAGGGCTATGGTGAAAAAGGAAATATCTTCCGTTCAAAACTGGAAAGAAGCTTTCTGAGAAACTGCTCTGCGTTCTGTTAATTCATCTCACAGAGTTACATCTTTCCCTTCAAGAAGCCTTTCGCTAAGGCTGTTCTTGTGGAATTGGCAAAGGGATATTTGGAAGCCCATAGAGGGCTATGGTGAAAAAGGAAATATCTTCCGTTCAAAACTGGAAAGAAGCTTTCTGAGAAACTGCTCTGTGTTCTGTTCATTCATCTCACAGAGTTACATCTTTCCCTTCAAGTAGCCTTTCGCTAAGGCTGTTCTTGTGGAATTGGCAACGGGATATTTGGAAGCCCATAGAGGGCTATGGTGAAAAAGGAAATATCTTCCGTCCAAAACTGGAAAGAAGCTTTCTGAGAAACTGCTCTGTGTTCTGTTAATTCATCTCACAGAGTTACATCTTTCCCTTCAAGAAGCCTTTCGCTAAGGCTGTTCTTGTGGAATTGGCAAAGGGATATTTGGAAGCCCATAGAGGGCTATGGTGAAAAAGGAAATATCTTCCGTTCAAAACTGGAAAGAAGCTTTCTGAGAAACTGCTTTGTGTTCTGTTAATTCATCTCACAGATTTACATCTTTCCCTTCAAGAAGCCTTTCGCTAAGGCTGTTCTTGTGGAATTGGTAAAGGGATATTTGGAAGCCCATAGAGGGCTATGGTGAAAAAAGAAATATCTTCCGTTCAAAACTGGAAAGAAGCTTTCTGAGAAACTGCTCTGTGTTCTGTTAATTCATCTCACAGAGTTACATCTTTCCCTTCAAGAAGCCTTTCGCTAAGGCTGTTCTTTTGGAATTGGCAAAGAGATATTTGGAAGCCCATAAAGGGCTATGGTGAAAAAGGAAATATCTTCCGTTCAAAAGTGGAAAGAAGCTTTCTGAGAAACTGCTCTGTGTTCTGTTAATTCATCTCACAGAGTTACATCTTTCCCTTCAAGAAGCCTTTCGCTAAGGCTGTTCTTGCGGAATTGGCAAAGGGATATTTGGAGGCCCATAGAGGGCTATGGTGAAAAAGGAAATATCTTCCGTTCAAAACTGGAAAGAAGCTTTCTGAGAAATTGCTCTATGTTCTGTTAATTCATCTCACAGAGTTACATCTTTCCCTTCAATAAGCCTTTCGCTAAGGCTGTTCTTGTGAAATTGGCAAAGGGATATTTGGAGGCCCATAGAGGGCTATGGCGAAAAAGGAAATATCTTCCGTTCAAAACTGGAAAGAAGCTTTCTGAGAAACTGCTCTGTGTTCTGTTAATTCATCTCACAGAGTTACATCTTTCCCTTCAAGAAGCCTTTCGCCAAGGCTGTTCTTGTGGAATTGGCAAAGGGATAGTTGGAAGCCCATAGAGGGCTATGGTGAAAAAGGAAATATCTTCCATTCAAAACTGGAAAGAAGCTTTCTGAGAAACTGCTCCGTGTTCTGTAAATTCATCTCACAGAGTTACATCTTTCACTTCAAGAAGCCTTTCGCTAAGGCTGTTCTTGTGGAATGGGCAACGGGATATTTGGAAGCCCCTAGAGGGCTATGGTGAAAAAGGAAATATCTTCCGTTCAAAACTGGAAAGAAGCTTTCTGAGAAACTGCTCTGCGTTCTGTTAATTCATCTCACAGAGTTACATCTTTCCCTTCAAGAAGCCTTTCGCTAAGGCTGTTCTTGTGGAATTGGCAAAGGGATATTTGGAAGCCCATAGAGGGCTATGGTGAAAAAGGAAATATCTTCCGTTCAAAACTGGAAAGAAGCTTTCTGAGAAACTGCTCTGTGTTCTGTTCATTCATCTCACAGAGTTACATCTTTCCCTTCAAGTAGCCTTTCGCTAAGGCTGTTCTTGTGGAATTGGCAACGGGATATTTGGAAGCCCATAGAGGGCTATGGTGAAAAAGGAAATATCTTCCGTCCAAAACTGGAAAGAAGCTTTCTGAGAAACTGCTCTGTGTTCTGTTAATTCATCTCACAGAGTTACATCTTTCCCTTCAAGAAGCCTTTCGCTAAGGCTGTTCTTGTGGAATTGGCAAAGGGATATTTGGAAGCCCATAGAGGGCTATGGTGAAAAAGGAAATATCTTCCGTTCAAAACTGGAAAGAACCTTTCTGAGAAACTGCTCTGTGTTCTGTTAATTCATCTCACAGAGTTACATCTTTCCCTTCAAGAAGCCTTTCGCTAAGGCTGTTCTTGTGGAATTGGCAACGGGATATTTGAAAGCCCATAGCGGGCTATGGTGAAAAAGGAAATATCTTCCGTTCAAAACTGGAAAGAAGCTTTCTGAGAAACTGCTCTGTGTTCTGTTAATTCATCTCACAGAGTTACATCTTTCCCTTCAAGAAGCCTTTCGCTAAGGCTGTTCTTGTGGAATTGGCAAAGGGATAGTTGGAAGCCCATAGAGGGCTATGGTGAAAAAGGAAATATCTTCCATTCAAAACTGGAAAGAAGCTTTCTGAGAAACTGCTCTGTGTTCTGTGAATTCATCTCACAGAGTTACATCTTTCACTTCAAGAAGCCTTTCGCTAAGGCTGTTCTTGTGGAATGGGCAACGGGATATTTGGAAGCCCCTAGAGGGCAATGGTGAAAAAGGAAATATCTTCCGTTCAAAACTGGAAAGAAGCTTTCTGAGAAACTGCTCTGTGTTCTGTTAATTCATCTCACAGAGTTACATCTTTCCCTTCAAGAAGCCTTTCGCTAAGGCTGTTCTTGTGGAATTGGCAAAGGGATATTTGGAAGCCCATAGAGGGCTATGGTGAAAAAGGAAATATCTTCCGTTCAAAACTGGAAAGAAGTTTTCTGAGAAACTGCTCTGTGTTCTGTTAATTCATCTCACAGAGTTACATCTTTCCCTTCAAGAAGCCTTTCGCTAAGGCTGTTCTTGTGGAATTGGCAACGGGATATTTGGAAGCCCATAGAGGGCTATGGTGAAAAAGGAAATATCTTCCGTTCAAAACTGGAAAGAGGCTTTCTGAGAAACTGCTCTGTGTTCTGTTAATTCATCTCACAGAGTTACATCTTTCCCTTCAAGAAGCCTTTCGCTAAGGCTGTTCTTGTGGAATTGGCAAAGGGATATTTGGAAGCCCATAGAGGGCTATGGTGAAAAAGGAAATATCTTCCGTTCAAAACTGGAAAGAAGCTTTCTGAGAAACTGCTCTGTGTTCTGTTAATTCATCTCACAGAGTTACATCTTTCCCGTGAAGAAGCCTTTCGCTAAGGCTGTTCTTGTGGAATTGGCAACGGGATATTTGGAAGCCCATAGAGGGCTATGGTGAAAAAGGAAATATCTTCCGTTCAAAACTGGAAAGAAGCTTTCTGAGAAACTGCTCTGTGTTCTGTTAATTCATCTCACAGAGTTACATCTTTCCCTTCAAGAAGCCTTTCGCTAAGGCTGTTCTTGTGGAATTGGCAAAGGGATAGTTGGAAGCCCATAGAGGGCTATGGTGAAAAAGGAAATATCTTCTATTCAAAACTGGAAAGAAGCTTTCTGAGAAACTGCTCTGTGTTCTGTGAATTCATCTCACAGAGTTACATCTTTCACTTCAAGAAGCCTTTCGCTAAGGCTGTTCTTGTGGAATGAACAACGGGATATTTGGAAGCCCCTAGAGGGCTATGGTGAAAAAGGAATTATCTTCCGTTCAAAACTGGAAAGAAGCTTTCTGAGAAACTGCTCTGTGTTCTGTAATTCATCTCACAGAGTTACATCTTTCCCTTCAAGAAGCCTTTCGCTAAGGCTGTTCTTGTGGAATTGGCAACGGGATATTTGGAAGCCCATAGAGGGCTATGCTGAAAAAGGAAATATCTTCCGTTCAAAACTGGAAAGAAGCTTTCTGAGAAACTGCTCTGTGTTCTGTTAATTCATCTCACAGAGTTACATCTTTCCCTTCAAGAAGCCTTTCGCTAAGGCTGTTCTTGTGGAATTGGCAAAGGGATATTTGGAAGCCCATAGATGGCTATGGTGAAAAAGGAAATATCTTCCGTTCAAAACTGGAAGGAATCTTTCTGAGAAACTGCTCTGTGTTCTGTTAATTAATCTCACAGAGTTACATCTTTCCCTTCAAGAAGCCTTTCGCTAAGGCTGTTCTTGTGGAATTGGCAAAGGGATATTTGGAAGCCCATAGAGGGCTGTGGTGAAAAAGGAAATATCTTCCGTTCAAAACTGGAAAGAAGCTTTCTGAGAAACTGCTCTGTGTTCTGTTAATTCATCTCACAGAGTTACATCTTTCCCTTCAAGAAGCCTTTCGCTAAGGCTGTTCTTGTGGAATTGGCAAAGGGATATTTGGAAGCCCATAGAGGGCTATGGTGAAAAAGGCAATATCTTCCGTTCAAAACTGTAAGGAAGCTTTCTGAGAAACTGCTCTGTGTTCTGTTAATTCATCTCACAGAGTTACATCTTTCCCTTCAAGAAGCCTTTCGCTAAGGCTGTTCTTGTGGAATTGGCAAAGGGATATTTGGAAGCCCATAGAGGGCTATGGTGAAAAAGGAAATATCTTCCGTTCAAAACTGGAAAGAATCTTTCTGAGAAACTGCTCTGTGTTCTGTGAATTCATCTCACAGAGTTACATCTTTCCCTTCAAGAAGCCTTTCGCTAAGGCTGTTCTTGTGGAATTGGCAAAGGGATATTTGGAAGCCCATAGAGGGCTATGGTGAAAAAGGAAATATCTTCCGTTCAAAACTGGAAAGAAGCTTTCTGAGAAACTGCTCTGTGTTCTGTTAATTCATCTCACAGAGTTACATCCTTCCCTTCAAGAAGCCTTTCGCTAAGGCTGCTCTTGTGGAATTGGCAAAGGGATATTTGGAAGCCCATAGAGGGCTATGGTGAAAAAGGAAATATCTTCCGTTCAAAACTGGAAAGAAGCTTTCTGAGAAACAGCTCTATGTTCTGTTAATTAATCTCACAGAGTTACATCTTTCCCTTCAAGAAGCCTTTCGCTAAGGCTGTTCTTGTGGAATTGGCAAAGGGATATTTGGAAGCCCATAGAGGGCTATGGTGAAAAAGGAAATATCTTCCGTTCAAAACTGGAAAGAAGCTTTCTGAGAAACTGCTTTGTGTTCTGTTAATTCATCTCACAGATTTACATCTTTCCCTTCAAGAAGCCTTTCGCTAAGGCTGTTCTTGTGGAATTGGTGAAGGGATATTTGGAAGCCCATAGAGGGCTATGGTGAAAAAAGAAATATCTTCCGTTCAAAACTGGAAAGAAGCTTTCTGAGAAACTGCTCTGTGTTCTGTTAATTCATCTCACAGAGTTACAACTTTCCCTTCAAGAAGCCTTTCGCTAAGGCTGTTCTTGTGGAATTGGCAAAGAGATATTTGGAAGCCCATAAAGGGCTATGGTGAAAAAGGAAATATCTTCCGTTCAAAAGTGGAAAGAAGCTTTCTGAGAAACTGCTCTGTGTTCTGTTAATTCATCTCACAGAGTTACATCTTTCCCTTCAAGAAGCCTTTCGCTAAGGCTGTTCTTGCGGAATTGGCAAAGGGATATTTGGAGGCCCATAGAGGGCTATGGTGAAAAAGGAAATATCTTCCGTTCAAAACTGGAAAGAAGCTTTCTGAGAAATTGCTCTATGTTCTGTTAATTCATCTCACAGAGTTACATCTTTCCCTTCAAGAAGCCTTTCGCTAAGGCTGTTCTTGTGGAATTGGCAAAGGGATATTTGGAGGCCCATAGAGGGCTATGGTGAAAAAGGAAATATCTTCCGTTCAAAACTGGAAAGAAGCTTTCTGAGAAACTGCTCTGTGTTCTGTTAATTCATCTCACAGAGTTACATCTTTCCCTTCAAGAAGCCTTTCGCCAAGGCTGTTCTTGTGGAATTGGCAAAGGGATAGTTGGAAGCCCATAGAGGGCTATGGTGAAAAAGGAAATATCTTCCATTCAAAACTGGAAAGAAGCTTTCTGAGAAACTGCTCCGTGTTCTGTAAATTCATCTCACAGAGTTACATCTTTCACTTCAAGAAGCCTTTCGCTAAGGCTGTTCTTGTGGAATGGGCAACGGGATATTTGGAAGCCCCTAGAGGGCTATGGTGAAAAAGGAAATATCTTCCGTTCAAAACTGGAAAGAAGCTTTCTGAGAAACTGCTCTGCGTTCTGTTAATTCATCTCACAGAGTTACATCTTTCCCTTCAAGAAGCCTTTCGCTAAGGCTGTTCTTGTGGAATTGGCAAAGGGATATTTGGAAGCCCATAGAGGGCTATGGTGAAAAAGGAAATATCTTCCGTTCAAAACTGGAAAGAAGCTTTCTGAGAAACTGCTCTGTGTTCTGTTCATTCATCTCACAGAGTTACATCTTTCCCTTCAAGTAGCCTTTCGCTAAGGCTGTTCTTGTGGAATTGGCAACGGGATATTTGGAAGCCCATAGAGGGCTATGGTGAAAAAGGAAATATCTTCCGTTCAAAACTGGAAAGAAGCTTTCTGAGAAACTGCTCTGTGTTCTGTTAATTCATCTCACAGAGTTACATCTTTCCCTTCAAGAAGCCTTTCGCTAAGGCTGTTCTTGTGGAATTGGCAAAGGGATATTTGGAAGCCCATAGAGGGCTATGGTGAAAAAGGAAATATCTTCCGTTCAAAACTGGAAAGAACCTTTCTGAGAAACTGCTCTGTGTTCTGTTAATTCATCTCACAGAGTTACATCTTTCCCTTCAAGAAGCCTTTCGCTAAGGCTGTTCTTGTGGAATTGGCAACGGGATATTTGAAAGCCCATAGCGGGCTATGGTGAAAAAGGAAATATCTTCCGTTCAAAACTGGAAAGAAGCTTTCTGAGAAACTGCTCTGTGTTCTGTTATTTCATCTCACAGAGTTACATCTTTCCCTTCAAGAAGCCTTTCGCTAAGGCTGTTCTTGTGGAATTGGCAAAGGGATAGTTGGAAGCCCATAGAGGGCTATGGTGAAAAAGGAAATATCTTCCATTCAAAACTGGAAAGAAGCTTTCTGAGAAACTGCTCTGTGTTCTGTTAATTCATCTCACAGAGTTACATCTTTCACTTCAAGAAGCCTTTCGCTAAGGCTGTTCTTGTGGAATGGGCAACGGGATATTTGGAAGCCCCTAGAGGGCTATGGTGAAAAAGGAAATATCTTCCGTTCAAAACTGGAAAGAAGCTTTCTGAGAAACTGCTCTGTGTTCTGTTAATTCATCTCACAGAGTTACATCTTTCCCTTCAAGAAGCCTTTCGCTAAGGCTGTTCTTGTGGAATTGGCAAAGGGATATTTGGAAGCCCATAGAGGGCTATGGTGAAAAAGGAAATATCTTCCGTTCAAAACTGGAAAGAAGTTTTCTGAGAAACTGCTCTGTGTTCTGTTCATTCATCTCACAGAGTTACATCTTTCCCTTCAAGAAGCCTTTCGCTAAGGCTGTTCTTGTGGAATTGGCAACGGGATATTTGGAAGCCCATAGAGGGCTATGGTGAAAAAGGAAATATCTTCCGTTCAAAACTGGAAAGAGGCTTTCTGAGAAACTGCTCTGTGTTCTGTTAATTCATCTCACAGAGTTACATCTTTCCCTTCAAGAAGCCTTTCGCTAAGGCTGTTCTTGTGGAATTGGCAAAGGGATATTTGGAAGCCCATAGAGGGCTATGGTGAAAAAGGAAATATCTTCCGTTCAAAATTGGAAAGAAGCTTTCTGACAAACTGCTCTGTGTTCTGTTAATTCATCTCACAGAGTTACATCTTTCCCTTGAAGAAGCCTTTCGCTAAGGCTGTTCTTGTGGAATTGGCAACGGGATATTTGGAAGCCCATAGAGGGCTATGGTGAAAAAGGAAATATCTTCCGTTCAAAACTGGAAAGAAGCTTTCTGAGAAACTGCTCTGTGTTCTGTTAATTCATCTCACAGAGTTACATCTTTCCCTTCAAGAAGCCTTTCGCTAAGGCTGTTCTTGTGGAATTGGCAAAGGGATAGTTGGAAGCCCATAGAGGGCTATGGTGAAAAAGGAAATATCTTCCATTCAAAACTGGAAAGAAGCTTTCTGAGAAACTGCTCTGTGTTCTGTGAATTCATCTCACAGAGTTACATCTTTCACTTCAAGAAGCCTTTCGCTAAGGCTGTTCTTGTGGAATGAACAACGGGATATTTGGAAGCCCCTAGAGGGCTATGGTGAAAAAGGAATTATCTTCCGTTCAAAACTGGAAAGAAGCTTTCTGAGAAACTGCTCTGTGTTCTGTAATTCATCTCACAGAGTTACATCTTTCCCTTCAAGAAGCCTTTCGCTAAGGCTGTTCTTGTGGAATTGGCAACGGGATATTTGGAAGCCCATAGAGGGCTATGCTGAAAAAGGAAATATCTTCCGTTCAAAACTGGAAAGAAGCTTTCTGAGAAACTGCTCTGTGTTCTGTTAATTCATCTCACAGAGTTACATCTTTCCCTTCAAGAAGCCTTTCGCTAAGGCTGTTCTTGTGGAATTGGCAAAGGGATATTTGGAAGCCCATAGAGGGCTATGGTGAAAAAGGAAATATCTTCCGTTCAAAACTGGAAGGAAGCTTTCTGAGAAACTGCTCTGTGTTCTGTTAATTAATCTCACAGAGTTACATCTTTCCCTTCAAGAAGCCTTTCGCTAAGGCTGTTCTTGTGGAATTGGCAAAGGGATATTTGGAAGCCCATAGAGGGCTGTGGTGAAAAAGGAAATATCTTCCGTTCAAAACTGGAAAGAAGCTTTCTGAGAAACTGCTCTGTGTTCTGTTAATTCATCTCACAGAGTTACATCTTTCCCTTCAAGAAGCCTTTCGCTAAGGCTGTTCTTGTGGAATTGGCAAAGGGATATTTGGAAGCCCATAGAGGGCTATGGTGAAAAAGGAAATATCTTCCGTTCAAAACTGGAAGGAAGCTTTCTGAGAAACTGCTCTGTGTTCTGTTAATTAATCTCACAGAGTTACATATTTCCCTTCAAGAAGCCTTTCGCTAAGGCTGTTCTTGTGGAATTGGCAAAGGGATATTTGGAAGCCCATAGAGGGCTATGGTGAAAAAGGAAATATCTTCCGTTCAAAACTGGAAAGAATCTTTCTGAGAAACTGCTCTGTGTTCTGTGAATTCATCTCACAGAGTTACATCTTTCCCTTCAAGAAGCCTTTCGCTAAGGCTGTTCTTGTGGAATTGGCAAAGGGATATTTGGAAGCCCATAGAGGGCTATGGTGAAAAAGGAAATATCTTCCGTTCAAAACTGGAAAGAAGCTTTCTGAGAAACTGCTCTGTGTTCTGTTAATTCATCTCACAGAGTTACATCTTTCCCTTCAAGAAGCCTTTCGCTAAGGCTGCTCTTGTGGAATTGGCAAAGGGATATTTGGAAGCCCATAGAGGGCTATGGTGAAAAAGGAAATATCTTCCGTTCAAAACTGGAAAGAAGCTTTCTGAGAAACAGCTCTATGTTCTGTTAATTAATCTCACAGAGTTACATCTTTCCCTTCAAGAAGCCTTTCGCTAAGGCTGTTCTTGTGGAATGGGCAAAGGGATATTTGGAAGCCCATAGAGGGCTATGGTGAAAAAGGATATATCTTCCGTTCAAAACTGGAAAGAAGCATTCTGAGAAACTGCTCTGTGTTCTGTTAATTCATCTCACAGAGTGACATCTTTGCCTTCAAGAAGTCTTTCAGTAAGGCTGTTCTTGTGGAATTGGCAAAGGGATATTTGGAAGCCCATAGAAGGCTATGGTGAAAAAGGAAATATCTTCCGTTCAAAACTGGAAAGAAGCTTTCTGAGAAACTGCTCTGTGTTCTGTTAATTCATCTTCCAGAGTTACATCTTTCCCTTCAAGAAGCCTTTCGCCAAGGCTGTTCTTGTGGAATTGGCAAAGGGATATTTGGAAGCCCATAGAGGGCTATGGTGAAAAAGGAAATATCTTCCGTTCAAAACTGGAAAGAAGCTTTCTGAGAAACTGCTCTGTGTTCTGTTAATTCATCTCACAGAGTTACATCTTTCCCTTCAAGAAGCCTTTCGCTAAGGCTGTTCTTGTGGAATTGGCAACGGGATATTTGGAAGCCCATAGAGGGCTATGGTGAAAAAGGAAATATCTTCCGTTCAAAACTGGAAAGAAGCTTTCTGAGAAACTGCTCTGTGTTCTGTTAATTCATCTCACAGAGTTATATCTTTCCCTTCAAAGAGCCTTTCACTAAGGCTGTTCTTGTGGAATTGGCAAAGGGATATTTGGAAGCCCATAGAGGGCTATGGTGAAAAAGGAAATATCTTCCGTTCAAAACTGGAAAGAGGCTTTCTGAGAAACTGCTCTGTGTTCTGTTAATTCATCTCACAGAGTTATATCTTTCCCTTCAAAGAGCCTTTCGCTAAGGCTGTTCTTGTGGAATTGGCAAAGGGATATTTGGAAGCCCATAGAGGGAAATATCTTCCGTTCAAAACTGGAAAGAAGCTTTCTGAGAAACTGCTCTGTTTTCTGTTAATTCATCTCACAGAGTTACATCTTTCCCTTCAAGAAGCCTTTCGCTAAGGCTGTTCTTGTGGAATTGGCAAAGGGATATTTGGAAGCCCATAGAGGGCTATGGTGAAAAAGGAAATATCTTCCGTTCAAAACTGGAAAGAAGCTTTCTGAGAAACTGCTCTGTGTTCTGTTAATTCATCTCACAGAGTTACATCTTTCCCTTCAAGAAGCCTTTCGCTAAGGCTGTTCTTGTGGAATTGGCAAAGGGATATTTGGAAGCCCATAGAGGGCTGTGGTGAAAAAGGAAATATCTTCCGTTCAAAACTGGAAAGAAGCTTTCTGAGAAACTGCTCTGTGTTCTGTTAATTCATCTCACAGAGTTACATCTTTCCCTTCAAGAAGCCTTTCGCTAAGGCTGTTCTTGTGGAATTGGCAAAGGGATATTTGGAAGCCCATAGAGGGCTATGGTGAAAAAGGAAATATCTTCCGTTCAAAACTGGAAGGAAGCTTTCTGAGAAACTGCTCTGTGTTCTGTTAATTAATCTCACAGAGTTACATCTTTCCCTTCAAGAAGCCTTTCACTAAGGCTGTTCTTGTGGAATTGGCAAAGGGATATTTGGAAGCCCATAGAGGGCTATGGTGAAAAAGGAAATATCTTCCGTTCAAAACTGGAAAGAATCTTTCTGAGAAACTTCTCTGTGTTCTGTGAATTCATCTCACAGAGTTACATCTTTCCCTTCAAGAAGCCTTTCGCTAAGGCTGTTCTTGTGGAATTGGCAAAGGGATATTTGGAAGCCCATAGAGGGCTGTGGTGAAAAAGGAAATATCTTCCGTTCAAAACTGGAAAGAAGCTTTCTGAGAAACTGCTCTGTGTTCTGTTAATTCATCTCACAGAGTTACATCTTTCCCTTCAAGAAGCCTTTCGCTAAGGCTGTTCTTGTGGAATTGGCAAAGGGATATTTGGAAGCCCATAGAGGGCTATGGTGAAAAAGGAAATATCTTCCGTTCAAAACTGGAAGGAAGCTTTCTGAGAAACTGCTCTGTGTTCTGTTAATTAATCTCACAGAGTTACATCTTTCCCTTCAAGAAGCCTTTCGCTAAGGCTGTTCTTGTGGAATTGGCAAAGGGATATTTGGAAGCCCATAGAGGGCTATGGTGAAAAAGGAAATATCTTCCGTTCAAAACTGGAAAGAATCTTTCTGAGAAACTGCTCTGTGTTCTGTGAATTCATCTCACAGAGTTACATCTTTACCTTCAAGAAGCCTTTCGCTAAGGCTGTTCTTGTGGAATTGGCAAAGGGATATTTGGAAGCCCATAGAGGGTTATGGTGAAAAAGGAAATATCTTCCGTTCAAAACTGGAAAGAAGCTTTCTGAGAAACTGCTCTGTGTTCTGTTAATTCATCTCACAGAGTTACATCTTTCCCTTCAAGAAGCCTTTCGCTAAGGCTGCTCTTGTGGAATTGGCAAAGGGATATTTGGAAGCCCATAGAGGGCTATGGTGAAAAAGGAAATATCTTCCGTTCAAAACTGGAAAGAAGCTTTCTGAGAAACAGCTCTATGTTCTGTTAATTAATCTCACAGAGTTACATCTTTCCCTTCAAGAAGCCTTTCGCTAAGGCTGTTCTTGTGGAATTGGCAAAGGGATATTTGGAAGCCCATAGAGGGCTATGGTGAAAAAGGATATATCTTCCGTTCAAAACTGGAAAGAAGCATTCTGAGAAACTGCTCTGTGTTCTGTTAATTCATCTCACAGAGTGACATCTTTGCCTTCAAGAAGTCTTTCAGTAAGGCTGTTCTTGTGGAATTGGCAAAGGGATATTTGGAAGCCCATAGAAGGCTATGGTGAAAAAGGAAATATCTTCCGTTCAAAACTGGAAAGAAGCTTTCTGAGAAACTGCTCTGTGTTCTGTTAATTCATCTTCCAGAGTTACATCTTTCCCTTCAAGAAGCCTTTCGCCAAGGCTGTTCTTGTGGAATTGGCAAAGGGATATTTGGAAGCCCATAGGGGTCTATGGTGAAAAAGGAAATATCTTCCGTTCAAAACTGGAAAGAAGCTTTCTGAGAAACTGCTCCGTGTTCTGTTAATTCATCTCACAGAGTTACATCTTTCCCTTCAAGAAGCCTTTCGCTAAGGCTGTTCTTGTGGAATTGGCAACTGGATATTTGGAAGCCCATAGAGGGCTATGGTGAAAAAGGAAATATCTTCCGTTCAAAACTGGAAAGAAGCTTTCTGACAAACTGCTCTGTGTTCTGTTAATTCATCTCACAGAGTTACATCTTTCCCTTCAAGTACCTTTTCGCTAAGGCTGTTCTTGTGGTATTGGCAAAGTGATATTTGGAAGCCCATAGAGGGCTATGGTGAAAAAGGAAATATCTTCCGTTCAAAACTGGAAAGAAGCTTTCTAAGAAACTGCTCTGTGTTCTGTTAATTCATCTCACAGAGTTACATCTTTCCCTCCAAGAAGCCTTTCACTAAGGCTGTTCTTGGGGAATTGGCAAAGGGATATTTGGAATCCCAAAGAGGGCTATGGTGAAAAAGGAAATATCTTCCGTTCAAAACTGGAAAGAAGCTTTCTGAGAAACTGCTCTGTGTTCTGTGAATTCATCTCACAGAGTTACATCTTTCCCTTCAAGAAGCCTTTCGCTAAGGCTGTTCTTGTGGAATTGGCATAGGGATATTTGGAAGCCCTTAGAGGGCTATGGTGAAAAAGGAAATATCTTCCGTTCAAAACTGGAAAGAAGCTTTCTGAGAAACTGCTCTGTGTTCTGTTACTTCATCTCACAGAGTAACATCTTTCCCTTCAAGAAGCCTTTCGCTAAGGCTGTTTTTGTGGAATAGGCAAAGGGATATTTGGAAGCCCATAGAGGGCTATGGTGAAAAAGGAAATATCTTCCGTTCAAAACGGGAAAGAAGCTTTCTGAGAAACTGTTCTATGTTCTGTTAATTCATCTCACAGAATGACATCTTTCCCTTCAAGAAGCCTTTCGCTAAGGCTGTTCTTGTGGAATGAACAACGGGATATTTGGAAGCCCCTAGAGGGCTATGGTGAAAAAGGAATTATCTTCCGTTCAAAACTGGAAAGAAGCTTTCTGAGAAACTGCTCTGTGTTCTGTAATTCATCTCACAGAGTTACATCTTTCCCTTCAAGAAGCCTTTCGCTAAGGCTGTTCTTGTGGAATTGGCAACGGGATATTTGGAAGCCCATAGAGGGCTATGCTGAAAAAGGAAATATCTTCCGTTCAAAACTGGAAAGAAGCTTTCTGAGAAACTGCTCTGTGTTCTGTTAATTCATCTCACAGAGTTACATCTTTCCCTTCAAGAAGCCTTTCGCTAAGGCTGTTCTTGTGGAATTGGCAAAGGGATATTTGGAAGCCCATAGAGGGCTATGGTGAAAAAGGAAATATCTTCCGTTCAAAACTGGAAGGAAGCTTTCTGAGAAACTGCTCTGTGTTCTGTTAATTAATCTCACAGAGTTACATCTTTCCCTTCAAGAAGCCTTTCGCTAAGGCTGTTCTTGTGGAATTGGCAAAGGGATATTTGGAAGCCCATAGAGGGCTGTGGTGAAAAAGGAAATATCTTCCGTTCAAAACTGGAAAGAAGCTTTCTGAGAAACTGCTCTGTGTTCTGTTAATTCATCTCACAGAGTTACATCTTTCCCTTCAAGAAGCCTTTCGCTAAGGCTGTTCTTGTGGAATTGGCAAAGGGATATTTGGAAGCCCATAGAGGGCTATGGTGAAAAAGGAAATATCTTCCGTTCAAAACTGGAAGGAAGCTTTCTGAGAAACTGCTCTGTGTTCTGTTAATTAATCTCACAGAGTTACATATTTCCCTTCAAGAAGCCTTTCGCTAAGGCTGTTCTTGTGGAATTGGCAAAGGGATATTTGGAAGCCCATAGAGGGCTATGGTGAAAAAGGAAATATCTTCCGTTCAAAACTGGAAAGAATCTTTCTGAGAAACTGCTCTGTGTTCTGTGAATTCATCTCACAGAGTTACATCTTTCCCTTCAAGAAGCCTTTCGCTAAGGCTGTTCTTGTGGAATTGGCAAAGGGATATTTGGAAGCCCATAGAGGGCTATGGTGAAAAAGGAAATATCTTCCGTTCAAAACTGGAAAGAAGCTTTCTGAGAAACTGCTCTGTGTTCTGTTAATTCATCTCACAGAGTTACATCTTTCCCTTCAAGAAGCCTTTCGCTAAGGCTGCTCTTGTGGAATTGGCAAAGGGATATTTGGAAGCCCATAGAGGGCTATGGTGAAAAAGGAAATATCTTCCGTTCAAAACTGGAAAGAAGCTTTCTGAGAAACAGCTCTATGTTCTGTTAATTAATCTCACAGAGTTACATCTTTCCCTTCAAGAAGCCTTTCGCTAAGGCTGTTCTTGTGGAATGGGCAAAGGGATATTTGGAAGCCCATAGAGGGCTATGGTGAAAAAGGATATATCTTCCGTTCAAAACTGGAAAGAAGCATTCTGAGAAACTGCTCTGTGTTCTGTTAATTCATCTCACAGAGTGACATCTTTGCCTTCAAGAAGTCTTTCAGTAAGGCTGTTCTTGTGGAATTGGCAAAGGGATATTTGGAAGCCCATAGAAGGCTATGGTGAAAAAGGAAATATCTTCCGTTCAAAACTGGAAAGAAGCTTTCTGAGAAACTGCTCTGTGTTCTGTTAATTCATCTTCCAGAGTTACATCTTTCCCTTCAAGAAGCCTTTCGCCAAGGCTGTTCTTGTGGAATTGGCAAAGGGATATTTGGAAGCCCATAGAGGGCTATGGTGAAAAAGGAAATATCTTCCGTTCAAAACTGGAAAGAAGCTTTCTGAGAAACTGCTCTGTGTTCTGTTAATTCATCTCACAGAGTTACATCTTTCCCTTCAAGAAGCCTTTCGCTAAGGCTGTTCTTGTGGAATTGGCAACGGGATATTTGGAAGCCCATAGAGGGCTATGGTGAAAAAGGAAATATCTTCCGTTCAAAACTGGAAAGAAGCTTTCTGAGAAACTGCTCTGTGTTCTGTTAATTCATCTCACAGAGTTATATCTTTCCCTTCAAAGAGCCTTTCACTAAGGCTGTTCTTGTGGAATTGGCAAAGGGATATTTGGAAGCCCATAGAGGGCTATGGTGAAAAAGGAAATATCTTCCGTTCAAAACTGGAAAGAGGCTTTCTGAGAAACTGCTCTGTGTTCTGTTAATTCATCTCACAGAGTTATATCTTTCCCTTCAAAGAGCCTTTCGCTAAGGCTGTTCTTGTGGAATTGGCAAAGGGATATTTGGAAGCCCATAGAGGGAAATATCTTCCGTTCAAAACTGGAAAGAAGCTTTCTGAGAAACTGCTCTGTTTTCTGTTAATTCATCTCACAGAGTTACATCTTTCCCTTCAAGAAGCCTTTCGCTAAGGCTGTTCTTGTGGAATTGGCAAAGGGATATTTGGAAGCCCATAGAGGGCTATGGTGAAAAAGGAAATATCTTCCGTTCAAAACTGGAAAGAAGCTTTCTGAGAAACTGCTCTGTGTTCTGTTAATTCATCTCACAGAGTTACATCTTTCCCTTCAAGAAGCCTTTCGCTAAGGCTGTTCTTGTGGAATTGGCAAAGGGATATTTGGAAGCCCATAGAGGGCTGTGGTGAAAAAGGAAATATCTTCCGTTCAAAACTGGAAAGAAGCTTTCTGAGAAACTGCTCTGTGTTCTGTTAATTCATCTCACAGAGTTACATCTTTCCCTTCAAGAAGCCTTTCGCTAAGGCTGTTCTTGTGGAATTGGCAAAGGGATATTTGGAAGCCCATAGAGGGCTATGGTGAAAAAGGAAATATCTTCCGTTCAAAACTGGAAGGAAGCTTTCTGAGAAACTGCTCTGTGTTCTGTTAATTAATCTCACAGAGTTACATCTTTCCCTTCAAGAAGCCTTTCACTAAGGCTGTTCTTGTGGAATTGGCAAAGGGATATTTGGAAGCCCATAGAGGGCTATGGTGAAAAAGGAAATATCTTCCGTTCAAAACTGGAAAGAATCTTTCTGAGAAACTTCTCTGTGTTCTGTGAATTCATCTCACAGAGTTACATCTTTCCCTTCAAGAAGCCTTTCGCTAAGGCTGTTCTTGTGGAATTGGCAAAGGGATATTTGGAAGCCCATAGAGGGCTGTGGTGAAAAAGGAAATATCTTCCGTTCAAAACTGGAAAGAAGCTTTCTGAGAAACTGCTCTGTGTTCTGTTAATTCATCTCACAGAGTTACATCTTTCCCTTCAAGAAGCCTTTCGCTAAGGCTGTTCTTGTGGAATTGGCAAAGGGATATTTGGAAGCCCATAGAGGGCTATGGTGAAAAAGGAAATATCTTCCGTTCAAAACTGGAAGGAAGCTTTCTGAGAAACTGCTCTGTGTTCTGTTAATTAATCTCACAGAGTTACATCTTTCCCTTCAAGAAGCCTTTCGCTAAGGCTGTTCTTGTGGAATTGGCAAAGGGATATTTGGAAGCCCATAGAGGGCTATGGTGAAAAAGGAAATATCTTCCGTTCAAAACTGGAAAGAATCTTTCTGAGAAACTGCTCTGTGTTCTGTGAATTCATCTCACAGAGTTACATCTTTACCTTCAAGAAGCCTTTCGCTAAGGCTGTTCTTGTGGAATTGGCAAAGGGATATTTGGAAGCCCATAGAGGGTTATGGTGAAAAAGGAAATATCTTCCGTTCAAAACTGGAAAGAAGCTTTCTGAGAAACTGCTCTGTGTTCTGTTAATTCATCTCACAGAGTTACATCTTTCCCTTCAAGAAGCCTTTCGCTAAGGCTGCTCTTGTGGAATTGGCAAAGGGATATTTGGAAGCCCATAGAGGGCTATGGTGAAAAAGGAAATATCTTCCGTTCAAAACTGGAAAGAAGCTTTCTGAGAAACAGCTCTATGTTCTGTTAATTAATCTCACAGAGTTACATCTTTCCCTTCAAGAAGCCTTTCGCTAAGGCTGTTCTTGTGGAATTGGCAAAGGGATATTTGGAAGCCCATAGAGGGCTATGGTGAAAAAGGATATATCTTCCGTTCAAAACTGGAAAGAAGCATTCTGAGAAACTGCTCTGTGTTCTGTTAATTCATCTCACAGAGTGACATCTTTGCCTTCAAGAAGTCTTTCAGTAAGGCTGTTCTTGTGGAATTGGCAAAGGGATATTTGGAAGCCCATAGAAGGCTATGGTGAAAAAGGAAATATCTTCCGTTCAAAACTGGAAAGAAGCTTTCTGAGAAACTGCTCTGTGTTCTGTTAATTCATCTTCCAGAGTTACATCTTTCCCTTCAAGAAGCCTTTCGCCAAGGCTGTTCTTGTGGAATTGGCAAAGGGATATTTGGAAGCCCATAGGGGTCTATGGTGAAAAAGGAAATATCTTCCGTTCAAAACTGGAAAGAAGCTTTCTGAGAAACTGCTCCGTGTTCTGTTAATTCATCTCACAGAGTTACATCTTTCCCTTCAAGAAGCCTTTCGCTAAGGCTGTTCTTGTGGAATTGGCAACTGGATATTTGGAAGCCCATAGAGGGCTATGGTGAAAAAGGAAATATCTTCCGTTCAAAACTGGAAAGAAGCTTTCTGACAAACTGCTCTGTGTTCTGTTAATTCATCTCACAGAGTTACATCTTTCCCTTCAAGTACCTTTTCGCTAAGGCTGTTCTTGTGGTATTGGCAAAGTGATATTTGGAAGCCCATAGAGGGCTATGGTGAAAAAGGAAATATCTTCCGTTCAAAACTGGAAAGAAGCTTTCTAAGAAACTGCTCTGTGTTCTGTTAATTCATCTCACAGAGTTACATCTTTCCCTCCAAGAAGCCTTTCACTAAGGCTGTTCTTGGGGAATTGGCAAAGGGATATTTGGAATCCCAAAGAGGGCTATGGTGAAAAAGGAAATATCTTCCGTTCAAAACTGGAAAGAAGCTTTCTGAGAAACTGCTCTGTGTTCTGTGAATTCATCTCACAGAGTTACATCTTTCCCTTCAAGAAGCCTTTCGCTAAGGCTGTTCTTGTGGAATTGGCATAGGGATATTTGGAAGCCCTTAGAGGGCTATGGTGAAAAAGGAAATATCTTCCGTTCAAAACTGGAAAGAAGCTTTCTGAGAAACTGCTCTGTGTTCTGTTACTTCATCTCACAGAGTAACATCTTTCCCTTCAAGAAGCCTTTCGCTAAGGCTGTTCTTGTGGAATTGGCAAAGGGATATTTGGAAGCCCATAGAGGGCTATGGTGAAAAAGGAAATATCTTCCGTTCAAAACTGGAAAGAAGCTTTCTGAGAAACTGCTCTGTGTTCTGTTAATTCATCTCACAGAGTTACATCTTTCCCGTCAAGAAGCCTTTCACTAAGGCTGTTCTTGTGGAATTGGCAAAGGGATATTTGGAAGCCCATAGAGGGCTATGGTGAAAAAGGAAATATCTTCCGTTCAAAACTGGAAAGAAGCTTTCTGAGAAACTGCTCTGTGTTCTGTTAATTCATCTCACAGAGTTACATCTTTCCCTTCAAGAAGCCTTTCGCTAAGGCTGTTCTTGAGGAATTGGCAACGGGATATTTGGAAGCCCATAGAGGGCTATGGTGAAAAAGGAAATATCTTCCGTTCAAAACTGGAAAGAAGCTTTCTGAGAAACTGCTCTATGTTCTGTTAATTCATCTCACAGAGTGACATCTTTCCCTTCAAGAAGCCTTTCGCTAAGGCTGTTCTTGTGGGACTGGCAAAGGGATATTTGGAAGTCTATAGAGGGCTATGGTGAAAAAGGAAATATCTTCCGTTCAAAACTGGAAAGAAGCCTTCTGAGAGACTGTTCTATGTTCTGTTAATTCATCTCAGAGAATTACATCTTTCCCTTCAAGAAGCCTTTCGCTAAGGCTGTTCTTGTGGAATTGGCAAAGGGATATTTGGAAGCCCATAGAGGGCTATGGTGAAAAAGGAAATATCTTCCGTTCAAAATTGGAAAGAAGCTTTCTGAGAAACTGCTCTGTGTTATGTTAATTCATCTCACAGAGTTACTTCTTTCCCTTCAAGAAGCCTTTCGCTAAGGCTGTTCTTGTGGAATTGGCAAAGGGATATTTGGAAGCCCATAGAGGGCTATGGTGAAAAAGGAAATATCTTCCGTTCAAAACTTGAAAGAAGCTTTCTGAGAAACTGCTCTGTGTTCTGTTAATTCATCTCACAGAGTTACATCTTTCCCTTCAAGAAGCCTTTAGCTAAGGCTGTTCTTGTGGAATTGGCAACGGGATATTTGGAAGCCCATAGAGGGCTATGGTGAAAAAGGAAATATCTTCCGTTCAAAACTGGAAAGAAGCTTTCTGAGAAACTGCTCTGTGTTCTGTTAATTCATCTCACAGAGTTACATCTTTCCCTTCAAGAAGCCTTTCGCTAAGGCTGTTCTTGTGGAATTGGCAAAGGGATATTTGGAAGCCCATAGAGGGCTGTGGTGAAAAAGGAAATATCTTCCGTTCAAAACTGGAAAGAAGCTTTCTGAGAAACTGCTCTGTGTTCTGTTAATTCATCTCACAGAGTTACATCTTTCCCTTCAAGAAGCCTTTCGCTAAGGCTGTTCTTGAGGAATTGGCAAAGGGATATTTGGAAGCCCATAGAGGGCCATGGTGAAAAAGGAAATATCTTCCGTTCAAAAGTGTAAAGAAGCTTTCTGAGAAACTGCTCTGTGTTCTGTTACTTCATCTCACAGAGTAACATCTTTCCCTTCAAGAAGCCTTTCGCTAAGGCTGTTCTTGTGGAATTGGCAAAGGGATATTTGGAAGCCCATAGAGGGCTATGGTGAAAAAGGAAATATCTTCCGTTCAAAACTGGAAAGAAGCTTTATGAGAAACTGCTCTATGTTCTGTTAATTCATCTCCCAGAGTTACATCTTTCCCTTCAAGAAGCCTTTAGCTAAGGCTGTTCTTGTGGAATTGGCAAAGGGATATTTGAAGCCCATAGAGGGCTATGGTGAAAAAGGAAATATCTTCCGTTCAAAACTGGAAAGAAGCTTTCTGAGAAACTGCACTGTGTTCCGTTAATTCATCTCACAGAGTTACATCTTTCCCTTCAAGAAGCCTTTCGCTAAGGCTGTTCTTGTGGAATTGGCAAAGGGATATTTGGAAGCCCATAGAGGGCTATGGTGAAAACGGAAATATCTTCCGTTCAAAACTGGAAAGAAGCTTTCTGAGAAACTGCTCTGTGTTCTGTTAATTCATCTCACAGAGTTACATCTTTCCCTTCAAGAAGCCTTTCGCTAAGGCTGTTTTGTGGAATTGGCAAAGGGATATTTGGAAGCCCATAGAGGGCTATGGTGAAAAAGGAAATATCTTCCGTTCAAAACTGGAAAGAAGCTTTCTGAGAAACTGTTCTATGTTCTGTTAATTCATCTCACAGAATTACATCTTTCCCTTCAAGAAGCCTTTCGCTAAGGCTGTTCTTGTGGAATTGGCAAAGGGATATTTGGAAGCCCATAGAGGGCTATGGTGAAAAAGGAAATATCTTCCGTTCAAAACTGGAAAGAAGCTTTATGAGAAACTGCTCTATGTTCTGTTAATTCATCTCACAGAGTAACATCCTTCCCTTCAAGAAGTCTTTCGCTAAGGCTGTTCTTGTGGAATTAGCAAAGGGATATTTGGAAGCCTATAGAGGGCTTTGGTGAAAAAGGAAATATCTTCCGTTCAAAACTGGAAAGAAGCTTTCTGAGAAACTGTTCTATGTTCTGTTAATTCATCTCACAGAGTTACATCTTTCCCTTCAAGAAGCCTTTAGCTAAGGCTGTTCTTGTGGAATTGGCAAAGGGATATTTGAAGCCCGTAGAGTTCTATGGTGAAAAAGGAAATATCTTCCGTTCAAAACTGGAAAGAAGCTTTCTGAGAAACTGCTCTGTGTAACCTTAATTCATCTCACAGAATTACATCTTTCCCTTCAAGAAGCCTTTCGCTAAGGCTGTTCTTGTGGAATTGGCAAAGGGATATTTGGAAGCCCATAGAGGGCTATGGTGAAAAAGGAAATATCTTCCGTTCAAAACTGGAAAGAAGCTTTCTGAGAAACTGCTCTGTGTTCTGTTAATTCATCTCACAGAGTTACATCTTTCCCTTCAAGAAGCCTTTCGTTAAGGCTGTTCTTGTGGAATTGGCAAAGGGATATTTGGAAGCCCATAGAGGGCTATGGTGAAAAAGGAAATATCTTCCGTTCAAAACTGGAACGAAGCTTTCTGAGAAACTGCTCTGTGTTCTGTTAATTCATCTCACAGAGTTACATCTTTCCCTTCAAGAAGCCTTTCGCTAAGGCTGTTCTTGTGGAATTGGCAACGGGATATTTGGAAGCCCATAGAGGGCTATGGTGAAAAAGGAAATATCTTCCGTTCAAAACTGGAAAGAAGCTTTCTGAGAAACTGCTCTGTGTTCTGTTAATTCATCTCACAGAGTTATATCTTTCCCTTCAAAGAGCCTTTCACTAAGGCTGTTCTTGTGGAATTGGCAAAGGGATATTTGGAAGCCCATAGGGGGCTATGGTGAAAAAGGAAATATCTTCCGTTCAAAACTGGAAAGAGGCTTTCTGAGAAACTGCTCTGTGTTCTGTTAATTCATCTCACAGAGTTATATCTTTCCCTTCAAAGAGCCTTTCGCTAAGGCTGTTCTTGTGGAATTGGCAAAGGGATATTTGGAAGCCCATAGAGGGAAATATCTTCCGTTCAAAACTGGAAAGAAGCTTTCTGAGAAACTGCTCTGTGTTCTGTTAATTCATCTCACAGAGTTACATCTTTCCCTTCAAGAAGCCTTTCGCTAAGGCTGTTCTTGTGGAATTGGCAAAGGGATATTTGGAACCCCATAGAGGGCTATGGTGAAAAAGGAAATATCTTCCGTTCAAAACTGGAAAGAACCTTTCTGAGAAACTGCTCTGTGTTCTGTTAATTCATCTCACAGAGTTACATCTTTCCCTTCAAGAAGCCTTTCGCTAAGGCTGTTCTTGTGGAATTGGCAACGGGATATTTGGAAGCCCATAGAGGGCTATGGTGAAAAAGGAAATATCTTCCGTTCAAAACTGGAAAGAAGCTTTCTGAGAAACTGCTCTGTGTTCTGTTAATTCATCTCACAGAGTTATATCTTTCCCTTCAAAGAGCCTTTCACTAAGGCTGTTCTTGTGGAATTGGCAAAGGGATATTTGGAAGCCCATAGAGGGCTATGGTGAAAAAGGAAATATCTTCCGTTCAAAACTGGAAAGAGGCTTTCTGAGAAACTGCTCTGTGTTCTGTTAATTCATCTCACAGAGTTATATCTTTCACTTCAAAGAGCCTTTCGCTAAGGCTGTTCTTGTGGAATTGGCAAAGGGATATTTGGAAGCCCATAGAGGGAAATATCTTCCGTTCAAAACTGGAAAGAAGCTTTCTGAGAAACTGCTCTATGTTCTGTTAATTCATCTCACAGAGTTACATCGTTCCCTTCAAGAAGCCTTTCGCTAAGGCTGTTCTTGTGGAATTGGCAAAGGGATATTTGGAAGCCCATAGAGGGCTATGGTGAAAAAGGAAATATCTTCCGTTCAAAACTGGAAAGAAGCTTTCTGAGAAACTGCTCTGTGTTCTGTTAATTCATCTCACAGAGTTACATCTTTCCCTTCAAGAAGCCTTTCGTTAAGGCTGTTCTTGTGGAATTGGCAAAGGGATATTTGGAAGCCCATATAGGGCTATGGTGAAAAAGGAAATATCTTCCGTTCAAAACTGGAACGAAGCTTTCTGAGAAACTGCTCTGTGTTCTGTTAATTCATCTCACAGAGTTACATCTTTCCCGTCAGGAAGCCTTTCGCTAAGGCTGTTCTTGTGGAATTGGCAAAGGGATATTTGGAAGCCCATAGAGGGCTAGGGTGAAAAAGGAAATATCTTCCGTTCAAAACTGGAAAGAAGCTTTCTGAGAAACTGCTCTGTGTTCTGTTCATTCATCTCAGAGAGTTACATCTTTCCCTTCAAGAAGCCTTTCACTAAGTCTGTTCTTGTGGAAATGGCAAAGGGATATTTGGAAGCCCATAGAGGGCTATGGTGAAAAAGGAAATATCTTCCGTTCAAAACTGGAAAGAAGCTTTCTGAGAAACTGCTCTGTGTTCTGTTAATTCATCTCACAGAGTTACATCTTTCCCTTCAAGAAGGCTTTCGCTAATGCTGTTCTTGTGGAATTGGCAAAGGGATATTTGGAAGCCCATAGAGGGCTATGGTGAAAATGGAAATATCTTCCGTTCAAAACTGGAAAGAAGCTTTCTGAGAAACTGCTCTGTGTTCTGTTAATTCATCTCACAGAGTTACATCTTTCCCTTCAAGAAGCCTTTCGCTAAGGCTGCTCTTGTGGAATTGGCAAAGGGATATTTGGAAGCCCATAGAGGGCTATGGTGAAAAAGGAAATATCTTCCGTTCAAAACTGGAAAGAAGCATTCTGAGAAACTGCTCTGTGTTCTGTTAATTCATCTCACAGAGTTACATCTTTCCCTTCAAGAAGCCTTTCGCTAAGGCTGTTCTTGAGGAATTGGCAAAGGGATATTTGGAAGCCCATAGAGGGCTATGGTGAAAAAGGAAATATCTTCCGTTCAAAACTGGAAAGAAGCTTTCTGAGAAACTGCTCTATGTTCTGTTAATTCATCTCACAGAGTGACATCTTTCCCTTCAAGAAACCTTTCGCTAAGGCTGTTCTTGTGGGATTGGCAAAGGGATATTTGGAAGTCTATAGAGGGCTATGGTGAAAAAGGAAATATCTTCCGTTCAAAACTGCAAAGAAGCCTTCTGAGAAACTGTTCTATGTTCTGTTAATTCATCTCAGAGAATTACATCTTTCCCTTCAAGAAGCCTTTCGCTAATTCTGTTCTTGTGGAATTGGCAAAGGGATATTTGGAAGCCCATAGAGGGCTATGGTGAAAAAGGAAATATCTTCCGTTCAAAATTGGAAAGAAGCTTTCTGAGAAACTGCTCTGTGTTCTGTTAATTCATCTCACAGAGTTACATCTTTCCCTTCAAGAAGCCTTTCGCTAAGGCTGTTCTTGTGGAATTGGCAAAGGGATATTTGGAAGCCCATAGAGGGCTATGGTGAAAAAGGAAATATCTTCCGTTCAAAATTGGAAAGAAGCTTTCTGAGAAACTGCTCTGTGTTCTGTTAATTCATCTCACAGAGTTACATCTTTCCCTTCAAGAAGCCTTTCGCTAAGGCTGTTCTTGTGGAATTGGCAAAGGGATATTTGGAAGCCCATAGAGGGCTATGGTGAAAAAGGAAATATCTTCCGTTCATAACTGGAAAGAAGCTTTCTGAGAAACTGCTCTGTGTTCTTTTAATTCATCTCACAGAGTGACATCTTTCCCTTCAAGAAGTCTTTCGCTAAGGCTGTTCTTGTGGAATTGGCAAAGGGATATTTGGAAGCCCATAGAAGGCTATGGTGAAAAAGGAAATATCTCCCGTTCAAAACTGGGAAGAAGCTTTCTGAGAAACTGCTCTGTGTTCTGTTAATTCATCTCACAGAGTTACATCTATCCCTTCAAGAAGCCTTTCGCTAAGGCTGTTCTTGTGGAATTGGAAAAGGGATATTTGGAAGCCCATATAGGGCTATGGTGAAAAAGGAAATATCTTCCGTTCAAAACTGGAAAGAAGCTTTCTGAGAAACTGCTCTGTGTTCTGTTAATTCATATTACAGAGTTACATCTTTCCCTTCAAGAAGCCTTTCGCTAAGGCTGTTCTTGTGGAATTGGCAAAGGGATATTTGGAAGCCCTTAGAGGGCTATGGTGAAAAAGGAAATATCTTCCGTTCAAAACGGGAAAGAAGCTTTCTGAGAAACTGTTCTATGTTCTGTTAATTCATCTCACAGAATGACATCTTTCCCTTAAAGAAGCCTTTCGCTAAGGCTGTTCTTGTGGAATTGGCAAAGGGATATTTGGAAGCCCATAGAGGGCTATGGTGAAAAAGGAAATATCTTCCGTTTAAAACTGGAAAGAAGCTTTCTGAGAAACTGCTCTGTGTTCTGTTAATTCATCTCACAGAGTTACATCTTTCCCTTCAAGAAGCCTTTCGCTAAGGCTGTTCTTGTGGAATTGGCAAAGGGATATTTGGAAGCCCATAGAGGGCTATGGTGAAAAAGGAAATATCTTCCGTTCAAAACTGGAAAGAAGCTTTCTGAGAAACTGCTCTGTATTCTGTTAATTCATCTCACAGAGTTACATCTTTCCCTTCAAGAAGCCTTTCGCTAAGGCTGTTCTTGAGGAATTGGCAAAGGGATATTTGGAAGCCCATAGAGGGCTATGGTGAAAAAGGAAATATCTTCCGTTCAAAACTGGAAAGAAGCTTTATGAGAAACTGCTCTATGTTCTGTTAATTCATCTCACAGAGTAACATCTTTCCCTTCAAGAAGCCTTTCGCTAAGGCTGTTCTTGTGGAATTTGCAAAGGGATATTTGGAAGCCTATAGAGGGCTTTGGTGAAAAAGGAAATATCTTCCGTTCAAAACTGGAAAGAAGCTTTCTGAGAAACTGTTCTATGTTCTGTTAATTCATCTCACAGAGTTACATCTTTCCCTTCAAGAAGCCTTTAGCTAAGGCTGTTCTTGGGGAATTGGCAAAGGGATATTTGAAGCCCGTAGAGTTCTATGGTGAAAAAGGAAATATCTTCCGTTCAAAACTGGAAAGAAGCTTTCTGAGAAACTGCTCTGTGTAACGTTAATTCATCTCACAGAGTTACATCTTTCCCTTCAAGAAGCCTTTCGCTAAGGCTGTTCTTGTGGAATTGGCAAAGGGATATTTGGAAGCCCATAGAGGGCTATGGTGAAAAAGGAAATATCTTCCGTTCAAAACTGGAAAGAAGCTTTCTGAGAAACTGCTCTGTGTTCTGTTAATTCATCTCACAGAGTTACCTCTTTCCCTTCAAGAAGCCTTTCGCTAAGGCTGTTCTTGTGGAATTGGCAAAGGGATATTTGGAAGCCCATAGAGGGCTATGGTGAAAAAGGAAATATATTCCGTTCAAAACTGGAAAGAAGCTTTCTGAGAAACTGCTCTGTGTTCTGTTAATTCATCTCACAGAGTTACATCTTTCCCTTCAAGAAGCCTTTCGCTAAGGCTGCTCTTGTGGAATTGGCAACGGGATATTTGGAAGCCCATAGAGGGCTATGGTGAAAAAGGAAATATCTTCCGTTCAAAACTGGAAAGAAGCTTTCTGAGAAACTGCTCTGTGTTCTGTTAATTCATCTCACAGAGTTACATCTTTCCCTTCAAGAAGCCTTTCGCTAAGGCTGTTCTTGTGGAATTGGAAAAGGGATATTTGGAAGCCCATAGAGGGCTATGGTGAAAAAGGAAATATCTTCCGTTCAAAACTGGAAAGAAGCTTTCTGAGAAACTGCTCTGTGTTCTGTTAATTCATCTAACAGAGTTACATCTTTCCCTTCAGGAAGCCTTTCGCTAAGGCTGTTCTTGTGGAATTGGCGACGGGATATTTGGAAGCCCATAGAGGGCTATGTTGAAAAAGGAAATATCTTCCGTTCAAAACTGGAAAGAAGCTTTCTGAGAAACTGCTCTGTGTTCTGTTAATTCATCTCACAGAGTTACATCTTTCCCTTCAAGAAGCCTTTCGCTAAGGCTGTTCTTGTGGAATTGGCAAAGGGATATTTGGAAGCCCATAGAGGGCTATGGTGAAAAAGGAAATATCTTCCGTTCAAAACTGGAAAGAAGCTTTCTGAGAAACTGCTCTGTGTTCTGTTAATTCATCTCACAGAGTTACATCTTTCCCTTCAAGAAGCCTTTCGCTAAGGCTGTTCTTGTGGAATTGGCAAAGGGATATTTGGAAGCCCATACAGGGCTATGGTGAAAAAGGAAATATCTTCCGTTCAAAACTGGAAAGAAGCTTTCTGAGAAACTGCTCTGTGTTCTGTTAATTCATCTCACAGAGTTACATCTTTCCCTTCAAGAAGCCTTTCGCTAAGGCTGTTCTTGTGGAATTGGCAAAGGGATATTTGGAAGCCCATAGAGGGCTATGGTGAAAAAGGAAATATCTTCCGTTCAAAACTGGAAAGAAGCTTTCTGAGAAACTGCTCTGTGTTCTGTTAATTCATCTCACAGAGTTACATCTTTCCCTTCAAGAAGCCTTTCGCTAAGGCTGTTCTTGTGGAATTGGCAAAGGGATATTTGGAAGCCCATAGAGGGCTATGGTGAAAAAGGAAATATCTTCCGTTCAAAACTGGAAAGAAGCTTTCTGAGAAACTGCTCTGTGTTCTGTTAATTCATCTCACAGAGTTACATCTTTCCCTTCAAGAAGCCTTTCGCTAAGGCTGTTCTTGTGGAATTGGCAAAGGGATATTTGGAAGCCCATAGAGGGCTATGGTGAAAAAGGAAATATCTTCCGTTCAAAACTGGAAAGAAGCTTTCTGAGAAACTGCTCTGTGTTCTGTTAATTCATCTCACAGAGTTACATCTTTCCCTTCAAGAAGCCTTTCGCTAAGGCTGTTCTTGTGAAATTGGCAACGGGATATTTGGATGCCCATAGAGGGCTATGGTGAAAAAGGAAATATCTTCCGTTCAAAGATGGAAAGAAGCTTTCTGAGAAACTGCTCTGTGTTCTGTTAATTCATCTCACAGAGTTACATCTTTCCCTGCAAGAAGCCTTTCGCTAAGGCTGTTCTTGTTTAATTGGCAACGGGATATTTGGAAGCCCATAGAGGGCTATGGTGAAAAAGAAAATATCTTCCGTTCAAAACTGGAAAGAAGCTTTCTGAGAAACTGTTCTATGTTCTGTTAATTCATCTCACAGAGTTACATCTTTCCCTTCAAGAAGCCTTTCGCTAAGGCTGTTCTTGTGGAATTGGCAAAGGGATATTTGGAAGCCCATAGAGGGCTATGGTGAAAAAGGAAATATCTTCCGTTCAAAACTGGAAAGAAGCTTTCTGAGAAACTGTTCTATGTTCTGTTAATTCATCTCACAGAGTTACATCTTTCCCTTCAAGAAGCCTTTCGCTAAGGCTGTTCTTGTGAATTGGCAAAGGGATATTTGGAAGCCCATAGAGGGCTATGGTGAAAAAGGAAATATCTTCCGTTCAAAACTGGAAAGAAACATTCTGAGAAACTGCTCTGTGTTCTGTTAATTCATCTAACAGAGTTACATCTTTCCCTTCAGGAAGCCTTTCGCTAAGGCTGTTCTTGTGGAATTGGCAAAGGGATATTGGGAAGCCCATAGAGGGCTATGGTGAAAAAGGAAATATCTTCCGTTCAAAACTGGAAAGAAGCTTTCTGAGAAACTGCTCTATGTTCTGTTATTTCATCTCACAGCGTTACATCTTTCCCTTCAGGAAGCCTTTCCCTAAGGCTGTTGTTGTGGAATTGGCAAAGGGATATATGGAAGCCTATAGATGGCTATGGTGAAAAAGGAAATATCTTCCGTTCAAAACTGGAAAGAAGCTTTCTGAGAAACTGCTCTGTGTTCTGTTCATTCATCTCACAGAGTTACACCTTTCCCTTCAAGAAGCCTTTCGCTAAGGCTGTTCTTGTGGAATTGGCAAAGGGATATTTGGAAGCCCATAGAGGACTATGGTGAAAAAGGAAATATCTTCCGTTCAAAACTGGAATCAAGCTTTCTGAGAAACTGCTCTATGTTCTGTTAATTCATCTCACAGAGTTACATCTTTCCCTTCAAGAAGCCTTTCGCTAAGGCTGTTCTTGTGGAATTGGCAAAGGGATATTTGGAAGCCCATAGAGGGCTATGGTGAAAAAGGAAATATCTTCCGTTCAAAACTGGAAAGAAGCTTTCTGAGAAACTGCTCTGTGTTCTGTTAATTCATCTCACAGAGTTACATCTTTCCCTTCAAGAAGCCTTTCGCTAAGGCTGTTCTTGTGGAATTGGCAAAGGGATATTTGGAAGCCCATAGAGGGCTATGGTGAAAAAGGAAATATCTTCCGTTCAAAACTGGAAAGAAGCTTTCTGAGAAACTGCTCTGTGTTCTGTTCATTCATCTCACAGAGTTACATCTTTCCCTTCAAGAAGCCTTTCACTAAGGCTGTTCTTGTGGAATTGGCAAAGGGATATTTGGAAGCCCATAGAGGGCTATGGTGAAAAAGGAAATATCTTCCGTTCAAAACTGGAAAGAAGCTTTCTGAGAAACTGCTCTGTGTTCTGTTAATTCATCTCACAGAGTTCCATCTTTCCCTTCAAGAAGCCTTTCGCTAAGGCTGTTCTTGTGGAATTGGCAAAGGGATATTTGGAAGCCCATAGAGGGCTATGGTGAAAAAGGAAATATCTTCCGTTCAAAACTGGAAAGAAGCTTTCTGAGAAACTGCTCTGTGTTCTGTTAATTCATCTCACAGAGTTACATCTTTCCCTTCAAGAAGCCTTTCGCTAAGGCTGTTCTTGTGGAATTGGCAAAGGGATATTTGGAAGCCCATAGAGGGCTATGGTGAAAAAGGAAATATCTAACGTTCAAAACTGGAAAGAAGCTTTCTGAGAAACTGTTCTATGTTCTGTTAATTCATCTCACAGAGTTACATCTTTCCCTTCAAGAAGCCTTTCCCTAAGGCTGTTCTTGTGGAATTGGAAAAGGGATATTTGGAAGCCCATAGAGGGCTATGGTGAAAAAGGAAATATCTTCCGTTCAAAACTGGAAAGAAGCTTTCTGAGAAACTGCTCTGTGTTCTGTGAATTCATCTCACAGAGTTACATCTTTCCCTTCAAGAAGCCTTTCGCTAAGGCTGTTCTTGTGGAATTGGCAAAGGGATATTTGGAAGCCCATAGAGGGCTATGGTGAAAAAGGAAATATCTTCCGTTCAAAACTGGAAAGAAGCTTTCTGAGAAACTGCTCTGTGTTCTGTTAATTCATCTCACAGAGTTCCATCTTTCCCTTCAAGAAGACTTTCGCTAAGGCTGTTCTTGTGGAATTGGCAAAGGGATATTTGGAAGCCCATAGAGAGCTATGGTGAAAAAGGAAATATCTTCCGTTCAAAACTGGAAAGAAGCTTTCTGAGAAACTGCTCTGTGTTCTGTTAATTCATCTCACAGAGTTACATCTTTCCCTTCAAGAAGCCTTTCGCTAAGGCTGTTCTTGTGGAATTGGCAAAGGGATATTTGGAAGCCCATAGAGGGCTATGGTGAAAAAGGAAATATCTTCGGTTCAAAACTGGAAAGAAGCTTTCTGGGAAACTGCTTTGTGTTCTTTTAATTCATCTCACAGAGTTACATCTTTCCCTTAAAGAAGCCTTTCGCTAAGGCTGTTCTTGTGGAATTGGCAAAGGGATATTTGCAAGCCCATAGAGGGTTATGGTGAAAAAGGAAATATCTTCCGTTGAAAACAGGAAAGAAGCTTTCTGAGAAACTGTTCTATGTTCTGTTAATTCATCTCACAGAGTTACATCTTTCCCTTCAAGAAGCCTTTGGCTAAGGCTCTTCTTGTGGAATTTGCAAAGGGATATTTGGAAGCCCATAGAGGGCTATGGTGAAAAAGGAAATATCTTCCGTTCAAAACTGGAAAGAAGCTTTCTGAGAAACTGCTCTGTGTTCTGTTAATTCATCTAACAGAGTTACATCTTTCCCTTCAGGAAGCCTTTCGCTAAGGCTGTTCTTGTGGAATTGGCGACGGGATATTTGGGAGCCCATAGAGGGCTATGGTGAAAAAGGAAATATCTTCCGTTCAAAACTGGAAAGAAGCTTTCTGAGAAACTGCTCTATGTTCTGTTAATTCATCTCACAGAGGTACATCTTTCCCTTCAAGAAGCCTTTCGCTAAGGCTGTTCTTGTGGAATTGGAAAAGGGATATTTGGAAGCTCATAGAGGGCTATGGTGAAAAAGGAAATATCTTCCGTTCAAAACTGGAAAGAAGCTTTCTGAGAAACTGCTCTGTGTTCTGTTAATTCATCTCACAGAGTTACATCTTTCCCTTCAAGAAGCCTTTCACTAAGGCTGTTCTTGTGGAATTGGCAAAGGGATATTTGGAAGCCCATAGAGGGCTACGGTGAAAAAGGAAATATCTTCCGTTCAAAACTGGAAAGAAGCTTTCTGAGAAACTGCTCTGTGTTCTGTTAATTCATCTCACAGAGTTCCATCTTTCCCTTCAAGAAGCCTTTCGCTAAGGCTGTTCTTGTGGAATTGGCAAAGGGATATTTGGAAGCCCATAGAGGGCTATGGTGAAAAAGGAAATATCTTCCGTTCAAAACTGGAAAGAAGCTTCCTGGGAAACTGCTTTGTGTTCTGTTAATTCATTTCACAGATTTCCATCTTTCCCTTCAAGAAGCCTTTGGCTAAGGCTGTTCTTGTGGAATTGGCAAAGGGATATTTGGAAGCCCATAGAGGGCTATGGTGAAAAAGGAAATATCTTCCGTTCAAAACTGGAAAGAAGCTTTCTGAGAAACTGCTCTGTGTTCTGTTAATTCATCTCACAGAGTGACATCTTTCCCTTCAAGAAGTCTTTCGCTAAGGCTGTTCTTGTGGAATTGGCAAAGGGATATTTGGAAGCCCATAGAAAGCTATGGTGAAAAAGGAAATATCTCCCGTTCAAAACTGGAAAGAAGCTTTCTGAGAAACTGCTCTGTGTTCTGTTATTTCATCTCACAGAGTTACATCTGTCCCTTCAAGAAGCCTTTCGCTAATGCTGTTCTTGTGGAATTGGCCACGGGATATTTGGAAGCCCATAGAGGGCTATGGTGAAAAAGGAAATATCTTCCGTTCAAAACTGGAAAGAAGCTTTCTGAGAAACTGCTCTGTGTTCTGTTAATTCATCTCACAGAGTTACATCTTTCCCTTCAAGAAGCCTTTCGCTAAGGCTGTTCTTGTGGAATGGGCAAAGGGATATTTGGAAGCCCATAGAGGGCTATGGTGAAGAAGGAAATATCTTCCGTTCAAAACTGGAAAGAAGCTTTCTGAGAAACTGCTCTGTGTTCTGTTAATTCATCTCACAGAGTTACATCTTTCAATTCAAGAAGCCTTTCGCTAAGGCTGTTCTTGTGGAATTGGCAAAGGTATATTTGGCAGCCCATAGAGGGCTATGGTGAAAAAGGAAATATCCTCCGTTGAAAACTGGAATCTTTCTGAGAAACTGCTCTGTGTTCTGTTAATTCATCTCACAGAGTTACATCTTTCCCTTCAAGAAGCCTTTCGCTAAGGCTGTTCTTGTGTAATTGGCAAAGGGATATTTGGAAGCCCATAGAGGGCTATGGCGAAAAAGGAAATGTCTTCCGTTGAAAACTGGAAAGAAGCTTTCTGAGAAACTGCTCTGTGTTCTGTTAATTCATCTCACAGAGTTACATCTTTCCCTTCAAGAAGCCTTTCACTAAGGCTGTTCTTGTGGAATTGGCAATGGGATTTTTGGAAGTCCATCGTGGGTTATGGTGAAAAAGGAAATATCTTCTGTTCAAAACTGGAAAGAAGCTTTCTGAGAAACTGCTCTGTGTTCTGTTAATTCATCTCACAGAGTTACATCTTTCCCTTCAAGAAGCCTTTCGCTAAGGCTGTTCTTGTTGAATTGGCAAAGGGATATTTGGAAGCCCATAGAGGGCTATGGTGAAAAAGGAAATATCTTCCGTTCAAAACTGGAAAGAAGCTTTCTGAGAAACTGCTCTGTGTTCTGTTAATTCATCTCACAGAGTTACAACTTTCCCTTCAAGAAGCCTTTCGCTAAGGCAGTTCTTGTGGAATTGGCAAAGGGATATTTGGAAGCCTATAGAGGTCTAGGGTGAAAAAGGAAATATCTTCCGTTCAAAACTGGAAAGAAGCTTTCTGAGAAACTGCTCTGTGTTCTGTTAATTCATCTCACAGAGTTACATCTTTCCCTTCAAGAAGCCTTTCGCTAAGGCTGTTCTTGTGGAATTGGCAAAGGGATATTTGGAAGCCCATAGAGGGCTATGGTGAAAAAGGAAATATCTTCCGTTCAAAACTGGAAAGAAGCTTTCTGAGAAACTGCTCTGTGTTCTGTTAATTCATCTCACAGAGTTACATCTTTCCCTTCAAGAAGCCTTTCGCTAAGGCTGTTCTTGTGGAATTGGAAAAGGGATATTTGGAAGCCCATAGAAAGCTATGGTGAAAAAGGAAATATCTCCCGTTCAAAACTGGAAAGAAGCTTTCTGAGAAACTGCTCTGTGTTCTGTTATTTCATCTCACAGAGTTACATCTGTCCCTTCAAGAAGCCTTTCGCTAATGCTGTTCTTGTGGAATTGGCCACGGGATATTTGGAAGCCCATAGAGGGCTATGGTGAAAAAGGAAATATCTTCCGTTCAAAACTGGAAAGAAGCTTTCTGAGAAACTGCTCTGTGTTCTGTTAATTCATCTCACAGAGTTACATCTTTCCCTTCAAGAAGCCTTTCGCTAAGGCTGTTCTTGTGGAATGGGCAAAGGGATATTTGGAAGCCCATAGAGGGCTATGGTGAAGAAGGAAATATCTTCCGTTCAAAACTGGAAAGAAGCTTTCTGAGAAACTGCTCTGTGTTCTGTTAATTCATCTCACAGAGTTACATCTTTCAATTCAAGAAGCCTTTCGCTAAGGCTGTTCTTGTGGAATTGGCAAAGGTATATTTGGCAGCCCATAGAGGGCTATGGTGAAAAAGGAAATATCCTCCGTTGAAAACTGGAATCTTTCTGAGAAACTGCTCTGTGTTCTGTTAATTCATCTCACAGAGTTACATCTTTCCCTTCAAGAAGCCTTTCGCTAAGGCTGTTCTTGTGTAATTGGCAAAGGGATATTTGGAAGCCCATAGAGGGCTATGGTGAAAAAGGAAATGTCTTCCGTTGAAAACTGGAAAGAAGCTTTCTGAGAAACTGCTCTGTGTTCTGTTAATTCATCTCACAGAGTTACATCTTTCCCTTCAAGAAGCCTTTCACTAAGGCTGTTCTTGTGGAATTGGCAAAGGGATATTTGGAAGCCCATAGAGGGCTATGGTGAAAAAGGAAATATCTTCCGTTCAAAACTGGAAAGAAGCTTTCTGAGAAACTGCTCTGTGTTCTGTTAATTCATCTCACAGAGTTACATCTTTCCCTTCAAGAAGCCTTTCGCTAAGGCTGTTCTTGTTGAATTGGCAAAGGGATATTTGGATGCCCATAGAGGGCTATGGTGAAAAAGGAAATATCTTCCGTTCAAAGATGGAAAGTGGCTTTCTGAGAAACTGCTCTGTGTTCTGTTAATTCATCTCACAGAGTTACATCTTTCCCTGCAAGAAGCCTTTCGCTAAGGCTGTTCTTGTGGAATTGGCAACGGGATATTTGGAAGCCCATAGAGGGCTATGGTGAAAAAGGAAATATCTTCCGTTCAAAACTGGAAAGAAGCTTTCTGAGAAACTGTTCTATGTTCTGTTAATTCATCTCACAGAGTTACATCTTTCCCTTCAAGAAGCCTTTCGCTAAGGCTGTTCTTGTGGAATTGGCAAAGGGATATTTGGAAGCCCATAGAGGGCTATGGTGAAAAAGGAAATATCTTCCGTTCAAAACTGGAAAGAAGCTTTCTGAGAAACTGTTCTATGTTCTGTTAATTCATCTGACAGAGTTACATCTTTCCCTTCAAGAAGCCTTTCGCTAAGGCTGTTCTTGTGAATTGGCAAAGGGATATTTGGAAGCCCATAGAGGGCTATGGTGAAAAAGGAAATATCTTCCGTTCAAAACTGGAAAGAAACATTCTGAGAAACTGCTCTGTGTTCTGTTAATTCATCTAACAGAGTTACATCTTTCCCTTCAGGAAGCCTTTCGCTAAGGCTGTTCTTGTGGAATTGGCAAAGGGATATTGGGAAGCCCATAGAGGGCTATGGTGAAAAAGGAAATATCTTCCGTTCAAAACTGGAAAGAAGCTTTCTGAGAAACTGCTCTATGTTCTGTTATTTCATCTCACAGCGTTACATCTTTCCCTTCAGGAAGCCTTTCGCTAAGGCTGTTGTTGTGGAATTGGCAAAGGGATATATGGAAGCCTATAGATGGCTATGGTGAAAAAGGAAATATCTTCCGTTCAAAACTGGAAAGAAGCTTTCTGAGAAACTGCTCTGTGTTCTGTTCATTCATCTCACAGAGTTACACCTTTCCCTTCAAGAAGCCTTTCGCTAAGGCTGTTCTTGTGGAATTGGCAAAGGGATATTTGGAAGCCCATAGAGGACTATGGTGAAAAAGGAAATATCTTCCGTTCAAAACTGGAATCAAGCTTTCTGAGAAACTGCTCTATGTTCTGTTAATTCATCTCACAGAGTTACATCTTTCCCTTCAAGAAGCCTTTCGCTAAGGCTGTTCTTGTGGAATTGGCAAAGGGATATTTGGAAGCCCATAGAGGGCTATGGTGAAAAAGGAAATATCTTCCGTTCAAAACTGGAAAGAAGCTTTCTGAGAAACTGCTCTGTGTTCTGTTAATTCATCTCACAGAGTTACATCTTTCCCTTCAAGAAGCCTTTCGCTAAGGCTGTTCTTGTGGAATTGGCAAAGGGATATTTGGAAGCCCTTAGAGGGCTATGGTGAAAAAGGAAATATCTTCCGTTCAAAACTGGAAAGAAGCTTTCTGAGAAACTGCTCTGTGTTCTGTTCATTCATCTCACAGAGTTACATCTTTCCCTTCAAGAAGCCTTTCACTAAGGCTGTTCTTGTGGAATTGGCAAAGGGATATTTGGAAGCCCATAGAGGGCTATGGTGAAAAAGGAAATATCTTCCGTTCAAAACTGGAAAGAAGCTTTCTGAGAAACTGCTCTGTGTTCTGTTAATTCATCTCACAGAGTTCCATCTTTCCCTTCAAGAAGCCTTTCGCTAAGGCTGTTCTTGTGGAATTGGCAAAGGGATATTTGGAAGCCCATAGAGGGCTATGGTGAAAAAGGAAATATCTTCCGTTCAAAACTGGAAAGAAGCTTTCTGAGAAACTGCTCTGTGTTCTGTTAATTCATCTCACAGAGTTACATCTTTCCCTTCAAGAAGCCTTTCGCTAAGGCTGTTCTTGTGGAATTGGCAAAGGGATATTTGGAAGCCCATAGAGGGCTATGGTGAAAAAGGAAATATCTTCCGTTCAAAACTGGAAAGAAGCTTTCTGAGAAACTGTTCTATGTTCTGTTAATTCATCTCACAGAGTTACATCTTTCCCTTCAAGAAGCCTTTCCCTAAGGCTGTTCTTGTGGAATTGGAAAAGGGATATTTGGAAGCCCATAGAGGGCTATGGTGAAAAAGGAAATATCTTCCGTTCAAAACTGGAAAGAAGCTTTCTGAGAAACTGCTCTGTGTTCTGTGAATTCATCTCACAGAGTTACATCTTTCCCTTCAAGAAGCCTTTCGCTAAGGCTGTTCTTGTGGAATTGGCAAAGGGATATTTGGAAGCCCATAGAGGGCTATGGTGAAAAAGGAAATATCTTCCGTTCAAAACTGGAAAGAAGCTTTCTGAGAAACTGCTCTGTGTTCTGTTAATTCATCTCACAGAGTTACATCTTTCCCTTCAAGAAGACTTTCGCTAAGGCTGTTCTTGTGGAATTGGCAAAGGGATATTTGGAAGCCCATAGAGAGCTATGGTGAAAAAGGAAATATCTTCCGTTCAAAACTGGAAAGAAGCTTTCTGAGAAACTGCTCTGTGTTCTGTTAATTCATCTCACAGAGTTACATCTTTCCCTTCAAGAAGCCTTTCGCTAAGGCTGTTCTTGTGGAATTGGCAAAGGGATATTTGGAAGCCCATAGAGGGCTATGGTGAAAAAGGAAATATCTTCGGTTCAAAACTGGAAAGAAGCTTTCTGGGAAACTGCTTTGTGTTCTTTTAATTCATCTCACAGAGTTACATCTTTCCCTTAAAGAAGCCTTTCGCTAAGGCTGTTCTTGTGGAATTGGCAAAGGGATATTTGCAAGCCCATAGAGGGCTATGGTGAAAAAGGAAATATCTTCCGTTGAAAACAGGAAAGAAGCTTTCTGAGAAACTGTTCTATGTTCTGTTAATTCATCTCACAGAGTTACATCTTTCCCTTCAAGAAGCCTTTGGCTAAGGCTCTTCTTGTGGAATTTGCAAAGGGATATTTGGAAGCCCATAGAGGGCTATGGTGAAAAAGGAAATATCTTCCGTTCAAAACTGGAAAGAAGCTTTCTGAGAAACTGCTCTGTGTTCTGTTAATTCATCTAACAGAGTTACATCTTTCCCTTCAGGAAGCCTTTCGCTAAGGCTGTTCTTGTGGAATTGGCGACGGGATATTTGGGAGCCCATAGAGGGCTATGGTGAAAAAGGAAATATCTTCCGTTCAAAACTGGAAAGAAGCTTTCTGAGAAACTGCTCTATGTTCTGTTAATTCATCTCACAGAGGTACATCTTTCCCTTCAAGAAGCCTTTCGCTAAGGCTGTTCTTGTGGAATTGGAAAAGGGATATTTGGAAGCTCATAGAGGGCTATGGTGAAAAAGGAAATATCTTCCGTTCAAAACTGGAAAGAAGCTTTCTGAGAAACTGCTCTGTGTTCTGTTAATTCATCTCACAGAGTTACATCTTTCCCTTCAAGAAGCCTTTCACTAAGGCTGTTCTTGTGGAATTGGCAAAGGGATATTTGGAAGCCCATAGAGGGCTACGGTGAAAAAGGAAATATCTTCCGTTCAAAACTGGAAAGAAGCTTTCTGAGAAACTGCTCTGTGTTCTGTTAATTCATCTCACAGAGTTCCATCTTTCCCTTCAAGAAGCCTTTCGCTAAGGCTGTTCTTGTGGAATTGGCAAAGGGATATTTGGAAGCCCATAGAGGGCTATGGTGAAAAAGGAAATATCTTCCGTTCAAAACTGGAAAGAAGCTTTCTGGGAAACTGCTTTGTGTTCTGTTAATTCATTTCACAGATTTCCATCTTTCCCTTCAAGAAGCCTTTGGCTAAGGCTGTTCTTGTGGAATTGGCAAAGGGATATTTGGAAGCCCATAGAGGGCTATGGTGAAAAAGGAAATATCTTCCGTTCAAAACTGGAAAGAAGCTTTCTGAGAAACTGCTCTGTGTTCTGTTAATTCATCTCACAGAGTGACATCTTTCCCTTCAAGAAGTCTTTCGCTAAGGCTGTTCTTGTGGAATTGGCAAAGGGATATTTGGAAGCCCATAGAAAGCTATGGTGAAAAAGGAAATATCTCCCGTTCAAAACTGGAAAGAAGCTTTCTGAGAAACTGCTCTGTGTTCTGTTATTTCATCTCACAGAGTTACATCTGTCCCTTCAAGAAGCCTTTCGCTAATGCTGTTCTTGTGGAATTGGCCACGGGATATTTGGAAGCCCATAGAGGGCTATGGTGAAAAAGGAAATATCTTCCGTTCAAAACTGGAAAGAAGCTTTCTGAGAAACTGCTCTGTGTTCTGTTAATTCATCTCACAGAGTTACATCTTTCCCTTCAAGAAGCCTTTCGCTAAGGCTGTTCTTGTGGAATGGGCAAAGGGATATTTGGAAGCCCATAGAGGGCTATGGTGAAGAAGGAAGTATCTTCCGTTCAAAACTGGAAAGAAGCTTTCTGAGAAACTGCTCTGTGTTCTGTTAATTCATCTCACAGAGTTACATCTTTCAATTCAAGAAGCCTTTCGCTAAGGCTGTTCTTGTGGAATTGGCAAAGGTATATTTGGCAGCCCATAGAGGGCTATGGTGAAAAAGGAAATATCCTCCGTTGAAAACTGGAATCTTTCTGAGAAACTGCTCTGTGTTCTGTTAATTCATCTCACAGAGTTACATCTTTCCCTTCAAGAAGCCTTTCGCTAAGGCTGTTCTTGTGTAATTGGCAAAGGGATATTTGGAAGCCCATAGAGGGCTATGGTGAAAAAGGAAATGTCTTCCTTTGAAAACTGGAAAGAAGCTTTCTGAGAAACTGCTCTGTGTTCTGTTAATTCATCTCACAGAGTTACATCTTTCCCTTCAAGAAGCCTTTCACTAAGGCTGTTCTTGTGGAATTGGCAATGGGATTTTTGGAAGTCCATCGTGGGTTATGGTGAAAAAGGAAATATCTTCTGTTCAAAACTGGAAAGAAGCTTTCTGAGAAACTGCTCTGTGTTCTGTTAATTCATCTCACAGAGTTACATCTTTCCCTTCAAGAAGCCTTTCGCTAAGGCTGTTCTTGTGGAATTGGCAAAGGGATATTTGGAAGCCCATAGAGGGCTATGGTGAAAAAGGAAATATCTTCCGTTCAAAACTGGAAAGAAGCTTTCTGAGAAACTGCTCTGTGTTCTGTTAATTCATCTCACAGAGTTACAACTTTCCCTTCAAGAAGCCTTTCGCTAAGGCAGTTCTTGTGGAATTGGCAAAGGGATATTTGGAAGCCTATAGAGGTCTAGGGTGAAAAAGGAAATATCTTCCGTTCAAAACTGGAAAGAAGCTTTCTGAGAAACTGCTCTGTGTTCTGTTAATTCATCTCACAGAGTTACATCTTTCCCTTCAAGAAGCCTTTCGCTAAGGCTGTTCTTGTGGAATTGGCAAAGGGATATTTGGAAGCCCATAGAGGGCTATGGTGAAAAAGGAAATATCTTCCGTTCAAAACTGGAAAGAAGCTTTCTGAGAAACTGCTCTGTGTTCTGTTAATTCATCTCACAGAGTTACATCTTTCCCTTCAAGAAGCCTTTCGCTAAGGCTGTTCTTGTGGAATTGGAAAAGGGATATTTGGAAGCCCATAGAAAGCTATGGTGAAAAAGGAAATATCTCCCGTTCAAAACTGGAAAGAAGCTTTCTGAGAAACTGCTCTGTGTTCTGTTATTTCATCTCACAGAGTTACATCTGTCCCTTCAAGAAGCCTTTCGCTAATGCTGTTCTTGTGGAATTGGCCACGGGATATTTGGAAGCCCATAGAGGGCTATGGTGAAAAAGGAAATATCTTCCGTTCAAAACTGGAAAGAAGCTTTCTGAGAAACTGCTCTGTGTTCTGTTAATTCATCTCACAGAGTTACATCTTTCCCTTCAAGAAGCCTTTCGCTAAGGCTGTTCTTGTGGAATGGGCAAAGGGATATTTGGAAGCCCATAGAGGGCTATGGTGAAGAAGGAAATATCTTCCGTTCAAAACTGGAAAGAAGCTTTCTGAGAAACTGCTCTGTGTTCTGTTAATTCATCTCACAGAGTTACATCTTTCAATTCAAGAAGCCTTTCGCTAAGGCTGTTCTTGTGGAATTGGCAAAGGTATATTTGGCAGCCCATAGAGGGCTATGGTGAAAAAGGAAATATCCTCCGTTGAAAACTGGAATCTTTCTGAGAAACTGCTCTGTGTTCTGTTAATTCATCTCACAGAGTTACATCTTTCCCTTCAAGAAGCCTTTCGCTAAGGCTGTTCTTGTGTAATTGGCAAAGGGATATTTGGAAGCCCATAGAGGGCTATGGTGAAAAAGGAAATGTCTTCCGTTGAAAACTGGAAAGAAGCTTTCTGAGAAACTGCTCTGTGTTCTGTTAATTCATCTCACAGAGTTACATCTTTCCCTTCAAGAAGCCTTTCACTAAGGCTGTTCTTGTGGAATTGGCAAAGGGATTTTTGGAAGTCCATCGTGGGCTATGGTGAAAAAGGAAATATCTTCTGTTCAAAACTGGAAAGAAGCTTTCTGAGAAACTGCTCTGTGTTCTGTTAATTCATCTCACAGAGTTACATCTTTCCCTTCAAGAAGCCTTTCGCTAAGGCTGTTCTTGTTGAATTGGCAAAGGGATATTTGGAAGCCCATAGAGGCCTATGGTGAAAAAGGAAATATCTTCCGTTCAAAACTGGAAAGAAGCTTTCTGAGAAACTGCTCTGTGTTCTGTTAATTCATCTAACAGAGTTACAACTTTCCCTTCAAGAAGCCTTTGGCTAAGGCTGTTCTTGTGGAATTGGCAAAGGGATATTTGGAAGCCTATAGAGGTCTAGGGTGAAAAAGGAAATATCTTCCGTTCAAAACTGGAAAGAAGCTTTCTGAGAAACTGCTCTGTGTTCTGTTAATTCATCTCACAGAGTTACATCTTTCCCTTCAAGAAGCCTTTCGCTAAGGCTGTTCTTGTGGAATTGGCAAAGGGATATTTGGAAGCCCATAGAGGGCTATGGTGAAAAAGGAAATATCTTCCGTTCAAAACTGGAAAGAAGCTTTCTGAGAAACTGCTCTGTGTTCTGTTAATTCATCTCACAGAGTTACATCTTTCCCTTCAAGAAGCCTTTCGCTAAGGCTGTTCTTGTGGAATTGGAAAAGGGATATTTGGAAGCCCATGGAGGGCTATGGTGAAAAAGGAAATATCTTCTGTTCAAAACTGGAAAGAAGCTTTCTGAGAAACTGCTCTGTGTTCTGTTAATTCATTTCACACAGTTACATCTTTCCCTTCAAGAAGCCTTTCGCTAAGGCTGTTCTTGTGGAATTGGCAAAGGGATATTTGGAACCCCTAGAGGGCTATGGTGAAAAAGGAAATATCTTCCGTTCAAAACTGGAAAGAAGCTTTCTGAGAAACTGCTCTGTGTTCTGTTAATTCATCTCACAGAGTTACATCTTTCCCTTCAAGAAGCCTTTCGCTAAGGCTGTTCTTGTGGAATTGGCAAAGGGATATTTGGAAGCCCATAGAGGGCTATGGTGAAAAAGGAAATATCTTCCGTTCAAAACTGGAAAGAAGCTTTCTGAGAAACTGCTCTGTGTTCTGTTAATTCATCTCACAGAGTTACATCTTTCCCTTCAAGAAGCCTTTCGCTAAGGCTGTTCTTGTGGAATTGGCAAAGGGATATTTGGAAGCCCATAGAGGGCTATGTTGAAAAAGGAAATATCTTCCGTTCAAAACTGGAAAGAAGCTTTCTGGGAAACTGCTTTGTGTTCTGTTAATTCAACTCACAGAGTTACATCTTTCCCTTCAAGAAGCCTTTCGCTAAGGCTGTTCTTGTGGAATTTGCAAAGGGATATTTGGAAGCCCATAGAGGGCTATGGTGAAAAAGGAAATATCTTCCGTTCAAAACTGGAAAGAAGCTTTCTGAGAAACTGTTCTATGTTCTGTTAATTCATCTCACAGAGTTACAACTTTCCCTTCAAGAAGCCTATCGCTAAGGCTGTTCTTGTGGAATTGGCAAAGGGATATTTGGAAGCCTATAGAGGTCTAGGGTGAAAAAGGAAATATCTTCCGTTCAAAACTGGAAAGAAGCTTTCTGAGAAACTGCTCTGTGTTCTGTTAATTCATCTCACAGAGTTACATCTTTCCCTTCAAGAAGCCTTTCGCTAAGGCTGTTCTTGTGGAATTGGCAAAGGGATATTTGGAAGCCCATAGAGGGCTATGGTGAAAAAGGAAATATCTTCCGTTCAAAACTGGAAAGAAGCATTCTGAGAAACTGCTCTGTGTTCTGTTAATTCATCTCACAGATTTACATCTTTCCCTTCAAGAAGCCTTTCGCTAAGGCTGTTCTTGTGGAATTGGAAAAGGGATATTTGGAAGCCCATAGAGGGCTATGGTGAAAAAGGAAATATCTTCCGTTCAAAACTGGAAAGAAGCATTCTAAGAAACTGCTCTGTGTTCTGTTAATTCATCTCAAAGAGTTACATCTTTCCCTTCAAGAAGCCTTTCGCTAAGGCTGTTCTTGTGGAATTGGCAAAGGGATATTTGGAAGCCCATCGAGGGCTATGGTGAAAAAGGAAATATCTTCCGTTCAAAACTGGAAAGAAGCTTTCTGAGAAACTGGTCTGTGTTCTGTTAATTCATCTCACAGAGTTCCATCTTTCCCTTCAAGAAGCCTTTCGCTAAGGCTGTTCTTGTGGAATTGGCAAAGGGATATTTGGAAGCCCATAGAGGGCTATGGTGAAAAAGGAAATATCTTCCGTTCAAAACTGGAAAGAAGCTTTCTGAGAAACTGCTCTGTGTTCTGTTAATTCATCTCACAGAGTTACATCTTTCCCTTCAAGAAGCCTTTCGCTAAGGCTGTTCTTGTGGAATTGGCAAAGGGATATTTGGAAGCCCATAGAGGGCTATGGTGAAAAAGGAAATATCTTCCGTTCAAAACTGGAAAGAAGCTTTCTGAGAAACTGTTCTATGTTCTGTTAATTCATCTCACAGAGTTACATCTTTCCCTTCAAGAAGCCTTTCCCTAAGGCTGTTCTTGTGGAATTGGAAAAGGGATATTTGGAAGCCCATAGAGGGCTATGGTGAAAAAGGAAATATCTTCCGTTCAAAACTGGAAAGAAGCTTTCTGAGAAACTGCTCTGTGTTCTGTGAATTCATCTCACAGAGTTACATCTTTCCCTTCAAGAAGCCTTTCGCTAAGGCTGTTCTTGTGGAATTGGCAAAGGGATATTTGGAAGCCCATAGAGGGCTATGGTGAAAAAGGAAATATCTTCCGTTCAAAACTGGAAAGAAGCTTTCTGAGAAACTGCTCTGTGTTCTGTTAATTCATCTCACAGAGTTACATCTTTCCCTTCAAGAAGACTTTCGCTAAGGCTGTTCTTGTGGAATTGGCAAAGGGATATTTGGAAGCCCATAGAGAGCTATGGTGAAAAAGGAAATATCTTCCGTTCAAAACTGGAAAGAAGCTTTCTGAGAAACTGCTCTGTGTTCTGTTAATTCATCTCACAGAGTTACATCTTTCCCTTCAAGAAGCCTTTCGCTAAGGCTGTTCTTGTGGAATTGGCAAAGGGATATTTGGAAGCCCATAGAGAGCTATGGTGAAAAAGGAAATATCTTCGGTTCAAAACTGGAAAGAAGCTTTCTGGGAAACTGCTTTGTGTTCTTTTAATTCATCTCACAGAGTTACATCTTTCCCTTAAAGAAGCCTTTCGCTAAGGCTGTTCTTGTGGAATTGGCAAAGGGATATTTGCAAGCCCATAGAGGGCTATGGTGAAAAAGGAAATATCTTCCGTTGAAAACAGGAAAGAAGCTTTCTGAGAAACTGTTCTATGTTCTGTTAATTCATCTCACAGAGTTACATCTTTCCCTTCAAGAAGCCTTTGGCTAAGGCTCTTCTTGTGGAATTTGCAAAGGGATATTTGGAAGCCCATAGAGGGCTATGGTGAAAAAGGAAATATCTTCCGTTCAAAACTGGAAAGAAGCTTTCTGAGAAACTGCTCTGTGTTCTGTTAATTCATCTAACAGAGTTACATCTTTCCCTTCAGGAAGCCTTTCGCTAAGGCTGTTCTTGTGGAATTGGCGACGGGATATTTGGGAGCCCATAGAGGGCTATGGTGAAAAAGGAAATATCTTCCGTTCAAAACTGGAAAGAAGCTTTCTGAGAAACTGCTCTATGTTCTGTTAATTCATCTCACAGAGGTACATCTTTCCCTTCAAGAAGCCTTTCGCTAAGGCTGTTCTTGTGGAATTGGAAAAGGGATATTTGGAAGCTCATAGAGGGCTATGGTGAAAAAGGAAATATCTTCCGTTCAAAACTGGAAAGAAGCTTTCTGAGAAACTGCTCTGTGTTCTGTTAATTCATCTCACAGAGTTACACCTTTCCCTTCAAGAAGCCTTTCACTAAGGCTGTTCTTGTGGAATTGGCAAAGGGATATTTGGAAGCCCATAGAGGGCTACGGTGAAAAAGGAAATATCTTCCGTTCAAAACTGGAAAGAAGCTTTCTGAGAAACTGCTCTGTGTTCTGTTAATTCATCTCACAGAGTTCCATCTTTCCCTTCAAGAAGCCTTTCGCTAAGGCTGTTCTTGTGGAATTGGCAAAGGGATATTTGGAAGCCCATAGAGGGCTATGGTGAAAAAGGAAATATCTTCTGTTCAAAACTGGAAAGAAGCTTTCTGGGAAACTGCTTTGTTTTCTGATAATTCATTTCACAGATTTCCATCTTTCCCTTCAAGAAGCCTTTGGCTAAGGCTGTTCTTGTGGAATTGGCAAAGGGATATTTGGAAGCCCATAGAGGGCTATGGTGAAAAAGGAAATATCTTCCGTTCAAAACTGGAAAGAAGCTTTCTGAGAAACTGCTCTGTGTTCTGTTAATTCATCTCACAGAGTGACATCTTTCCCTTCAAGAAGTCTTTCGCTAAGGCTGTTCTTGTGGAATTGGCAAAGGGATATTTGGAAGCCCATAGAAAGCTATGGTGAAAAAGGAAATATCTCCCGTTCAAAACTGGAAAGAAGCTTTCTGAGAAACTGCTCTGTGTTCTGTTATTTCATCTCACAGAGTTACATCTGTCCCTTCAAGAAGCCTTTCGCTAATGCTGTTCTTGTGGAATTGGCCACGGGATATTTGGAAGCCCATAGAGGGCTATGGTGAAAAAGGAAATATCTTCCGTTCAAAACTGGAAAGAAGCTTTCTGAGAAACTGCTCTGTGTTCTGTTAATTCATCTCACAGAGTTACATCTTTCCCTTCAAGAAGCCTTTCGCTAAGGCTGTTCTTGTGGAATGGGCAAAGGGATATTTGGAAGCCCATAGAGGGCTATGGTGAAGAAGGAAATATCTTCCGTTCAAAACTGGAAAGAAGCTTTCTGAGAAACTGCTCTGTGTTCTGTTAATTCATCTCACAGAGTTACATCTTTCAATTCAAGAAGCCTTTCGCTAAGGCTGTTCTTGTGGAATTGGCAAAGGTATATTTGGCAGCCCATAGAGGGCTATGGTGAAAAAGGAAATATCCTCCGTTGAAAACTGGAATCTTTCTGAGAAACTGCTCTGTGTTCTGTTAATTCATCTCACAGAGTTACATCTTTCCCTTCAAGAAGCCTTTCGCTAAGGCTGTTCTTGTGTAATTGGCAAAGTGATATTTGGAAGCCCATAGAGGGCTATGGTGAAAAAGGAAATGTCTTCCGTTGAAAACTGGAAAGAAGCTTTCTGAGAAACTGCTCTGTGTTCTGTTAATTCATCTCACAGAGTTACATCTTTCCCTTCAAGAAGCCTTTCACTAAGGCTGTTCTTGTGGAATTGGCAAAGGGATTTTTGGAAGTCCATCGTGGGCTATGGTGAAAAAGGAAATATCTTCTGTTCAAAACTGGAAAGAAGCTTTCTGAGAAACTGCTCTGTGTTCTGTTAATTCATCTCACAGAGTTACATCTTTCCCTTCAAGAAGCCTTTCGCTAAGGCTGTTCTTGTTGAATTGGCAAAGGGATATTTGGAAGCCCATAGAGGGCTCTGGTGAAAAAGGAAATATCTTCCGTTCAAAACTGGAAAGAAGCTTTCTGAGAAACTGCTCTGTTTCTGTTAATTCATCTCACAGAGTTACAACTTTCCCTTCAAGAAGCCTTTCGCTAAGGCTGTTCTTGTGGAATTGGCAAAGGGATATTTGGAAGCCTATAGAGGTCTAGGGTGAAAAAGGAAATATCTTCCGTTCAAAACTGGAAAGAAGCTTTCTGAGAAACTGCTCTGTGTTCTGTTAATTCATCTCACAGAGTTACATCTTTCCCTTCAAGAAGCCTTTCGCTAAGGCTGTTCTTGTGGAATTGGCAAAGGGATATTTGGAAGCCCATAGAGGGCTATGGTGAAAAAGGAAATATCTTCCCTTCAAAACTGGAAAGAAGCTTTCTGAGAAACTGCTCTGTGTTCTGTTAATTCATCTCACAGAGTTACATCTTTCCCTTCAAGAAGCCTTTCGCTAAGGCTGTTCTTGTGGAATTGGAAAAGGGATATTTGGAAGCCCATAGAAAGCTATGGTGAAAAAGGAAATATCTCCCGTTCAAAACTGGAAAGAAGCTTTCTGAGAAACTGCTCTGTGTTCTGTTATTTCATCTCACAGAGTTACATCTGTCCCTTCAAGAAGCCTTTCGCTAATGCTGTTCTTGTGGAATTGGCCACGGGATATTTGGAAGCCCATAGAGGGCTATGGTGAAAAAGGAAATATCTTCCGTTCAAAACTGGAAAGAAGCTTTCTGAGAAACTGCTCTGTGTTCTGTTAATTCATCTCACAGAGTTACATCTTTCCCTTCAAGAAGTCTTTCGCTAAGGCTGTTCTTGTGGAATGGGCAAAGGGATATTTGGAAGCCCATAGAGGGCTATGGTGAAGAAGGAAATATCTTCCGTTCAAAACTGGAAAGAAGCTTTCTGAGAAACTGCTCTGTGTTCTGTTAATTCATCTCACAGAGTTACATCTTTCAATTCAAGAAGCCTTTCGCTAAGGCTGTTCTTGTGGAATTGGCAAAGGTATATTTGGCAGCCCATAGAGGGCTATGGTGAAAAAGGAAATATCCTCCGTTGAAAACTGGAATCTTTCTGAGAAACTGCTCTGTGTTCTGTTAATTCATCTCACAGAGTTACATCTTTCCCTTCAAGAAGCCTTTCGCTAAGGCTGTTCTTGTGTAATTGGCAAAGGGATATTTGGAAGCCCATAGAGGGCTATGGTGAAAAAGGAAATGTCTTCCGTTGAAAACTGGAAAGAAGCTTTCTGAGAAACTGCTCTGTGTTCTGTTAATTCATCTCACAGAGTTACATCTTTCCCTTCAAGAAGCCTTTCACTAAGGCTGTTCTTGTGGAATTGGCAAAGGGATATTTGGAAGCCCATAGAGGGCTATGGTGAAAAAGGAAATATCTTCCGTTCAAAACTGGAAAGAAGCTTTCTGAGAAACTGCTCTGTGTTCTGTTAATTCATCTCACAGAGTTACATCTTTCCCTTCAAGAAGCCTTTCGCTAAGGCTGTTCTTGTGGAATTGGAAAAGGGATATTTGGAAGCCCATAGAGGGCTATGGTGAAAAAGGAAATATCTTCTGTTCAAAACTGGAAAGAAGCTTTCTGAGAAACTGCTCTGTGTTCTGTTAATTCATCTCACAGAGTTACATCTTTCCTTTCAAGAAGCCTTTCGCTAAGGCTGTTCTTGTGGAATTGGCAAAGGGATATTTGGAAGCCCATAGAGGGCTATGGTGAAAAAGGAAATATCTTCCGTTCAAAACTGGAAAGAAGCTTTCTGAGAAACTGCTCTGTGTTCTGTTAATTCATCTCACAGAGTTACATCTTTCCCTTCAAGAAGCCTTTCGCTAAGGCTGTTCTTGTGGAATTGGCAAAGGGATATTTGGAAGCCCATAGAGGGCTATGGTGAAAAAGGAAATATCTTCCGTTCAAAACTGGAAAGAAGCTTTCTGAGAAACTGCTCTGTGTTCTGTTAATTCATCTCACAGAGTTACATCTTTCCCTTCAAGAAGCCTTTCGCTAAGGCTGTTCTTGTGGAATTGGCAAAGGGATATTTGGAAGCCCATAGAGGGCTATGTTGAAAAAGGAAATATCTTCCGTTCAAAACTGGAAAGAAGGTTTCTGGGAAACTGCTTTGTGTTCTGTTAATTCAACTCACAGAGTTACATCTTTCCCTTCAAGAAGCCTTTCGCTAAGGCTGTTCTTGTGGAATTTGCAAAGGGATATTTGGAAGCCCATAGAGGGCTATGGTGAAAAAGGAAATATCTTCCGTTCAAAACTGGAAAGAAGCTTTCTGAGAAACTGTTCTATGTTCTGTTAATTCATCTCACAGAGTTACATCTTTCCCTTCAAGAAGCCTATCGCTAAGGCTGTTCTTGTGGAATTGGCAAAGGGATATTTGGAAGCCAATAGAGGTCTAGGGTGAAAAAGGAAATATCTTCCGTTCAAAATTGGAAAGAAGCTTTCTGAGAAACTGCTCTGTGTTCTGTTAATTCATCTCACAGAGTTACATCTTTCCCTTCAAGAAGTCTTTCGCTAAGGCTGTTCTTGTGGAATGGGCAAAGGGATATTTGGAAGCCCATAGAGGGCTATGGTGAAGAAGGAAATATCTTCCGTTCAAAACTGGAAAGAAGCTTTCTGAGAAACTGCTCTGTGTTCTGTTAATTCATCTCACAGAGTTACATCTTTCAATTCAAGAAGCCTTTCGCTAAGGCTGTTCTTGTGGAATTGGCAAAGGTATATTTGGCAGCCCATAGAGGGCTATGGTGAAAAAGGAAATATCCTCCGTTGAAAACTGGAATCTTTCTGAGAAACTGCTCTGTGTTCTGTTAATTCATCTCACAGAGTTACATCTTTCCCTTCAAGAAGCCTTTCGCTAAGGCTGTTCTTGTGTAATTGGCAAAGGGATATTTGGAAGCCCATAGAGGGCTATGGTGAAAAAGGAAATGTCTTCCGTTGAAAACTGGAAAGAAGCTTTCTGAGAAACTGCTCTGTGTTCTGTTAATTCATCTCACAGAGTTACATCTTTCCCTTCAAGAAGCCTTTCACTAAGGCTGTTCTTGTGGAATTGGCAAAGGGATATTTGGAAGCCCATAGAGGGCTATGGTGAAAAAGGAAATATCTTCCGTTCAAAACTGGAAAGAAGCTTTCTGAGAAACTGCTCTGTGTTCTGTTAATTCATCTCACAGAGTTACATCTTTCCCTTCAAGAAGCCTTTCGCTAAGGCTGTTCTTGTGGAATTGGAAAAGGGATATTTGGAAGCCCATAGAGGGCTATGGTGAAAAAGGAAATATCTTCTGTTCAAAACTGGAAAGAAGCTTTCTGAGAAACTGCTCTGTGTTCTGTTAATTCATCTCACAGAGTTACATCTTTCCTTTCAAGAAGCCTTTCGCTAAGGCTGTTCTTGTGGAATTGGCAAAGGGATATTTGGAAGCCCATAGAGGGCTATGGTGAAAAAGGAAATATCTTCCGTTCAAAACTGGAAAGAAGCTTTCTGAGAAACTGCTCTGTGTTCTGTTAATTCATCTCACAGAGTTACATCTTTCCCTTCAAGAAGCCTTTCGCTAAGGCTGTTCTTGTGGAATTGGCAAAGGGATATTTGGAAGCCCATAGAGGGCTATGGTGAAAAAGGAAATATCTTCCGTTCAAAACTGGAAAGAAGCTTTCTGAGAAACTGCTCTGTGTTCTGTTAATTCATCTCACAGAGTTACATCTTTCCCTTCAAGAAGCCTTTCGCTAAGGCTGTTCTTGTGGAATTGGCAAAGGGATATTTGGAAGCCCATAGAGGGCTATGTTGAAAAAGGAAATATCTTCCGTTCAAAACTGGAAAGAAGGTTTCTGGGAAACTGCTTTGTGTTCTGTTAATTCAACTCACAGAGTTACATCTTTCCCTTCGAGAAGCCTTTCGCTAAGGCTGTTCTTGTGGAATTTGCAAAGGGATATTTGGAAGCCCATAGAGGGCTATGGTGAAAAAGGAAATATCTTCCGTTCAAAACTGGAAAGAAGCTTTCTGAGAAACTGTTCTATGTTCTGTTAATTCATCTCACAGAGTTACATCTTTCCCTTCAAGAAGCCTATCGCTAAGGCTGTTCTTGTGGAATTGGCAAAGGGATATTTGGAAGCCAATAGAGGTCTAGGGTGAAAAAGGAAATATCTTCCGTTCAAAATTGGAAAGAAGCTTTCTGAGAAACTGCTCTGTGTTCTGTTAATTCATCTCACAGAGTTACATCTTTCCCTTCAAGAAGCCTTTCGCTAAGGCTGTTCTTGTGGAATTGGCAAAGGGATATTTGGAAGCCCATAGAGGGCTATGGTGAAAAAGGAAATATCTTCCGTTCAAAACTGGAAAGAAGCTTTCTGAGAAACTGCTCTGTGTTCTGTTAATTCATCTCACAGATTTACATCTTTCCCTTCAAGAGGCCTTTCGCTAAGGCTGTTCTTGTGGAATTGGAAAAGGGATATTTGGAAGCCCATAGAGGGCTATGGTGAAAAAGGAAATATCTTCCGTTCAAAACTGGAAAGAAGCATTCTGAGAAACTGCTCTGTGTTCTGTTAATTCATCTCAAAGAGTTACATCTTTCCCTTCAAGAAGCCTTTCGCTAAGGCTGTTCTTGTGGAATTGGCAAAGGGATATTTGGAAGCCCATTGAGGGCTATGGTGAAAAAGGAAATATCTTCCGTTCAAAACTGGAAAGAAGCTTTCTGAGAAACTGGTCTGTGTTCTGTTAATTCATCTCAGAGAGTTACATCTTTCCCTTCAAGAAGCCTTTCGCTATGGCTGTTATTGTGGAATTGGCAAAGGGATATTTGGAAGCCCATAGAGGGCTATGGTGAAAAAGGAAATATCTTCCGTTCAAAACTGGAAAGAAGCTTTCTGAGAAACTGCTCTGTGTTCTGTTAATTCATCTCACAGAGTTACATCTTTCCCTTCAAGAAGCCTTTCGCTAAGGCTGTTCTTGTGGAATTGGCAAAGGGATATTTGGAAGCCCATAGAGGGCTATGGTGAAAAAGGAAATATCTTCCGTTCAAAACTGGAAAGAAGCTTTCTGGGAAACTGCTTTGTGTTCTGTTAATTCAACTCACAGAGTTACATCTTTCCCTTAAAGAAGCCTTTCGCTAAGGCTGTTGTTGTGGAATTGGCAAAGGGATGGGAAGCCCATGGAGGGCTATGGTGAAAAAGGAAATATCTTCCGTTCAAAACTGGAAAGAAGCTTTCTGAGAAACTGTTCTATGTTCTCTTAATTCATCTCACGGAGTTACATCTTTCCCTTCAAGAACCCTTTGGCTAAGGCTGTTCTTGTGGAATTGGCAAAGGGATATTTGGAAGCCCATAGAGGACTATGGTGAAAAAGGAAATATCTTCCGTTCAAAACTGGAAAGAAGCTTTCTGAGAAACTGCTCTATGTTCTGTTATTTCATCTCACAGCGTTACATCTTTCCCTTCAGGAAGCCTTTCGCTAAGGCTGTTGTTGTGGAATTGGCAAAGGGATATATGGAAGCCTATAGATGGCTATGGTGAAAAAGGAAATATCTTCCGTTCAAAACTGGAAAGAAGCTTTCTGAGAAACTGCTCTGTGTTCTGTTCATTCATCTCACAGAGTTACATCTTTCCCTACAAGAAGCCTTTCGCTAAGGCTGTTCTTGTGGAATTGCCAAAGGGATATTTGGAAGCCCATAGAGGACTATGGTGAAAAAGGAAATATCTTCCGTTCAAAACTGGAATCAAGCTTTCTGAGAAACTGCTCTATGTTCTGTTAATTCATCTCACAGAGTTACATCTTTCCCTTCAAGAAGCCTATCGCTAAGGCTGTTCTTGTGGAATTGGCAAAGGGATATTTGGAAGCCTATAGAGGTCTAGGGTGAAAAAGGAAATATCTTCCGTTCAAAACTGGAAAGAAGCTTTCTGAGAAACTGTTCTATTTTCTGTTAATTCATCTCACAGAATTACATCTTTCCCTTCAAGAAGCCTTTCGCTAACGCTGTTCTTGTGGAATTGGCAAAGGGATATTTGGAAGCCCATAGAGGGCTATGGTGAAAAAGGAAATATCTTCCGTTCAAAACTGGAAAGAAGCTTTCTGAGAAAGGGCTCTGTGTTCTGTTAATTCATCTCACAGAGTTACATCTTTCCCTTCAAGAAGCCTTTCGCTAAGGCTGTTCTTGTGGAATTGGCAAAGGGATATTTGGAAGCCCATAGAGGGCTATGGTGAAAAAGGAAATATCTTCGGTTCAAAACTGGAAAGAAGCTTTCTGAGAAACTGCTCTGTGTTCTGTTAATTCATCTCACAGAGTTATATCTTTCCCTTCAAGAAGCCTTTCGCTAAGGCTGTTCTTGTGGAATTGGCAAAGGGATATTTGGAAGCCCATAGAGGGCTATGGTGAAAAAGGAAATATCTTCCGTTCAAAACTGGAAAGAAGCTTTCTGAGAAACTGCTCTGTGTTCTGTTAATTCATCTCACAGAGTTACATCTTTCCCTTCGAGAAGCCTTTCGCTAAGGCTGTTCTTGTGGAATTGGCAAAGGGATATTTGGAAGCCCATAGAGGGCTATGGTGAAAAAGGAATTATCTTCCGTTCAAAACTGGAAAGAAGCTTTCTGAGAAACTGCTCTGTGTTCTGTTAATTCATCTCACAGAGTTACATCTTTCCCTTCAAGAAGCCTTTCGCTAAGGCTGTTCTTGTGGAATTGGCAAAGGGATATTTGGAAGCCCATAGAGGGCTACGGTGAAAAAGGAAATATCTTCCGTTCAAAACTGGAAAGAAGCTTTCTGAGAAACTGCTCTGTGTTCTGTTAATTCATCTCACAGAGTTACATCTTTCCCTTCAAGAAGCCTTTCGCTAAGGCTGTTCTTGTGGAATTGGCAATGGGATATTTGGAAGCCCGTAGAGGGCTATGGTGAAAAAGGAAATATCTTCCGTTCAAAACTGGAAAGAAGCTTTCTGAGAAACTGCTCTGTGTTCTGTTCATTCATCTCACAGAGTTACATCTTTCCCTTCAAGCAGCCTTTCGCTAAGGCTGTTCTTGTGGAATTGGCAAAGGGATATTTGGAAGCCCATAGAGGGCTATGGTGAAAAAGGAAATATCTTCCGTTCAAAACTGGAAAGAAGCTTTCTGAGAAAGTGCTCTGTGTTCTGTTAATTCATCTCACAGAGTTACATCTTTCCCTTCAAGAAGCCTTTCGCTAAAGCTGTTCTTGTGGAATTGGCAAAGGGATATTTGGAAGCCCATAGAGGGCTATGGTGAAAAAGGAAATATCTTCCGTTCAAAACTGGAAAGAAGCTTTCTGAGAAACTGCTCTGTGTTCTGTTAATTCATCTCACAGAGTTACATCTTTCCCTTCAAGAACCCTTTCGCTAACGCTGTTCTTGTGGAATTGGAAAAGGGATATTTGGAAGCCCATAGAGGGCTATGGTGAAAAAGGAAATATCTTCCGTTCAAAACTGGAAAGAAGCTTTCTGAGAAACTGCTCTGTGTTCTGTTAATTCATCTCACAGAGTTACATCTTTGCCTTCAAGAAGCCTTTCGCTAAGGCTGTTCTTGTGGAATTGGCGACGGGATATTTGGAAGCCCATAGAGGGCTATGTTGAAAAAGGAAATATCTTCCGTTCAAAACTGGAAAGAAGCTATCTGAGAAACTGCTCTGTGTTCTGTTAATTCATCTCACAGAGTTACATCTTTCCCTTCAAGAAGCCTTTCGCTAAGGCTGTTCTTGTGGAATTGGCAAAGGGATATTTGGAAGCCCATAGAGGGCTATGGTGAAAAAGGAAATATCTTCCGTTCAAAACTGGAAAGAAGCTTTCTGAGAAACTCTTCTATGTTCTGTTAATTCATCTCACAGAGTTACATCTTTCCCTTCAAGAAGCCTTTCGCTAAGGCTGTACTTGTGGAATTGGCAAAGGTATATTTGGAAGCCCATAGAGGGATATGGTGAAAAAGGAAATATCTTCCGTTCAAAACTGGAAAGAAGCTTTCTGAGAAACTGCTCTGTGTTCTGTTAATTCATCTCACAGAGTTACATCTTTCCCTTCAAGAAGCCTTTCGCTAAGGCTGTTCTTGTGGAATTGGCAACGGGATATTTGGAAGCCCATAGAGGGCTATGGTGAAAAAGGAAATATCTTCCGTTCAAAACTGGAAAGAAGCTTTCTGAGAAACTGCTCTGTGTTCTGTTAATTCATCTCACAGAGTTACATCTTTCCCTTCAAGAAGCCTTTCGCTAAGGCTGTTCTTGTGGAATTGGCAAAGGGATATTTGGAAGCCCATAGAGGGCTATGGTGAAAAAGGAAATATCTTCCGTTCAAAACTGGAAAGAAGCTTTCTGAGAAACTGCTCTGTGTTCTGTTAATTCATCTCACAGAGTGACATCTTTCCCTTCAAGAAGTCTTTCGCTAAGGCTGTTCTTGTGGAATTGGCAAAGGGATATTTGGAAGCCCATAGAAGGCTATGGTGAAAAAGGAAATATCTCCCGTTCAAAACTGGAAAGAAGCTTTCTGAGAAACTGCTCTGTGTTCTGTTATTTCATCTCACAGAGTTACATCTGTCCCTTCAAGAAGCCTTTCGCTAATGCTGTTCTTGTGGAATTGGCAACGGGATATTTGGAAGCCCATAGAGGGCTATGGTGAAAAAGGAAATATCTTCCGTTCAAAACTGGAAAGAAGCTTTCTGAGAAACTGCTCTGTGTTCTGTTAATTCATCTCACAGAGTTACATCTTTCCCTTCAAGAAGCCTTTCGCTAAGGCTGTTCTTGTGGAATGGGCAAAGGGATATTTGGAAGCCCATAGAGGGCTATGGTGAAAAAGGAAATATCTTCCGTTCAAAACTGGAAAGAAGCTTTCTGAGAAACTGCTCTGTGTTCTGTTAATTCATCTCACAGAGTTACATCTTTCAATTCAAGAAGCCTTTCGCTAAGGCTGTTCTTGTGGAATTGGCAAAGGTATATTTGGCAGCCCATAGAGGGCTATGGTGAAAAAGGAAATATCCTCCGTTGAAAACTGGAATCTTTCTGAGAAACTGCTCTGTGTTCTGGTAATTCATCTCACAGAGTTACATCTTTCCCTTGAAGAAGCCTTTCGCTAAGGCTGTTCTTGTGTAATTGGCAAAGGGATATTTGGAAGCCCATAGAGGGCTATGGTGAAAAAGGAAATGTCTTCCGTTGAAAACTGGAAAGAAGCTTTCTGAGAAACTGCTCTGTGTTCTGTTAATTCATCTCACAGAGTTACATCTTTCCCTTCAAGAAGCCTTTCACTAAGGCTGTTCTTGTGGAATTGGCAAAGGGATTTTTGGAAGTCCATCGTGGGCTATGGTGAAAAAGGAAATATCTTCTCTTCAAAAATGGAAAGAAGCTTTCTGAGAAACTGCTCTGTGTTCTGTTAATTCATCTCACAGAGTTACATCTTTCCCTTCAAGAAGCCTTTCGCTAAGGCTGTTCTTGTTGAATTGGCAAAGGGATATTTGGAAGCCCATAGAGGGCTATGGTGAAAAAGGAAATATCTTCCGTTCAAAACTGGAAAGAAGCTTTCTGAGAAACTGCTCTGTGTTCTGTTAATTCATCTCACAGAGTTACAACTTTCCCTTCAAGAAGCCTTTGGCTAAGGCTGTTCTTGTGGAATTGGCAAAGGGATATTTGGAAGCCTATAGAGGTCTAGGGTGAAAAAGGAAATATCTTCCGTTCAAAACTGGAAAGAAGCTTTCTGAGAAACTGCTCTGTGTTCTGTTAATTCATCTCACAGAGTGACATCTTTCCCTTCAAGAAGCCTTTCGCCAAGGCTGTTCTTGTGGAATTGGCAAAGGGATATTTGGAAGCCCATAGAGGGCTATGGTGAAAAAGGAAATATCTTCCGTTCAAAACTGGAAAGAAGCTTTCTGAGAAACTGCTCTGTGTTCTGTTAATTCATCTCACAGAGTTACATCTTTCCCTTCAAGAAGCCTTTCGCTAAGGCTGTTCTTGTGGAATTGGAAAAGGGATATTTGGAAGCCCATAGAGGGCTATGGTGAAAAAGGAAATATCTTCTGTTCAAAACTGGAAAGAAGCTTTCTGAGAAACTGCTCTGTGTTCTGTTAATTCATCTCACAGAGTTACATCTTTCCCTTCAAGAAGCCTTTCGCTAAGGCTGTTCTTGTGGAATTGGCAAAGGGATATTTGGAAGCCCATAGAGGGCTATGGTGAAAAAGGAAATATCTTCCGTTCAAAACTGGAAAGAAGCTTTCTGAGAAACTGCTCTGTGTTCTGTTAATTCATCTCACAGAGTTACATCTTTCCCTTCAAGAAGCCTTTCGCTAAGGCTGTTCTTGTGGAATTGGGAAAGGGATATTTGGAAGCCCATAGAGGGCTATGGTGAAAAAGGAAATATCTTCCGTTCAAAACTGGAAAGAAGCTTTCTGAGAAAGGGCTCTGTGTTCTGTTAATTCATCTCACAGAGTTACATCTTTCCCTTCAAGAAGCCTTTCGCTAAGGCTGTTCTTCTGGAATTGGCAAAGGGATATTTGGAAGCCCATAGAGGGCTATGGTGAAAAAGGAAATATCTTCGGTTCAAAACTGGAAAGAAGCTTTCTGAGAAACTGCTCTGTGTTCTGTTAATTCATCTCACAGAGTTATATCTTTCCCTTCAAGAAGCCTTTCGCTAAGGCTGTTCTTGTGGAATTGGCAAAGGGATATTTGGAAGCCCATAGAGGGCTATGGTGAAAAAGGAATTATCTTCCGTTCAAAACTGGAAAGAAGCTTTCTGAGAAACTGCTCTGTGTTCTGTTAATTCATCTCACAGAGTTACATCTTTCCCTTCAAGAAGTCTTTCGCTAAGGCTGTTGTTGTGGAATTGGCAAAGGGATATTTTGAAGCCCATAGAGGGCTATGGTGAAAAAGGAAATATCTTCCGTTCAAAACTGGAAAGAAGCTTTCTGAGAAACTGCTCTGTGTTCTGTTAATTCATCTCACAGAGTTACATCTTTCCCTTCAAGAAGCCTTTCGCTAAGGCTGTTCTTGTGGAATTGGCAAAGGGATATTTGGAAGCCCATAGAGGGCTATGGTGAAAAAGGAAATATCTTCCGTTCAAAACTGGAAAGAAGCTTTCTGAGAAACTGCTCTGTTTTCTGTTCATTCATCTCACAGAGTTACATCTTTCCCTTCAAGAAGCCTTTCACTAAGGCTGTTCTTGTGGAATTGGCAAAGGGATATTTGGAAGCCCATAGAGGGCTATGGTGAAAAAGGAAATATCTTCCGTTCAAAACTGGAAAGAAGCTTTCTGAGAAACTGCTCTGTGTTCTGTTAATTCATCTCACAGAGTTCCATCTTTCCCTTCAAGAAGCCTTTCGCTAAGGCTGTTCTTGTGGAATTGGCAAAGGGATATTTGGAAGCCCATAGAGGGCTATGGTGAAAAAGGAAATATCTTCCGTTCAAAACTGGAAAGAAGCTTTCTGAGAACCTGCTCTGTGTTCTGTTAATTCATCTCACAGAGTTACATCTTTCCCTTCAAGAAGCCTTTCGCTAAGGCTGTTCTTGTGGAATTGGCAAAGGGATATTTGGAAGCCCATAGAGGGCTATGGTGAAAAAGGAAATATCTTCCGTTCAAAACTGGAAAGAAGCTTTCTGAGAAACTGTTCTATGTTCTGTTAATTCATCTCACAGAGTTACATCTTTCCCTTCAAGAAGCCTTTCCCTAAGGCTGTTCTTGTGGAATTGGAAAAGGGATATTTGGAAGCCCATAGAGGGCTATGGTGAAAAAGGAAATATCTTCCGTTCAAAACTGGAAAGAAGCTTTCTGAGAAACTGCTCTGTGTTCTGTGAATTCATCTCACAGAGTTACATCTTTCCCTTCAAGAAGCCTTTCGCTAAGGCTGTTCTTGTGGAATTGGCAAAGGGATATTTGGAAGCCCATAGAGGGCTATGGTGAAAAAGGAAATATCTTCCGTTCAAAACTGGAAAGAAGCTTTCTGAGAAACTGCTCTGTGTTCTGTTAATTCATCTCACAGAGTTACATCTTTCCCTTCAAGAAGACTTTCGCTAAGGCTGTTCTTGTGGAATTGGCAAAGGGATATTTGGAAGCCCATAGAGAGCTATGGTGAAAAAGGAAATATCTTCCGTTCAAAACTGGAAAGAAGCTTTCTGAGAAACTGCTCTGTGTTCTGTGAATTCATCTCACAGAGTTACATCTTTCCCTTCAAGAAGCCTTTCGCTAAGGCTGTTCTTGTGGAATTGGCAAAGGGATAATTGGAAGCCCATAGAGGGCTATGGTGAAAAAGGAAATATCTTCCGTTCAAAACTGGAAAGAAGCTTTCTGGGAAACTGCTTTGTGTTCTTTTAATTCATCTCACAGAGTTACATCTTTCCCTTAAAGAAGCCTTTCGCTAAGGCTGTTCTTGTGGAATTGGCAAAGGGATATTTGCAAGCCCATAGAGGGCTATGGTGAAAAAGGAAATATCTTCCGTTGAAAACAGGAAAGAACCTTTCTGAGAAACTGTTCTATGTTCTGTTAATTCATCTCACAGAGTTACATCTTTCCCTTCAAGAAGCCTTTCGCTAAGGCTGTTCTTGTGGAATTGGCAAAGGGATATTTGGAAGCCCATAGAGGGCTATGGTGAAAAAGGAAATATCTTCCGTTCAAAACTGGAAAGAAGCTTTCTGAGAAACTGCTCTGTGTTCTGTTAATTCATCTCACAGAGTTACATCTTTCCCTTCAAGAAGCCTTTCGCTAAGGCTGTTCTTGTGGAATTGGCAAAGGGATATTTGGAAGCCCATAGAGGGCTATGGTGAAAAAGGAAATATCTTCCGTTCAAAACTGGAAAGAAGCTTTCTGAGAAACTGCTCTGTGTTCTGTTAATTCATCTCACAGAGTTACATCTTTCCCTTCAAGAAGCCTTTCGCTAAGGCTGTTCTTGTGGAATTGGCAAAGGGATATTTGGAAGCCCATAGAGGGCTATGGTAAAAAAGGAAATATCTCCCGTTCAAAACTGGAAAGAAACATTCTGAGAAACTGCTCTGTGTTCTGTTAATTCATCTAACAGAGTTACATCTTTCCCTTCAGGAAGCCTTTCGCTAAGGCTGTTCTTGTGGAATTGGCAAAGGGATATTGGGAAGCCCATAGAGGGCTATGGTGAAAAAGTAAATATCTTCCGTTCAAAACTGGAAAGAAGCTTTCCGAGAAACTGCTCTATGTTCTGTTATTTCATCTCACAGCGTTACATCTTTCCCTTCAGGAAGCCTTTCGCTAAGGCTGTTGTTGTGGAATTGGCAAAGGGATATATGGAAGCCTATAGATGGCTATGGTGAAAAAGGAAATATCTTCCGTTCAAAACTGGAAAGAAGCTTTCTGAGAAACTGCTCTGTTTTCTGTTCATTCATCTCACAGAGTTACATCTTTCCCTTCAAGAAGCCTTTCGCTAAGGCTGTTCTTGTGGAATTGGCAAAGGGATATTTGGAAGCCCATAGAGGACTATGGTGAAAAAGGAAATATCTTCCGTTCAAAACTGGAATCAAGCTTTCTGAGAAACTGCTCTATGTTCTGTTAATTCATCTCACAGAGTTACATCTTTCCCTTCAAGAAGCCTATCGCTAAGGCTGTTCTTGTGGAATTGGCAAAGGGATATTTGGAAGCCTATAGAGGTCTAGGGTGAAAAAGGAAATATCTTCCGTTCAAAACTGGAAAGAAGCTTTCTGAGAAACTGTTCTATTTTCTGTTAATTCATCTCACAGAATTACATCTTTCCCTTCAAGAAGCCTTTCGCTAACGCTGTTCTTGTGGAATTGGCAAAGGGATATTTGGAAGCCCATAGAGGGCTATGGTGAAAAAGGAAATATCTTCCGTTCAAAACTGGAAAGAAGCTTTCTGAGAAAGGGCTCTGTGTTCTGTTAATTCATCTCACAGAGTTACATCATTCCCTTCAAGAAGCCTTTCGCTAAGGCTGTTCTTGTGGAATTGGCAAAGGGATATTTGGAAGCCCATAGAGGGCTATGGTGAAAAAGGAAATATCTTCGGTTCAAAACTGGAAAGAAGCTTTCTGAGAAAATGCTCTGTGTTCTGTTAATTCATCTCACAGAGTTATATCTTTCCCTTCAAGAAGCCTTTCGCTAAGGCTGTTCTTGTGGAATTGGCAAAGGGATATTTGGAAGCCCATAGAGGGCTATGGTGAAAAAGGAAATATCTTCTGTTCAAAACTGGAAAGAAGCTTTCTGAGAAACTGCTCTGTGTTCTGTTAATTCATCTCACAGAGTTACATCTTTCCCTTCAAGAAGCCTTTCGCTAAGGCTGTTCTTGTGGAATTGGCAAAGGGATATTTGGAAGCCCATAGAGGGCTATGGTGAAAAAGGAATTATCTTCCGTTCAAAACTGGAAAGAAGCTTTCTGAGAAACTGCTCTGTGTTCTGTTAATTCATCTCACAGAGTTACATCTTTCAATTCAAGAAGCCTTTCGCTAAGGCTGTTCTTGTGGAATTGGCAAAGGGATATTTGGAAGCCCATAGAGGGCTATGGTGAAAAAGGAAATATCTTCCGTTCAAAACTGGAAAGAAGCTTTCTGAGAAACTGCTCTGTGTTCTGTTAATTGATCTCACAGAGTTACATCTTTCCCTTCAAGAAGCCTTTCGCTAAGGCTGTTCTTGTGGAATTGGCAAAGGGATATTTGGAAGCCCATAGAGGGCTATGGTGAAAAAGGAAATATCTTCCGTTCAAAACTGGAAAGAAGCTTTCTGAGAAACTGCTCTGTGTTCTGTTAATTCATCTCACAGAGTTACATCTTTCCCTTCAAGAAGACTTTCGCTAAGGCTGTTCTTGTGGAATTGGCAAAGGGATATTTGGAAGCCCATAGAGAGCTATGGTGAAAAAGGAAATATCTTCCGTTCAAAACTGGAAAGAAGCTTTCTGAGAAACTGCTCTGTGTTCTGTGAATTCATCTCACAGAGTTACATCTTTCCCTTCAAGAAGCCTTTCGCTAAGGCTGTTCTTGTGGAATTGGCAAAGGGATAATTGGAAGCCCATAGAGGGCTATGGTGAAAAAGGAAATATCTTCCGTTCAAAACTGGAAAGAAGCTTTCTGGGAAACTGCTTTGTGTTCTTTTAATTCATCTCACAGAGTTACATCTTTCCCTTAAAGAAGCCTTTCGCTAAGGCTGTTCTTGTGGAATTGGCAAAGGGATATTTGCAAGCCCATAGAGGGCTATGGTGAAAAAGGAAATATCTTCCGTTGAAAACAGGAAAGAAGCTTTCTGAGAAACTGTTCTATGTTCTGTTAATTCATCTCACAGAGTTACATCTTTCCCTTCAAGAAGCCTTTCGCTAAGGCTGTTCTTGTGGAATTGGCAAAGGGATATTTGGAAGCCCATAGAGGGCTATGGTGAAAAAGGAAATATCTTCCGTTCAAAACTGGAAAGAAGCTTTCTGAGAAACTGCTCTGTGTTCTGTTAATTCATCTCACAGAGTTACATCTTTCCCTTCAAGAAGCCTTTCGCTAAGGCTGTTCTTGTGGAATTGGCAAAGGGATATTTGGAAGCCCATAGAGGGCTATGGTGAAAAAGGAAATATCTTCCGTTCAAAACTGGAAAGAAGCTTTCTGAGAAACTGCTCTGTGTTCTGTTAATTCATCTCACAGAGTTACATCTTTCCCTTCAAGAAGCCTTTCGCTAAGGCTGTTCTTGTGGAATTGGCAAAGGGATATTTGGAAGCCCATAGAGGGCTATGGTAAAAAAGGAAATATCTCCCGTTCAAAACTGGAAAGAAACATTCTGAGAAACTGCTCTGTGTTCTGTTAATTCATCTAACAGAGTTACATCTTTCCCTTCAGGAAGCCTTTCGCTAAGGCTGTTCTTGTGGAATTGGCAAAGGGATATTGGGAAGCCCATAGAGGGCTATGGTGAAAAAGTAAATATCTTCCGTTCAAAACTGGAAAGAAGCTTTCCGAGAAACTGCTCTATGTTCTGTTATTTCATCTCACAGCGTTACATCTTTCCCTTCAGGAAGCCTTTCGCTAAGGCTGTTGTTGTGGAATTGGCAAAGGGATATATGGAAGCCTATAGATGGCTATGGTGAAAAAGGAAATATCTTCCGTTCAAAACTGGAAAGAAGCTTTCTGAGAAACTGCTCTGTTTTCTGTTCATTCATCTCACAGAGTTACATCTTTCCCTTCAAGAAGCCTTTCGCTAAGGCTGTTCTTGTGGAATTGGCAAAGGGATATTTGGAAGCCCATAGAGGACTATGGTGAAAAAGGAAATATCTTCCGTTCAAAACTGGAATCAAGCTTTCTGAGAAACTGCTCTATGTTCTGTTAATTCATCTCACAGAGTTACATCTTTCCCTTCAAGAAGCCTATCGCTAAGGCTGTTCTTGTGGAATTGGCAAAGGGATATTTGGAAGCCTATAGAGGTCTAGGGTGAAAAAGGAAATATCTTCCGTTCAAAACTGGAAAGAAGCTTTCTGAGAAACTGTTCTATTTTCTGTTAATTCATCTCACAGAATTACATCTTTCCCTTCAAGAAGCCTTTCGCTAACGCTGTTCTTGTGGAATTGGCAAAGGGATATTTGGAAGCCCATAGAGGGCTATGGTGAAAAAGGAAATATCTTCCGTTCAAAACTGGAAAGAAGCTTTCTGAGAAAGGGCTCTGTGTTCTGTTAATTCATCTCACAGAGTTACATCATTCCCTTCAAGAAGCCTTTCGCTAAGGCTGTTCTTGTGGAATTGGCAAAGGGATATTTGGAAGCCCATAGAGGGCTATGGTGAAAAAGGAAATATCTTCGGTTCAAAACTGGAAAGAAGCTTTCTGAGAAAATGCTCTGTGTTCTGTTAATTCATCTCACAGAGTTATATCTTTCCCTTCAAGAAGCCTTTCGCTAAGGCTGTTCTTGTGGAATTGGCAAAGGGATATTTGGAAGCCCATAGAGGGCTATGGTGAAAAAGGAAATATCTTCTGTTCAAAACTGGAAAGAAGCTTTCTGAGAAACTGCTCTGTGTTCTGTTAATTCATCTCACAGAGTTACATCTTTCCCTTCAAGAAGCCTTTCGCTAAGGCTGTTCTTGTGGAATTGGCAAAGGGATATTTGGAAGCCCATAGAGGGCTATGGTGAAAAAGGAATTATCTTCCGTTCAAAACTGGAAAGAAGCTTTCTGAGAAACTGCTCTGTGTTCTGTTAATTCATCTCACAGAGTTACATCTTTCAATTCAAGAAGCCTTTCGCTAAGGCTGTTCTTGTGGAATTGGCAAAGGGATATTTGGAAGCCCATAGAGGGCTATGGTGAAAAAGGAAATATCTTCCGTTCAAAACTGGAAAGAAGCTTTCTGAGAAACTGCTCTGTGTTCTGTTAATTGATCTCACAGAGTTACATCTTTCCCTTCAAGAAGCCTTTCGCTAAGGCTGTTCTTGTGGAATTGGCAAAGGGATATTTGGAAGCCCATTGAGGGCTATGGTGAAAAAGGAAATATCTTCCGTTCAAAACTGGAAAGAAGCTTTCTGAGAAACTGCTCTGTGTTCTGTTCATTCATCTCACAGAGTTACATCTTTCCCTTCAAGAAGCCTTTCACTAAGGCTGTTCTTGTGGAATTGGCAAAGGGATATTTGGAAGCCCATAGAGGGCTATGGTGAAAAAGGAAATATCTTCCGTTCAAAACTGGAAAGAAGCTTTCTGAGAAACTGCTCTGTGTTCTGTTAATTCATCTCACAGAGTTACATCTTTCCCTTCAAGAAGCCTTTCGCTAAGGCTGTTCTTGTGGAATTGGCAAAGGGATATTTGGAAGCCCATAGAGGGCTATGGTGAAAAAGGAAATATCTTCCGTTCAAAACTGGAAAGAAGCTTTCTGAGAAACTGCTCTGTGTTCTGTTAATTCATCTCACAGAGTTACATCTTTCCCTTCAAGAATCCTTTCGCTAAGGCTGTTGTTGTGGAATTGGCAAAGGGATATTTGGAAGCCCATAGAGGGCTATGGTGAAAAAGGAAATATCTTCCGTTCAAAACTGGAAAGAAGCTTTCTGAGAAACTGTTCTATGTTCTGTTAATTCATCTCACAGAGTTACATCTTTCCCTTCAAGAAGCCTTTCGCTAAGGCTGTTCTTGTGGAATTGGAAAAGGGATATTTGGAAGCCCATAGAGGGCTATGGTGAAAAAGGAAATATCTTCCGTTCAAAACTGGAAAGAAGCTTTCTGAGAAACTGCTCTGTGTTCTGTGAATTCATCTCACAGAGTTACATCTTTCCCTTCAAGAAGCCTTTCGCTAAGGCTGTTCTTGTGGAATTGGCAAAGGGATATTTGGAAGCCCATAGAGGGCTATGGTGAAAAAGGAAATATCTTCCGTTCAAAACTGGAAAGAAGCTTTCTGAGAAACTGCTCTGTGTTCTGTTAATTCATCTCACAGAGTTACATCTTTCCCTTCAAGAAGCCTTTCGCTAAGGCTGTTCTTGTTGAATTGGCAAAGGGATATTTGGAAGCCCATAGAGGGCTACGGTGAAAAAGGAAATATCTTCCGTTCAAAACTGGAAAGAAGCTTTCTGAGAAACTGCTCTGTGTTCTGTTAATTCATCTCACAGAGTTCCATCTTTCCCTTCAAGAAGCCTTTCGCTAAGGCTGTTCTTGTGGAATTGGCAAAGGGATATTTGGAAGCCCATAGAGGGCTATGGTGAAAAAGGAAATATCTTCCGTTCAAAACTGGAAAGAAGCTTTCTGGGAAACTGCTTTGTGTTCTGTTAATTCATCTCACAGAGTTCCATCTTTCCCTTCAAGAAGCCTTTGGCTAAGGCTGTTCTTGTGGAATTGGCAAAGGGATATTTGGAAGCCCATAGAGGGCTATGGTGAAAAAGGAAATATCTTCCGTTCAAAACTGGAAAGAAGCTTTCTGAGAAACTGCTCTGTGTTCTGTTAATTCATCTCACAGAGTGACATCTTTCCCTTCAAGAAGTCTTTCGCTAAGGCTGTTCTTGTGGAATTGGCAAAGGGATATTTGGAAGCCCATAGAAGGCTATGGTGAAAAAGGAAATATCTCCCGTTCAAAACTGGAAAGAAGCTTTCTGAGAAACTGCTCTGTGTTCTGTTATTTCATCTCACAGAGTTACATCTGTCCCTTCAAGAAGCCTTTCGCTAATGCTGTTCTTGTGGAATTGGCAACGGGATATTTGGAAGCCCATAGAGGGCTATGGTGAAAAAGGAAATATCTTCCGTTCAAAACTGGAAAGAAGCTTTCTGAGAAACTGCTCTGTGTTCTGTTAATTCATCTCACAGAGTTACATCTTTCCCTTCAAGAAGCCTTTCGCTAAGGCTGTTCTTGTGGAATGGGCAAAGGGATATTTGGAAGCCCATAGAGGGCTATGGTGAAAAAGGAAATATCTTCCGTTCAAAACTGGAAAGAAGCTTTCTGAGAAACTGCTCTGTGTTCTGTTAATTCATCTCACAGAGTTACATCTTTCAATTCAAGAAGCCTTTCGCTAAGGCTGTTCTTGTGGAATTGGCAAAGGTATATTTGGCAGCCCATAGAGGGCTATGGTGAAAAAGGAAATATCCTCCGTTGAAAACTGGAATCTTTCTGAGAAACTGCTCTGTGTTCTGGTAATTCATCTCACAGAGTTACATCTTTCCCTTCAAGAAGCCTTTCGCTAAGGCTGTTCTTGTGGAATTGGCAAAGGGATATTTGGAAGCCCATAGAGGGCTATGGTGAAAAAGGAAATGTCTTCCGTTGAAAACTGGAAAGAAGCTTTCTGAGAAACTGCTCTGTGTTCTGTTAATTCATCCCACAGAGTTACATCTTTCCCTTCAAGAAGCCTTTCACTAAGGCTGTTCTTGTGGAATTGGCAAAGGGATTTTTGGAAGTCCATCGTGGGCTATGGTGAAAAAGGAAATATCTTCTCTTCAAAACTGGAAAGAAGCTTTCTGAGAAACTGCTCTGTGTTCTGTTAATTCATCTCACAGAGTTACATCTTTCCCTTCAAGAAGCCTTTCGCTAAGGCTGTTCTTGTTGAATTGGCAAAGGGATATTTGGAAGCCCATAGAGGGCTATGGTGAAAAAGGAAATATCTTCCGTTCAAAACTGGAAAGAAGCTTTCTGAGAAACTGCTCTGTGTTCTGTTAATTCATCTCACAGAGTTACAACTTTCCCTTCAAGAAGCCTTTGGCTAAGGCTGTTCTTGTGGAATTGGCAAAGGGATATTTGGAAGCCTATAGAGGTCTAGGGTGAAAAAGGAAATATCTTCCGTTCAAAACTGGAAAGAAGCTTTCTGAGAAACTGCTCTGTGTTCTGTTAATTCATCTCACAGAGTGACATCTTTCCCTTCAAGAAGCCTTTCGCTAAGGCTGTTCTTGTGGAATTGGCAAAGGGATATTTGGAAGCCCATAGAGGGCTATGGTGAAAAAGGAAATATCTTCCGTTCAAAACTGGAAAGAAGCTTTCTGAGAAACTGCTCTGTGTTCTGTTAATTCATCTCACAGAGTTACATCTTTCCCTTCAAGAAGCCTTTCGCTAAGGCTGTTCTTGTGGAATTGGAAAAGGGATATTTGGAAGCCCATAGAGGGCTATGGTGAAAAAGGAAATATCTTCTGTTCAAAACTGGAAAGAAGCTTTCTGAGAAACTGCTCTGTGTTCTGTTAATTCATCTCACAGAGTTACATCTTTCCCTTCAAGAAGCCTTTCGCTAAGGCTGTTCTTGTGGAATTGGCAAAGGGATATTTGGAAGCCCATAGAGGGCTATGGTGAAAAAGGAAATATCTTCCGTTCAAAACTGGAAAGAAGCTTTCTGAGAAACTGCTCTGTGTTCTGTTAATTCATCTCACAGAGTTACATCTTTCCCTTCAAGAAGCCTTTCGCTAAGGCTGTTCTTGTGGAATTGGGAAAGGGATATTTGGAAGCCCATAGAGGGCTATGGTGAAAAAGGAAATATCTTCCGTTCAAAACTGGAAAGAAGCTTTCTGAGAAAGGGCTCTGTGTTCTGTTAATTCATCTCACAGAGTTACATCTTTCCCTTCAAGAAGCCTTTCGCTAAGGCTGTTCTTCTGGAATTGGCAAAGGGATATTTGGAAGCCCATAGAGGGCTATGGTGAAAAAGGAAATATCTTCGGTTCAAAACTGGAAAGAAGCTTTCTGAGAAACTGCTCTGTGTTCTGTTAATTCATCTCACAGAGTTATATCTTTCCCTTCAAGAAGCCTTTCGCTAAGGCTGTTCTTGTGGAATTGGCAAAGGGATATTTGGAAGCCCATAGAGGGCTATGGTGAAAAAGGAATTATCTTCCGTTCAAAACTGGAAAGAAGCTTTCTGAGAAACTGCTCTGTGTTCTGTTAATTCATCTCACAGAGTTACATCTTTCCCTTCAAGAAGTCTTTCGCTAAGGCTGTTGTTGTGGAATTGGCAAAGGGATATTTTGAAGCCCATAGAGGGCTATGGTGAAAAAGGAAATATCTTCCGTTCAAAACTGGAAAGAAGCTTTCTGAGAAACTGCTCTGTGTTCTGTTAATTCATCTCACAGAGTTACATCTTTCCCTTCAAGAAGCCTTTCGCTAAGGCTGTTCTTGTGGAATTGGCAAAGGGATATTTGGAAGCCCATAGAGGGCTATGGTGAAAAAGGAAATATCTTCCGTTCAAAACTGGAAAGAAGCTTTCTGAGAAACTGCTCTGTTTTCTGTTCATTCATCTCACAGAGTTACATCATTCCCTTCAAGAAGCCTTTCACTAAGGCTGTTCTTGTGGAATTGGCAAAGGGATATTTGGAAGCCCATAGAGGGCTATGGTGAAAAAGGAAATATCTTCCGTTCAAAACTGGAAAGAAGCTTTCTGAGAAACTGCTCTGTGTTCTGTTAATTCATCTCACAGAGTTCCATCTTTCCCTTCAAGAAGCCTTTCGCTAAGGCTGTTCTTGTGGAATTGGCAAAGGGATATTTGGAAGCCCATAGAGGGCTATGGTGAAAAAGGAAATATCTTCCGTTCAAAACTGGAAAGAAGCTTTCTGAGAAACTGCTCTGTGTTCTGTTAATTCATCTCACAGAGTTACATCTTTCCCTTCAAGAAGCCTTTCGCTAAGGCTGTTCTTGTGGAATTGGCAAAGGGATATTTGGAAGCCCATAGAGGGCTATGGTGAAAAAGGAAATATCTTCCGTTCAAAACTGGAAAGAAGCTTTCTGAGAAACTGTTCTATGTTCTGTTAATTCATCTCACAGAGTTACATCTTTCCCTTCAAGAAGCCTTTCCCTAAGGCTGTTCTTGTGGAATTGGAAAAGGGATATTTGGAAGCCCATAGAGGGCTATGGTGAAAAAGGAAATATCTTCCGTTCAAAACTGGAAAGAAGCTTTCTGAGAAACTGCTCTGTGTTCTGTGAATTCATCTCACAGAGTTACATCTTTCCCTTCAAGAAGCCTTTCGCTAAGGCTGTTCTTGTGGAATTGGCAAAGGGATATTTGGAAGCCCATAGAGGGCTATGGTGAAAAAGGAAATATCTTCCGTTCAAAACTGGAAAGAAGCTTTCTGAGAAACTGCTCTGTGTTCTGTTAATTCATCTCACAGAGTTACATCTTTCCCTTCAAGAAGACTTTCGCTAAGGCTGTTCTTGTGGAATTGGCAAAGGGATATTTGGAAGCCCATAGAGAGCTATGGTGAAAAAGGAAATATCTTCCGTTCAAAACTGGAAAGAAGCTTTCTGAGAAACTGCTCTGTGTTCTGTTAATTCATCTCACAGAGTTACATCTTTCCCTTCAAGAAGCCTTTCGCTAAGGCTGTTCTTGTGGAATTGGCAAAGGGATAATTGGAAGCCCATAGAGGGCTATGGTGAAAAAGGAAATATCTTCCGTTCAAAACTGGAAAGAAGCTTTCTGGGAAACTGCTTTGTGTTCTTTTAATTCATCTCACAGAGTTACATCTTTCCCTTAAAGAAGCCTTTCGCTAAGGCTGTTCTTGTGGAATTGGCAAAGGGATATTTGCAAGCCCATAGAGGGCTATGGTGAAAAAGGAAATATCTTCCGTTGAAAACAGGAAAGAAGCTTTCTGAGAAACTGTTCTATGTTCTGTTAATTCATCTCACAGAGTTACATCTTTCCCTTCAAGAAGCCTTTGGCTAAGGCTCTTCTTGTGGAATTTGCAAAGGGATATTTGGAAGCCCATAGAGGGCTATGGTGAAAAAGGAAATATCTTCCGTTCAAAACTGGAAAGAAGCTTTCTGAGAAACTGCTCTGTGTTCTGTTAATTCATCTAACAGAGTTACATCTTTCCCTTCAGGAAGCCTTTCGCTAAGGCTGTTCTTGTGGAATTGGCGACGGGATATTTGGGAGCCCATAGAGGGCTATGGTGAAAAAGGAAATATCTTCCGTTCAAAACTGGAAAGAAACTTTCTGAGAAACTGCTCTATGTTCTGTTAATTCATCTCACAGAGGTACATCTTTCCCTTCAAGAAGCCTTTCGCTAAGGCTGTTCTTGTGGAATTGAAAAGGGATATTTGGAAGCTCATAGAGGGCTATGGTGAAAAAGGAAATATCTTCCGTTCAAAACTGGAAAGAAGCTTTCTGAGAAACTGCTCTGTGTTCTGTTAATTCATCTCACAGAGTTACATCTTTCCCTTCAAGAAGCCTTTCACTAAGGCTGTTCTTGTGGAATTGGCAAAGGGATATTTGGAAGCCCATAGAGGGCTACGGTGAAAAAGGAAATATCTTCCGTTCAAAACTGGAAAGAAGCTTTCTGAGAAACTGCTCTGTGTTCTGTTAATTCATCTCACAGAGTTCCATCTTTCCCTTCAAGAAGCCTTTCGCTAAGGCTGTTCTTGTGGAATTGGCAAAGGGATATTTGGAAGCCCATAGAGGGCTATGGTGAAAAAGGAAATATCTTCCGTTCAAAACTGGAAAGAAGCTTTCTGGGAAACTGCTTTGTGTTCTGTTAATTCATCTCACAGAGTTCCATCTTTCCCTTCAAGAAGCCTTTGGCTAAGGCTGTTCTTGTGGAATTGGCAAAGGGATATTTGGAAGCCCATAGAGGGCTATGGTGAAAAAGGAAATATCTTCCGTTCAAAACTGGAAAGAAGCTTTCTGAGAAACTGCTCTGTGTTCTGTTAATTCATCTCACAGAGTGACATCTTTCCCTTCAAGAAGTCTTTCGCTAAGGCTGTTCTTGTGGAATTGGCAAAGGGATATTTGGAAGCCCATAGAAGGCTATGGTGAAAAAGGAAATATCTCCCGTTCAAAACTGGAAAGAAGCTTTCTGAGAAACTGCTCTGTGTTCTGTTATTTCATCTCACAGAGTTACATCTGTCCCTTCAAGAAGCCTTTCGCTAATGCTGTTCTTGTGGAATTGGCAACGGGATATTTGGAAGCCCATAGAGGGCTATGGTGAAAAAGGAAATATCTTCCGTTCAAAACTGGAAAGAAGCTTTCTGAGAAACTGCTCTGTGTTCTGTTAATTCATCTCACAGAGTTACATCTTTCCCTTCAAGAAGCCTTTCGCTAAGGCTGTTCTTGTGGAATGGGCAAAGGGATATTTGGAAGCCCATAGAGGGCTATGGTGAAAAAGGAAATATCTTCCGTTCAAAACTGGAAAGAAGCTTTCTGAGAAACTGCTCTGTGTTCTGTTAATTCATCTCACAGAGTTACATCTTTCAATTCAAGAAGCCTTTCGCTAAGGCTGTTCTTGTGGAATTGGCAAAGGGATATTTGGCAGCCCATAGAGGGCTATGGTGAAAAAGGAAATATCCTCCGTTGAAAACTGGAATCTTTCTGAGAAACTGCTCTGTGTTCTGTTAATTCATCTCACAGAGTTACATCTTTCCCTTCAAGAAGCCTTTCGCTAAGGCTGTTCTTGTGGAATTGGCAAAGGGATATTTGGAAGCCCATAGAGGGCTATGGTGAAAAAGGAAATGTCTTCCGTTCAAAACTGGAAAGAAGCTTTCTGAGAAACTGCTCTGTGTTCTGTTAATTCATCTCACAGAGTTACATCTTTCCCTTCAAGAAGCCTTTCACTAAGGCTGTTCTTGTGGAATTGGCAAAGGGATTTTTGGAAGTCCATCGTGGGCTATGATGAAAAAGGAAATATCTTCTGTTCAAAACTGGAAAGAAGCTTTCTGAGAAACTGCTCTGTGTTCTGTTAATTCATCTCACAGAGTTACATCTTTCCCTTCAAGAAGCCTTTCGCTAAGGCTGTTCTTGTTGAATTGGCAAAGGGATATTTGGAAGCCCATAGAGGGCTATGGTGAAAAAGGAAATATCTTCCGTTCAAAACTGGAAAGAAGCTTTCTGAGAAACTGCTCTGTGTTCTGTTAATTCATCTCACAGAGTTACAACTTTCCCTTCAAGAAGCCTTTGGCTAAGGCTGTTCTTGTGGAATTGGCAAAGGGATATTAGGAAGCCTATAGAGGTCTAGGGTGAAAAAGGAAATATCTTCCGTTCAAAACTGGAAAGAAGCTTTCTGAGAAACTGCTCTGTGTTCTGTTAATTCATCTCACAGAGTTACATCTTTCCCTTCAAGAAGCCTTTCGCTAAGGCTGTTCTTGTGGAATTGGCAAAGGGATATTTGGAAGCCCATAGAGGGCTATGGTGAAAAAGGAAATATCTTCCGTTCAAAACTGGAAAGAAGCTTTCTGAGAAACTGCTCTGTGTTCTGTTAATTCATCTCACAGAGTTACATCTTTCCCTTCAAGAAGCCTTTCGCTAAGGCTGTTCTTGTGGAATTGGAAAAGGGATATTTGGAAGCCCATAGAGGGCTATGGTGAAAAAGGAAATATCTTCTGTTCAAAACTGGAAAGAAGCTTTCTGAGAAACTGCTCTGTGTTCTGTTAATTCATCTCACAGAGTTACATCTTTCCCTTCAAGAAGCCTTTCGCTAAGGCTGTTCTTGTGGAATTGGCAAAGGGATATTTGGAAGCCCATAGAGGGCTATGGTGAAAAAGGAAATATCTTCCGTTCAAAACTGGAAAGAAGCTTTCTGAGAAACTGCTCTGTGTTCTGTTAATTCATCTCACAGAGTTACATCTTTCCCTTCAAGAAGCCTTTCGCTAAGGCTGTTCTTGTGGAATTGGGAAAGGGATATTTGGAAGCCCATAGAGGGCTATGGTGAAAAAGGAAATATCTTCCGTTCAAAACTGGAAAGAAGCTTTCTGAGAAACTGCTCTGTGTTCTGTTAATTCATCTCACAGAGTTACATCTATCCCTTCAAGAAGCCTTTCGCTAAGGCTGTTCTTGTGGAATTGGCAAAGGGATATTTGGAAGCCCATAGAGGGCTATGGTGAAAAAGGAAATATCTTCCGTTCAAAACTGGAAAGAAGCTTTCTGGGAAACTGCTTTGTGTTCTGTTAATTCAACTCACAGAGTTACATCTTTCCCTTAAAGAAGCCTTTCGCTAAGGCTGTTGTTGTGGAATTGGCAAAGGGATATTTGGAAGCCCATGGAGGGCTATGGTGAAAAAGGAAATATCTTCCGTTCAAAACTGGAAAGAAGCTTTCTGAGAAACTGTTCTATGTTCTGTTCATTCATCTCACGGAGTTACATCTTTCCCTTCAAGAACCCTTTGGCTAAGGCTGTTCTTGTGGAATTGGCAAAGGGATATTTGGAAGCCCATAGAGGGCTATGGTGAAAAAGGAAATATCTTCCGTTCAAAACTGGAAAGAAGCTTTCTGAGAACCTGCTCTGTGTTCTGTTAATTCATCTAACAGAGTTACATCTTTCCCCTCAGGAAGCCTTTCGCTAAGGCTGTTCTTGTGGAATTGGCGACGGGATATTTGGAATCCCTTAGAGGGCTATGGTGAAAAAGGAAATATCTTCTGTTCAAAACTGGAAAGAAGCTTTCTGAGAAACTGCTCTATGTTCTGTTAATTCATCTCACAGAGTTACATCTTTCCCTTCAAGAAGCCTTTCGCTAAGGCTGTTGTTGTGGAATTGGCAAAGGGATATTTGGAAGCCTATAGATGGCTATGGTGAAAAAGGAAATATCTTCCGTTCAAAACTGGAAAGAAGCTTTCTGAGAAACTGCTCTGTGTTCTGTTAATTCATCTCACAGAGTGACATCTTTCCCTTCAAGAAGTCTTTCGCTAAGGCTGTTCTTGTGGAATTGGCAAAGGGATATTTGGAAGCCCATAGAAGGCTATGGTGAAAAAGGAAATATCTCCCGTTCAAAACTGGAAAGAAGCTTTCTGAGAAACTGCTCTGTGTTCTGTTATTTCATCTCACAGAGTTACATCTGTCCCTTCAAGAAGCCTTTCGCTAATGCTGTTCTTGTGGAATTGGCAACGGGATATTTGGAAGCCCATAGAGGGCTATGGTGAAAAAGGAAATATCTTCCGTTCAAAACTGGAAAGAAGCTTTCTGAGAAACTGCTCTGTGTTCTGTTAATTCATCTCACAGAGTTACATCTTTCCCTTCAAGAAGCCTTTCGCTAAGGCTGTTCTTGTGGAATGGGCAAAGGGATATTTGGAAGCCCATAGAGGGCTATGGTGAAAAAGGAAATATCTTCCGTTCAAAACTGGAAAGAAGCTTTCTGAGAAACTGCTCTGTGTTCTGTTAATTCATCTCACAGAGTTACATCTTTCAATTCAAGAAGCCTTTCGCTAAGGCTGTTCTTGTGGAATTGGCAAAGGTATATTTGGCAGCCCATAGAGGGCTATGGTGAAAAAGGAAATATCCTCCGTTGAAAACTGGAATCTTTCTGAGAAACTGCTCTGTGTTCTGGTAATTCATCTCACAGAGTTACATCTTTCCCTTCAAGAAGCCTTTCGCTAAGGCTGTTCTTGTGGAATTGGCAAAGGGATATTTGGAAGCCCATAGAGGGCTATGGTGAAAAAGGAAATGTCTTCCGTTGAAAACTGGAAAGAAGCTTTCTGAGAAACTGCTCTGTGTTCTGTTAATTCATCCCACAGAGTTACATCTTTCCCTTCAAGAAGCCTTTCACTAAGGCTGTTCTTGTGGAATTGGCAAAGGGATTTTTGGAAGTCCATCGTGGGCTATGGTGAAAAAGGAAATATCTTCTCTTCAAAACTGGAAAGAAGCTTTCTGAGAAACTGCTCTGTGTTCTGTTAATTCATCTCACAGAGTTACATCTTTCCCTTCAAGAAGCCTTTCGCTAAGGCTGTTCTTGTTGAATTGGCAAAGGGATATTTGGAAGCCCATAGAGGGCTATGGTGAAAAAGGAAATATCTTCCGTTTAAAACTGGAAAGAAGCTTTCTGAGAAACTGCTCTGTGTTCTGTTAATTCATCTCACAGAGTTACAACTTTCCCTTCAAGAAGCCTTTGGCTAAGGCTGTTCTTGTGGAATTGGCAAAGGGATATTTGGAAGCCTATAGAGGTCTAGGGTGAAAAAGGAAATATCTTCCGTTCAAAACTGGAAAGAAGCTTTCTGAGAAACTGCTCTGTGTTCTGTTAATTCATCTCACAGAGTGACATCTTTCCCTTCAAGAAGCCTTTCGCTAAGGCTGTTCTTGTGGAATTGGCAAAGGGATATTTGGAAGCCCATAGAGGGCTATGGTGAAAAAGGAAATATCTTCCGTTCAAAACTGGAAAGAAGCTTTCTGAGAAACTGCTCTGTGTTCTGTTAATTCATCTCACAGAGTTACATCTTTCCCTTCAAGAAGCCTTTCGCTAAGGCTGTTCTTGTGGAATTGGCAAAGGGATATTTGGAAGCCCATAGAGGGCTATGTTGAAAAAGGAAATATCTTCCGTTCAAAACTGGAAAGAAGGTTTCTGGGAAACTGCTTTGTGTTCTGTTAATTCAACTCACAGAGTTACATCTTTCCCTTCAAGAAGCCTTTCGCTAAGGCTGTTCTTGTGGAATTTGCAAAGGGATATTTGGAAGCCCATAGAGGGCTATGGTGAAAAAGGAAATATCTTCCGTTCAAAACTGGAAAGAAGCTTTCTGAGAAACTGTTCTATGTTCTGTTAATTCATCTCACAGAGTTACATCTTTCCCTTCAAGAAGCCTATCGCTAAGGCTGTTCTTGTGGAATTGGCAAAGGGATATTTGGAAGCCAATAGAGGTCTAGGGTGAAAAAGGAAATATCTTCCGTTCAAAATTGGAAAGAAGCTTTCTGAGAAACTGCTCTGTGTTCTGTTAATTCATCTCACAGAGTTACATCTTTCCCTTCAAGAAGTCTTTCGCTAAGGCTGTTCTTGTGGAATGGGCAAAGGGATATTTGGAAGCCCATAGAGGGCTATGGTGAAGAAGGAAATATCTTCCGTTCAAAACTGGAAAGAAGCTTTCTGAGAAACTGCTCTGTGTTCTGTTAATTCATCTCACAGAGTTACATCTTTCAATTCAAGAAGCCTTTCGCTAAGGCTGTTCTTGTGGAATTGGCAAAGGTATATTTGGCAGCCCATAGAGGGCTATGGTGAAAAAGGAAATATCCTCCGTTGAAAACTGGAATCTTTCTGAGAAACTGCTCTGTGTTCTGTTAATTCATCTCACAGAGTTACATCTTTCCCTTCAAGAAGCCTTTCGCTAAGGCTGTTCTTGTGTAATTGGCAAAGGGATATTTGGAAGCCCATAGAGGGCTATGGTGAAAAAGGAAATGTCTTCCGTTGAAAACTGGAAAGAAGCTTTCTGAGAAACTGCTCTGTGTTCTGTTAATTCATCTCACAGAGTTACATCTTTCCCTTCAAGAAGCCTTTCACTAAGGCTGTTCTTGTGGAATTGGCAAAGGGATATTTGGAAGCCCATAGAGGGCTATGGTGAAAAAGGAAATATCTTCCGTTCAAAACTGGAAAGAAGCTTTCTGAGAAACTGCTCTGTGTTCTGTTAATTCATCTCACAGAGTTACATCTTTCCCTTCAAGAAGCCTTTCGCTAAGGCTGTTCTTGTGGAATTGGAAAAGGGATATTTGGAAGCCCATAGAGGGCTATGGTGAAAAAGGAAATATCTTCTGTTCAAAACTGGAAAGAAGCTTTCTGAGAAACTGCTCTGTGTTCTGTTAATTCATCTCACAGAGTTACATCTTTCCTTTCAAGAAGCCTTTCGCTAAGGCTGTTCTTGTGGAATTGGCAAAGGGATATTTGGAAGCCCATAGAGGGCTATGGTGAAAAAGGAAATATCTTCCGTTCAAAACTGGAAAGAAGCTTTCTGAGAAACTGCTCTGTGTTCTGTTAATTCATCTCACAGAGTTACATCTTTCCCTTCAAGAAGCCTTTCGCTAAGGCTGTTCTTGTGGAATTGGCAAAGGGATATTTGGAAGCCCATAGAGGGCTATGGTGAAAAAGGAAATATCTTCCGTTCAAAACTGGAAAGAAGCTTTCTGAGAAACTGCTCTGTGTTCTGTTAATTCATCTCACAGAGTTACATCTATCCCTTCAAGAAGCCTTTCGCTAAGGCTGTTCTTGTGGAATTGGCAAAGGGATATTTGGAAGCCCATAGAGGGCTATGGTGAAAAAGGAAATATCTTCCGTTCAAAACTGGAAAGAAGCTTTCTGGGAAACTGCTTTGTGTTCTGTTAATTCAACTCACAGAGTTACATCTTTCCCTTAAAGAAGCCTTTCGCTAAGGCTGTTGTTGTGGAATTGGCAAAGGGATATTTGGAAGCCCATGGAGGGCTATGGTGAAAAAGGAAATATCTTCCGTTCAAAACTGGAAAGAAGCTTTCTGAGAAACTGTTCTATGTTCTGTTCATTCATCTCACGGAGTTACATCTTTCCCTTCAAGAACCCTTTGGCTAAGGCTGTTCTTGTGGAATTGGCAAAGGGATATTTGGAAGCCCATAGAGGGCTATGGTGAAAAAGGAAATATCTTCCGTTCAAAACTGGAAAGAAGCTTTCTGAGAACCTGCTCTGTGTTCTGTTAATTCATCTAACAGAGTTACATCTTTCCCCTCAGGAAGCCTTTCGCTAAGGCTGTTCTTGTGGAATTGGCGACGGGATATTTGGAATCCCTTAGAGGGCTATGGTGAAAAAGGAAATATCTTCTGTTCAAAACTGGAAAGAAGCTTTCTGAGAAACTGCTCTATGTTCTGTTAATTCATCTCACAGAGTTACATCTTTCCCTTCAAGAAGCCTTTCGCTAAGGCTGTTGTTGTGGAATTGGCAAAGGGATATTTGGAAGCCTATAGATGGCTATGGTGAAAAAGGAAATATCTTCCGTTCAAAACTGGAAAGAAGCTTTCTGAGAAACTGCTCTGTGTTCTGTTAATTCATCTCACAGAGTGACATCTTTCCCTTCAAGAAGTCTTTCGCTAAGGCTGTTCTTGTGGAATTGGCAAAGGGATATTTGGAAGCCCATAGAAGGCTATGGTGAAAAAGGAAATATCTCCCGTTCAAAACTGGAAAGAAGCTTTCTGAGAAACTGCTCTGTGTTCTGTTATTTCATCTCACAGAGTTACATCTGTCCCTTCAAGAAGCCTTTCGCTAATGCTGTTCTTGTGGAATTGGCAACGGGATATTTGGAAGCCCATAGAGGGCTATGGTGAAAAAGGAAATATCTTCCGTTCAAAACTGGAAAGAAGCTTTCTGAGAAACTGCTCTGTGTTCTGTTAATTCATCTCACAGAGTTACATCTTTCCCTTCAAGAAGCCTTTCGCTAAGGCTGTTCTTGTGGAATGGGCAAAGGGATATTTGGAAGCCCATAGAGGGCTATGGTGAAAAAGGAAATATCTTCCGTTCAAAACTGGAAAGAAGCTTTCTGAGAAACTGCTCTGTGTTCTGTTAATTCATCTCACAGAGTTACATCTTTCAATTCAAGAAGCCTTTCGCTAAGGCTGTTCTTGTGGAATTGGCAAAGGTATATTTGGCAGCCCATAGAGGGCTATGGTGAAAAAGGAAATATCCTCCGTTGAAAACTGGAATCTTTCTGAGAAACTGCTCTGTGTTCTGGTAATTCATCTCACAGAGTTACATCTTTCCCTTCAAGAAGCCTTTCGCTAAGGCTGTTCTTGTGGAATTGGCAAAGGGATATTTGGAAGCCCATAGAGGGCTATGGTGAAAAAGGAAATGTCTTCCGTTGAAAACTGGAAAGAAGCTTTCTGAGAAACTGCTCTGTGTTCTGTTAATTCATCCCACAGAGTTACATCTTTCCCTTCAAGAAGCCTTTCACTAAGGCTGTTCTTGTGGAATTGGCAAAGGGATTTTTGGAAGTCCATCGTGGGCTATGGTGAAAAAGGAAATATCTTCTCTTCAAAACTGGAAAGAAGCTTTCTGAGAAACTGCTCTGTGTTCTGTTAATTCATCTCACAGAGTTACATCTTTCCCTTCAAGAAGCCTTTCGCTAAGGCTGTTCTTGTTGAATTGGCAAAGGGATATTTGGAAGCCCATAGAGGGCTATGGTGAAAAAGGAAATATCTTCCGTTTAAAACTGGAAAGAAGCTTTCTGAGAAACTGCTCTGTGTTCTGTTAATTCATCTCACAGAGTTACAACTTTCCCTTCAAGAAGCCTTTGGCTAAGGCTGTTCTTGTGGAATTGGCAAAGGGATATTTGGAAGCCTATAGAGGTCTAGGGTGAAAAAGGAAATATCTTCCGTTCAAAACTGGAAAGAAGCTTTCTGAGAAACTGCTCTGTGTTCTGTTAATTCATCTCACAGAGTGACATCTTTCCCTTCAAGAAGCCTTTCGCTAAGGCTGTTCTTGTGGAATTGGCAAAGGGATATTTGGAAGCCCATAGAGGGCTATGGTGAAAAAGGAAATATCTTCCGTTCAAAACTGGAAAGAAGCTTTCTGAGAAACTGCTCTGTGTTCTGTTAATTCATCTCACAGAGTTACATCTTTCCCTTCAAGAAGCCTTTCGCTAAGGCTGTTCTTGTGGAATTGGCAAAGGGATATTTGGAAGCCCATAGAGGGCTATGTTGAAAAAGGAAATATCTTCCGTTCAAAACTGGAAAGAAGGTTTCTGGGAAACTGCTTTGTGTTCTGTTAATTCAACTCACAGAGTTACATCTTTCCCTTCAAGAAGCCTTTCGCTAAGGCTGTTCTTGTGGAATTTGCAAAGGGATATTTGGAAGCCCATAGAGGGCTATGGTGAAAAAGGAAATATCTTCCGTTCAAAACTGGAAAGAAGCTTTCTGAGAAACTGTTCTATGTTCTGTTAATTCATCTCACAGAGTTACATCTTTCCCTTCAAGAAGCCTATCGCTAAGGCTGTTCTTGTGGAATTGGCAAAGGGATATTTGGAAGCCAATAGAGGTCTAGGGTGAAAAAGGAAATATCTTCCGTTCAAAATTGGAAAGAAGCTTTCTGAGAAACTGCTCTGTGTTCTGTTAATTCATCTCACAGAGTTACATCTTTCCCTTCAAGAAGTCTTTCGCTAAGGCTGTTCTTGTGGAATGGGCAAAGGGATATTTGGAAGCCCATAGAGGGCTATGGTGAAGAAGGAAATATCTTCCGTTCAAAACTGGAAAGAAGCTTTCTGAGAAACTGCTCTGTGTTCTGTTAATTCATCTCACAGAGTTACATCTTTCAATTCAAGAAGCCTTTCGCTAAGGCTGTTCTTGTGGAATTGGCAAAGGTATATTTGGCAGCCCATAGAGGGCTATGGTGAAAAAGGAAATATCCTCCGTTGAAAACTGGAATCTTTCTGAGAAACTGCTCTGTGTTCTGTTAATTCATCTCACAGAGTTACATCTTTCCCTTCAAGAAGCCTTTCGCTAAGGCTGTTCTTGTGTAATTGGCAAAGGGATATTTGGAAGCCCATAGAGGGCTATGGTGAAAAAGGAAATGTCTTCCGTTGAAAACTGGAAAGAAGCTTTCTGAGAAACTGCTCTGTGTTCTGTTAATTCATCTCACAGAGTTACATCTTTCCCTTCAAGAAGCCTTTCACTAAGGCTGTTCTTGTGGAATTGGCAAAGGGATATTTGGAAGCCCATAGAGGGCTATGGTGAAAAAGGAAATATCTTCCGTTCAAAACTGGAAAGAAGCTTTCTGAGAAACTGCTCTGTGTTCTGTTAATTCATCTCACAGAGTTACATCTTTCCCTTCAAGAAGCCTTTCGCTAAGGCTGTTCTTGTGGAATTGGAAAAGGGATATTTGGAAGCCCATAGAGGGCTATGGTGAAAAAGGAAATATCTTCTGTTCAAAACTGGAAAGAAGCTTTCTGAGAAACTGCTCTGTGTTCTGTTAATTCATCTCACAGAGTTACATCTTTCCTTTCAAGAAGCCTTTCGCTAAGGCTGTTCTTGTGGAATTGGCAAAGGGATATTTGGAAGCCCATAGAGGGCTATGGTGAAAAAGGAAATATCTTCCGTTCAAAACTGGAAAGAAGCTTTCTGAGAAACTGCTCTGTGTTCTGTTAATTCATCTCACAGAGTTACATCTTTCCCTTCAAGAAGCCTTTCGCTAAGGCTGTTCTTGTGGAATTGGCAAAGGGATATTTGGAAGCCCATAGAGGGCTATGGTGAAAAAGGAAATATCTTCCGTTCAAAACTGGAAAGAAGCTTTCTGAGAAACTGCTCTGTGTTCTGTTAATTCATCTCACAGAGTTACATCTTTCCCTTCAAGAAGCCTTTCGCTAAGGCTGTTCTTGTGGAATTGGCAAAGGGATATTTGGAAGCCCATAGAGGGCTATGTTGAAAAAGGAAATATCTTCCGTTCAAAACTGGAAAGAAGGTTTCTGGGAAACTGCTTTGTGTTCTGTTAATTCAACTCACAGAGTTACATCTTTCCCTTCAAGAAGCCTTTCGCTAAGGCTGTTCTTGTGGAATTTGCAAAGGGATATTTGGAAGCCCATAGAGGGCTATGGTGAAAAAGGAAATATCTTCCGTTCAAAACTGGAAAGAAGCTTTCTGAGAAACTGTTCTATGTTCTGTTAATTCATCTCACAGAGTTACATCTTTCCCTTCAAGAAGCCTATCGCTAAGGCTGTTCTTGTGGAATTGGCAAAGGGATATTTGGAAGCCAATAGAGGTCTAGGGTGAAAAAGGAAATATCTTCCGTTCAAAATTGGAAAGAAGCTTTCTGAGAAACTGCTCTGTGTTCTGTTAATTCATCTCACAGAGTTACATCTTTCCCTTCAAGAAGCCTTTCGCTAAGGCTGTTCTTGTGGAATTGGCAAAGGGATATTTGGAAGCCCATAGAGGGCTATGGTGAAAAAGGAAATATCTTCCGTTCAAAACTGGAAAGAAGCTTTCTGAGAAACTGCTCTGTGTTCTGTTAATTCATCTCACAGATTTACATCTTTCCCTTCAAGAGGCCTTTCGCTAAGGCTGTTCTTGTGGAATTGGAAAAGGGATATTTGGAAGCCCATAGAGGGCTATGGTGAAAAAGGAAATATCTTCCGTTCAAAACTGGAAAGAAGCATTCTGAGAAACTGCTCTGTGTTCTGTTAATTCATCTCAAAGAGTTACATCTTTCCCTTCAAGAAGCCTTTCGCTAAGGCTGTTCTTGTGGAATTGGCAAAGGGATATTTGGAAGCCCATTGAGGGCTATGGTGAAAAAGGAAATATCTTCCGTTCAAAACTGGAAAGAAGCTTTCTGAGAAACTGGTCTGTGTTCTGTTAATTCATCTCAGAGAGTTACATCTTTCCCTTCAAGAAGCCTTTCGCTATGGCTGTTATTGTGGAATTGGCAAAGGGATATTTGGAAGCCCATAGAGGGCTATGGTGAAAAAGGAAATATCTTCCGTTCAAAACTGGAAAGAAGCTTTCTGAGAAACTGCTCTGTGTTCTGTTAATTCATCTCACAGAGTTACATCTTTCCCTTCAAGAAGCCTTTCGCTAAGGCTGTTCTTGTGGAATTGGCAAAGGGATATTTGGAAGCCCATAGAGGGCTATGGTGAAAAAGGAAATATCTTCCGTTCAAAACTGGAAAGAAGCTTTCTGGGAAACTGCTTTGTGTTCTGTTAATTCAACTCACAGAGTTACATCTTTCCCTTAAAGAAGCCTTTCGCTAAGGCTGTTGTTGTGGAATTGGCAAAGGGATGGGAAGCCCATGGAGGGCTATGGTGAAAAAGGAAATATCTTCCGTTCAAAACTGGAAAGAAGCTTTCTGAGAAACTGTTCTATGTTCTCTTAATTCATCTCACGGAGTTACATCTTTCCCTTCAAGAACCCTTTGGCTAAGGCTGTTCTTGTGGAATTGGCAAAGGGATATTTGGAAGCCCATAGAGGACTATGGTGAAAAAGGAAATATCTTCCGTTCAAAACTGGAAAGAAGCTTTCTGAGAAACTGCTCTATGTTCTGTTATTTCATCTCACAGCGTTACATCTTTCCCTTCAGGAAGCCTTTCGCTAAGGCTGTTGTTGTGGAATTGGCAAAGGGATATATGGAAGCCTATAGATGGCTATGGTGAAAAAGGAAATATCTTCCGTTCAAAACTGGAAAGAAGCTTTCTGAGAAACTGCTCTGTGTTCTGTTCATTCATCTCACAGAGTTACATCTTTCCCTACAAGAAGCCTTTCGCTAAGGCTGTTCTTGTGGAATTGCCAAAGGGATATTTGGAAGCCCATAGAGGACTATGGTGAAAAAGGAAATATCTTCCGTTCAAAACTGGAATCAAGCTTTCTGAGAAACTGCTCTATGTTCTGTTAATTCATCTCACAGAGTTACATCTTTCCCTTCAAGAAGCCTATCGCTAAGGCTGTTCTTGTGGAATTGGCAAAGGGATATTTGGAAGCCTATAGAGGTCTAGGGTGAAAAAGGAAATATCTTCCGTTCAAAACTGGAAAGAAGCTTTCTGAGAAACTGTTCTATTTTCTGTTAATTCATCTCACAGAATTACATCTTTCCCTTCAAGAAGCCTTTCGCTAACGCTGTTCTTGTGGAATTGGCAAAGGGATATTTGGAAGCCCATAGAGGGCTATGGTGAAAAAGGAAATATCTTCCGTTCAAAACTGGAAAGAAGCTTTCTGAGAAAGGGCTCTGTGTTCTGTTAATTCATCTCACAGAGTTACATCTTTCCCTTCAAGAAGCCTTTCGCTAAGGCTGTTCTTGTGGAATTGGCAAAGGGATATTTGGAAGCCCATAGAGGGCTATGGTGAAAAAGGAAATATCTTCGGTTCAAAACTGGAAAGAAGCTTTCTGAGAAACTGCTCTGTGTTCTGTTAATTCATCTCACAGAGTTATATCTTTCCCTTCAAGAAGCCTTTCGCTAAGGCTGTTCTTGTGGAATTGGCAAAGGGATATTTGGAAGCCCATAGAGGGCTATGGTGAAAAAGGAAATATCTTCCGTTCAAAACTGGAAAGAAGCTTTCTGAGAAACTGCTCTGTGTTCTGTTAATTCATCTCACAGAGTTACATCTTTCCCTTCGAGAAGCCTTTCGCTAAGGCTGTTCTTGTGGAATTGGCAAAGGGATATTTGGAAGCCCATAGAGGGCTATGGTGAAAAAGGAATTATCTTCCGTTCAAAACTGGAAAGAAGCTTTCTGAGAAACTGCTCTGTGTTCTGTTAATTCATCTCACAGAGTTACATCTTTCCCTTCAAGAAGCCTTTCGCTAAGGCTGTTCTTGTGGAATTGGCAAAGGGATATTTGGAAGCCCATAGAGGGCTATGGTGAAAAAGGAAATATCTTCCGTTCAAAACTGGAAAGAAGCTTTCTGAGAAACTGCTCTGTGTTCTGTTAATTCATCTCACAGAGTTACATCTTTCCCTTCAAGAAGCCTTTCGCTAAGGCTGTTCTTGTGGAATTGGCAATGGGATATTTGGAAGCCCGTAGAGGGCTATGGTGAAAAAGGAAATATCTTCCGTTCAAAACTGGAAAGAAGCTTTCTGAGAAACTGCTCTGTGTTCTGTTCATTCATCTCACAGAGTTACATCTTTCCCTTCAAGCAGCCTTTCGCTAAGGCTGTTCTTGTGGAATTGGCAAAGGGATATTTGGAAGCCCATAGAGGGCTATGGTGAAAAAGGAAATATCTTCCGTTCAAAACTGGAAAGAAGCTTTCTGAGAAAGTGCTCTGTGTTCTGTTAATTCATCTCACAGAGTTACATCTTTCCCTTCAAGAAGCCTTTCGCTAAAGCTGTTCTTGTGGAATTGGCAAAGGGATATTTGGAAGCCCATAGAGGGCTATGGTGAAAAAGGAAATATCTTCCGTTCAAAACTGGAAAGAAGCTTTCTGAGAAACTGCTCTGTGTTCTGTTAATTCATCTCACAGAGTTACATCTTTCCCTTCAAGAACCCTTTCGCTAACGCTGTTCTTGTGGAATTGGAAAAGGGATATTTGGAAGCCCATAGAGGGCTATGGTGAAAAAGGAAATATCTTCCGTTCAAAACTGGAAAGAAGCTTTCTGAGAAACTGCTCTGTGTTCTGTTAATTCATCTCACAGAGTTACATCTTTGCCTTCAAGAAGCCTTTCGCTAAGGCTGTTCTTGTGGAATTGGCGACGGGATATTTGGAAGCCCATAGAGGGCTATGTTGAAAAAGGAAATATCTTCCGTTCAAAACTGGAAAGAAGCTATGTGAGAAACTGCTCTGTGTTCTGTTAATTCATCTCACAGAGTTACATCTTTCCCTTCAAGAAGCCTTTCGCTAAGGCTGTTCTTGTGGAATTGGCAAAGGGATATTTGGAAGCCCATAGAGGGCTATGGTGAAAAAGGAAATATCTTCCGTTCAAAACTGGAAAGAAGCTTTCTGAGAAACTCTTCTATGTTCTGTTAATTCATCTCACAGAGTTACATCTTTCCCTTCAAGAAGCCTTTCGCTAAGGCTGTACTTGTGGAATTGGCAAAGGTATATTTGGAAGCCCATAGAGGGATATGGTGAAAAAGGAAATATCTTCCGTTCAAAACTGGAAAGAAGCTTTCTGAGAAACTGCTCTGTGTTCTGTTAATTCATCTCACAGAGTTACATCTTTCCCTTCAAGAAGCCTTTCGCTAAGGCTGTTCTTGTGGAATTGGCAACGGGATATTTGGAAGCCCATAGAGGGCTATGGTGAAAAAGGAAATATCTTCCGTTCAAAACTGGAAAGAAGCTTTCTGAGAAACTGCTCTGTGTTCTGTTAATTCATCTCACAGAGTTACATCTTTCCCTTCAAGAAGCCTTTCGCTAAGGCTGTTCTTGTGGAATTGGCAAAGGGATATTTGGAAGCCCATAGAGGGCTATGGTGAAAAAGGAAATATCTTCCGTTCAAAACTGGAAAGAAGCTTTCTGAGAAACTGCTCTGTGTTCTGTTAATTCATCTAACAGAGTTACATCTTTCCCTTCAGGAAGCCTTTCGCTAAGGCTGTTCTTGTGGAATTGGCGACGGGATATTTGGAAGCCCATAGAGGGCTATGTTGAAAAAGGAAATATCTTCCGTTCAAAACTGGAAAGAAGCTTTCTGAGAAACTGCTCTGTGTTCTGTTAATTCATCTCACAGAGTTACATCTTTCCCTTCAAGAAGCCTTTCGCTAAGGCTGTTCTTGTGGAATTGGCAAAGGGATATTTGGAAGCCCATAGAGGGCTATGGTGAAAAAGGAAATATCTTCCGTTCAAAACTGGAAAGAAGCTTTCTGAGAAACTGCTCTGTGTTCTGTTAATTCATCTCACAGAGTTACATCTTTCCCTTCAAGAAGCTTTTCGCTAAGGCTGTTCTTGTGGAATTGGCAAAGGGATATTTGGAAGCCCATAGAGGGCTATGGTGAAAAAGGAAATATCTTCCGTTCAAAACTGGAAAGAAGCTTTCTGAGAAACTGCTCTGTGTTCTGTTAATTCATCTCACAGAGTTACATCTTTCCCTTCAAGAAGCCTTTCGCTAAGGCTGTTCTTGTGGAATTGGCAAAGGGATATTTGGAAGCCCATAGAGGGCTATGGTGAAAAAGGAAATATATTCCGTTCAAAACTGGAAAGAAGCTTTCTGAGAAACTGCTCTGTGTTCTGTTAATTCATCTCACAGAGTTACATCTTTCCCTTCAAGAAGCCTTTCGCTAAGGCTGTTCTTGTGGAATTGGCAAAGGGATATTTGGAAGCCCATAGAGGGCTATGGTGAAAAAGGAAATATCTTCCGTTCAAAACTGGAAAGAAGCTTTCTGAGAAACTGCTCTGTGTTCTGTTAATTCATCTCACAGAGTTACATCTTTCCCTTCAAGAAGCCTTTCGCTAAGGCTGTTCTTGTGGAATTGGAAAAGGGATATTTGGAAGCCCATAGAGGGCTATGGTGAAAAAGGAAATATCTTCCGTTCAAAACTGGAAAGAAGCTTTCTGAGAAACTGCTCTGTGTTCTGTTAATTCATCTCACAGAGTTACATCTTTGCCTTCAAGAAGCCTATCGCTAAGGCTGTTCTTGTGGAATTGGCAAAGGGATATTTGGAAGCCCATAGAGGGCTATGGTGAAAAAGGAAATATCTTCCGTTCAAAACTGGAAAGAAGCTTTCTGAGAAACTGCTCTGTGTTCTGTTAATTCATCTCACAGAGTTACATCTTTCCCTTCAAGAAGCCTTTCGCTAAGGCTGTTCTTGTGGAATTGGCAAAGGGATATTTGGAAGCCCATAGAGGGCTATGGTGAAAAAGGAAATATCTTCCGTTCAAAACTGGAAAGAAGCTTTCTGAGAAACTCTTCTATGTACTGTTAATTCATCTCACAGAGTTACATCTTTCCCTTCAAGAAGCCTTTCGCTAAGGCTCTTCTTGTGGAATTGGCAAAGGTATATTTGGAAGCCCAAAGAGGGCTATGGTGAAAAAGGAAATATCTTCCGTTCAAAACTGGAAAGAAGCTTTCTGAGAAACTGCTCTGTGTTCTGTTAATTCATCTCACAGAGTTATATCTTTGCCTTCAAGAAGCCTTTCGCTAAGGCTGTTCTTGTGGAATTGGCAACGGGATATTTGGAAGCCCATAGAGGGCTATGGTGAAAAAGGAAATATCTTCCGTTCAAAACTGGAAAGAAGCTTTCTGAGAAACTGCTCTGTGTTCTGTTAATTCATCTCACAGAGTTACATCTTTCCCTTCAAGAAGCCTTTCGCTAAGGCTGTTCTTGTGGAATTGGAAAAGGGATATTTGGAAGCCCATAGAGGGCTATGGTGAAAAAGGAAATATCTTCCGTTCAAAATTGGAAAGAAGCTTTCTGAGAAACTGCTCTGTGTTCTGTTAATTCATCTAACAGAGTTACATCTTTCCCTTCAGGAAGCCTTTCGCTAAGGCTGTTCTTGTGGAATTGGCGACGGGATATTTGGAAGCCCATAGAGGGCTATGTTGAAAAAGGAAATATCTTCCGTTCAAAACTGGAAAGAAGCTTTCTGAGAAACTGCTCTGTGTTCTGTTAATTCATCTCACAGAGTTACATCTTTCCCTTCAAGAAGCCTTTCGCTAAGGCTGTTCTTGTGGAATTGGCAAAGGGATATTTGGAAGCCCATAGAGGGCTATGGTGAAAAAGGAAATATCTTCCGTTCAAAACTGGAAAGAAGCTTTCTGAGAAACTGCTCTGTGTTCTGTTAATTCATCTCATAGAGTTACATCTTTCCCTTCAAGAAGCCTTTCGCTAAGGCTGTTCTTGTGGAATTGGCAAAGGGATATTTGGAAGCCCATAGAGGGCTACGGTGAAAAAGGAAATATCTTCCGTTCAAAACTGGAAAGAAGCTTTCTGAGAAACTGCTCTGTGTTCTGTTAATTCATCTCACAGAGTTACATCTTTCCCTTCAAGAAGCCTTTCGCTAAGGCTGTTCTTGTGGAATTGGCAAAGGGATATTTGGAAGCCCATAGAGGGCTATGGTGAAAAAGGAAATATCTTCCGTTCAAAACTGGAAAGAAGCTTTCTGAGAAACTGCTCTGTGTTCTGTTAATTCATCTCACAGAGTTACATCTTTCCCTTCAAGAAGCCTTTCGCTAAGGCTGTTCTTGTGGAATTGGCAAAGGGATATTTGGAAGCCCATAGAGGGCTATGGTGAAAAAGGAAATATCTTCCGTTCAAAACTGGAAAGAAGCTTTCTGAGAAACTGCTCTGTGTTCTGTTAATTCATCTCACAGAGTTACATCTTTCCCTTCAAGAAGCCTTTCGCTAAGGCTGTTCTTGTGGAATTGGCAAAGGGATATTTGGAAGCCCATAGAAGGCTATGGTGAAAAAGGAAATATCTTCCGTTCAAAACTGGAAAGAAGCTTTCTGAGAAACTGCTCTGTGTTCTGTTAATTCATCTCACAGAGTTACATCTTTCCCTTCAAGAAGCCTTTCGCTAAGGCTGTTCTTGTGAAATTGGCAACGGGATATTTGGATGCCCATAGAGGGCTATGGTGAAAAAGGAAATATCTTCCGTTCAAAACTGGAAAGAAGCTTTCTGAGAAACTGCTCTGTGTTCTGTTAATTCATCTCACAGAGTTACATCTTTCCCTGCAAGAAGCCTTTCGCTAAGGCTGTTCTTGTGGAATTGGCAACGGGATATTTGGAAGCCCATAGAGGGCTATGGTGAAAAAGGAAATATCTTCCGTTCAAAACTCGAAAGAAGCTTTCTGAGAAACTGTTCTATGTTCTGTTAATTCATATCACAGAGTTACATCTTTCCCTTCAAGAAGCCTTTCGCTAAGGCTGTTCTTGTGGAATTGGCAAAGGGATATTTGGAAGCCCATAGAGGGCTATGGTGAAAAAGGAAATATCTTCCGTTCAAAACTGGAAAGAAGCTTTCTGAGAAACTGTTCTATGTTCTGTTAATTCATCTCACAGAGTTACATCTTTCCCTTCAAGAAGCCTTTCGCTAAGGCTGTTCTTGTGAATTGGCAAAGGGATATTTGGAAGCCCATAGAGGGCTATGGTGAAAAAGGAAATATCTTCCGTTCAAAACTGGAAAGAAACATTCTGAGAAACTGCTCTGTGTTCTGTTAATTCATCTAACAGAGTTACATCTTTCCCTTCAGGAAGCCTTTCGCTAAGGCTGTTCTTGTGGAATTGGCAAAGGGATATTGGGAAGCCCATAGAGGGCTATGGTGAAAAAGGAAATATCTTCCGTTCAAAACTGGAAAGAAGCTTTCTGAGAAACTGCTCTATGTTCTGTTATTTCATCTCACAGCGTTACATCTTTCCCTTCAGGAAGCCTTTCGCTAAGGCTGTTGTTGTGGAATTGGCAAAGGGATATATGGAAGCCTATAGATGGCTATGGTGAAAAAGGAAATATCTTCCGTTCAAAACTGGAAAGAAGCTTTCTGAGAAACTGCTCTGTTTTCTGTTCATTCATCTCACAGAGTTACATCTTTCCCTTCAAGAAGCCTTTCGCTAAGGCTGTTCTTGTGGAATTGGCAAAGGGATATTTGGAAGCCCATAGAGGACTATGGTGAAAAAGGAAATATCTTCCGTTCAAAACTGGAATCAAGCTTTCTGAGAAACTGCTCTATGTTCTGTTAATTCATCTCACAGAGTTACATCTTTCCCTTCAAGAAGCCTATCGCTAAGGCTGTTCTTGTGGAATTGGCAAAGGGATATTTGGAAGCCTATAGAGGTCTAGGGTGAAAAAGGAAATATCTTCCGTTCAAAACTGGAAAGAAGCTTTCTGAGAAACTGTTCTATTTTCTGTTAATTCATCTCACAGAATTACATCTTTCCCTTCAAGAAGCCTTTCGCTAACGCTGTTCTTGTGGAATTGGCAAAGGGATATTTGGAAGCCCATAGAGGGCTATGGTGAAAAAGGAAATATCTTCCGTTCAAAACTGGAAAGAAGCTTTCTGAGAAAGGGCTCTGTGTTCTGTTAATTCATCTCACAGAGTTACATCTTTCCCTTCAAGAAGCCTTTCGCTAAGGCTGTTCTTGTGGAATTGGCAAAGGGATATTTGGAAGCCCATAGAGGGCTATGGTGAAAAAGGAAATATCTTCGGTTCAAAACTGGAAAGAAGCTTTCTGAGAAACTGCTCTGTGTTCTGTTAATTCATCTCACAGAGTTATATCTTTCCCTTCAAGAAGCCTTTCGCTAAGGCTGTTCTTGTGGAATTGGCAAAGGGATATTTGGAAGCCCATAGAGGGCTATGGTGAAAAAGGTAATATCTTCCGTTCAAAACTGGAAAGAAGCTTTCTGAGAAACTGCTCTGTGTTCTGTTAATTCATCTCACAGAGTTACATCTTTCCCTTCAAGAAGCCTTTCGCTAAGGCTGTTCTTGTGGAATTGGCAAAGGGATATTTGGAAGCCCATAGAGGGCTATGGTGAAAAAGGAATTATCTTCCGTTCAAAACTGGAAAGAAGCTTTCTGAGAAACTGCTCTGTGTTCTGTTAATTCATCTCACAGAGTTACATCTTTCCCTTCAAGAAGCCTTTCGCTAAGGCTGTTCTTGTGGAATTGGAAAAGGGATATTTGGAAGCCCATAGAGGGCTATGGTGAAAAAGGAAATATCTTCCGTTCAAAACTGGAAAGAAGCTTTCTGAGAAACTGCTCTGTGTTCTGTTAATTCATCTAACAGAGTTACATCTTTCCCTTCAGGAAGCCTTTCGCTAAGGCTGTTCTTGTGGAATTGGCGACGGGATATTTGGAAGCCCATAGAGGGCTATGTTGAAAAAGGAAATATCTTCCGTTCAAAACTGGAAAGAAGCTTTCTGAGAAACTGCTCTGTGTTCTGTTAATTCATCTCACAGAGTTACATCTTTCCCTTCAAGAAGCCTTTCGCTAAGGCTGTTCTTGTGGAATTGGCAAAGGGATATTTGGAAGCCCATAGAGGGCTATGGTGAAAAAGGAAATATCTTCCGTTCAAAACTGGAAAGAAGCTTTCTGAGAAACTGCTCTGTGTTCTGTTAATTCATCTCACAGAGTTACATCTTTCCCTTCAAGAAGCCTTTCGCTAAGGCTGTTCTTGTGGAATTGGCAAAGGGATATTTGGAAGCCCATAGAGGGCTATGGTGAAAAAGGAAATATCTTCCGTTCAAAACTGGAAAGAAGCTTTCTGAGAAACTGCTCTGTGTTCTGTTAATTCATCTCACAGAGTTACATCTTTCCCTTCAAGAAGCCTTTCGCTAAGGCTGTTCTTGTGGAATTGGCAAAGGGATATTTGGAAGCCCATAGAGGGCTATGGTGAAAAAGGAAATATCTTCCGTTCAAAACTGGAAAGAAACATTCTGAGAAACTGCTCTGTGTTCTGTTAATTCATCTAACAGAGTTACATCTTTCCCTTCAGGAAGCCTTTCGCTAAGGCTGTTCTTGTGGAATTGGCAAAGGGATATTGGGAAGCCCATAGAGGGCTATGGTGAAAAAGTAAATATCTTCCGTTCAAAACTGGAAAGAAGCTTTCCGAGAAACTGCTCTATGTTCTGTTATTTCATCTCACAGCGTTACATCTTTCCCTTCAGGAAGCCTTTCGCTAAGGCTGTTGTTGTGGAATTGGCAAAGGGATATATGGAAGCCTATAGATGGCTATGGTGAAAAAGGAAATATCTTCCGTTCAAAACTGGAAAGAAGCTTTCTGAGAAACTGCTCTGTTTTCTGTTCATTCATCTCACAGAGTTACATCTTTCCCTTCAAGAAGCCTTTCGCTAAGGCTGTTCTTGTGGAATTGGCAAAGGGATATTTGGAAGCCCATAGAGGACTATGGTGAAAAAGGAAATATCTTCCGTTCAAAACTGGAATCAAGCTTTCTGAGAAACTGCTCTATGTTCTGTTAATTCATCTCACAGAGTTACATCTTTCCCTTCAAGAAGCCTATCGCTAAGGCTGTTCTTGTGGAATTGGCAAAGGGATATTTGGAAGCCTATAGAGGTCTAGGGTGAAAAAGGAAATATCTTCCGTTCAAAACTGGAAAGAAGCTTTCTGAGAAACTGTTCTATTTTCTGTTAATTCATCTCACAGAATTACATCTTTCCCTTCAAGAAGCCTTTCGCTAACGCTGTTCTTGTGGAATTGGCAAAGGGATATTTGGAAGCCCATAGAGGGCTATGGTGAAAAAGGAAATATCTTCCGTTCAAAACTGGAAAGAAGCTTTCTGAGAAAGGGCTCTGTGTTCTGTTAATTCATCTCACAGAGTTACATCTTTCCCTTCAAGAAGCCTTTCGCTAAGGCTGTTCTTGTGGAATTGGCAAAGGGATATTTGGAAGCCCATAGAGGGCTATGGTGAAAAAGGAAATATCTTCGGTTCAAAACTGGAAAGAAGCTTTCTGAGAAAATGCTCTGTGTTCTGTTAATTCATCTCACAGAGTTATATCTTTCCCTTCAAGAAGCCTTTCGCTAAGGCTGTTCTTGTGGAATTGGCAAAGGGATATTTGGAAGCCCATAGAGGGCTATGGTGAAAAAGGAAATATCTTCTGTTCAAAACTGGAAAGAAGCTTTCTGAGAAACTGCTCTGTGTTCTGTTAATTCATCTCACAGAGTTACATCTTTCCCTTCAAGAAGCCTTTCGCTAAGGCTGTTCTTGTGGAATTGGCAAAGGGATATTTGGAAGCCCATAGAGGGCTATGGTGAAAAAGGAATTATCTTCCGTTCAAAACTGGAAAGAAGCTTTCTGAGAAACTGCTCTGTGTTCTGTTAATTCATCTCACAGAGTTACATCTTTCAATTCAAGAAGCCTTTCGCTAAGGCTGTTCTTGTGGAATTGGCAAAGGGATATTTGGAAGCCCATAGAGGGCTATGGTGAAAAAGGAAATATCTTCCGTTCAAAACTGGAAAGAAGCTTTCTGAGAAACTGCTCTGTGTTCTGTTAATTGATCTCACAGAGTTACATCTTTCCCTTCAAGAAGCCTTTCGCTAAGGCTGTTCTTGTGGAATTGGCAAAGGGATATTTGGAAGCCCATAGAGGGCTATGGTGAAAAAGGAAATATCTTCCGTTCAAAACTGGAAAGAAGCTTTCTGAGAAACTGCTCTGTGTTCTGTTCATTCATCTCACAGAGTTACATCTTTCCCTTCAAGAAGCCTTTCACTAAGGCTGTTCTTGTGGAATTGGCAAAGGGATATTTGGAAGCCCATAGAGGGCTATGGTGAAAAAGGAAATATCTTCCGTTCAAAACTGGAAAGAAGCTTTCTGAGAAACTGCTCTGTGTTCTGTTAATTCATCTCACAGAGTTACATCTTTCCCTTCAAGAATCCTTTCGCTAAGGCTGTTTTTGTGGAATTGGCAAAGGGATATTTGGAAGCCCATAGAGGGCTATGGTGAAAAAGGAAATATCTTCCGTTCAAAACTGGAAAGAAGCTTTCTGAGAAACTGTTCTATGTTCTGTTAATTCATCTCACAGAGTTACATCTTTCCCTTCAAGAAGCCTTTCGCTAAGGCTGTTCTTGTGGAATTGGAAAAGGGATATTTGGAAGCCCATAGAGGGCTATGGTGAAAAAGGAAATATCTTCCGTTCAAAACTGGAAAGAAGCTTTCTGAGAAACTGCTCTGTGTTCTGTGAATTCATCTCACAGAGTTACATCTTTCCCTTCAAGAAGCCTTTCGCTAAGGCTGTTCTTGTGGAATTGGCAAAGGGATATTTGGAAGCCCATAGAGGGCTATGGTGAAAAAGGAAATATCTTCCGTTCAAAACTGGAAAGAAGCTTTCTGAGAAACTGCTCTGTGTTCTGTTAATTCATCTCACAGAGTTACATCTTTCCCTTCAAGAAGACTTTCGCTAAGGCTGTTCTTGTGGAATTGGCAAAGGGATATTTGGAAGCCCATAGAGGGCTACGGTGAAAAAGGAAATATCTTCCGTTCAAAACTGGAAAGAAGCTTTCTGAGAAACTGCTCTGTGTTCTGTTAATTCATCTCACAGAGTTACATCTTTCCCTTCAAGAAGCCTTTCGCTAAGGCTGTTCTTGTGGAATTGGCAAAGGGATATTTGGAAGCCCATAGAGGGCTATGGTGAAAAAGGAAATATCTTCCGTTCAAAACTGGAAAGAAGCTTTCTGGGAAACTGCTTTGTGTTCTGTTAATTCATCTCACAGAGTTCCATCTTTCCCTTCAAGAAGCCTTTGGCTAAGGCTGTTCTTGTGGAATTGGCAAAGGGATATTTGGAAGCCCATAGAGGGCTATGGTGAAAAAGGAAATATCTTCCGTTCAAAACTGGAAAGAAGCTTTCTGAGAAACTGCTCTGTGTTCTGTTAATTCATCTCACAGAGTGACATCTTTCCCTTCAAGAAGTCTTTCGCTAAGGCTGTTCTTGTGGAATTGGCAAAGGGATATTTGGAAGCCCATAGAAGGCTATGGTGAAAAAGGAAATATCTCCCGTTCAAAACTGGAAAGAAGCTTTCTGAGAAACTGCTCTGTGTTCTGTTATTTCATCTCACAGAGTTACATCTGTCCCTTCAAGAAGCCTTTCGCTAATGCTGTTCTTGTGGAATTGGCAACGGGATATTTGGAAGCCCATAGAGGGCTATGGTGAAAAAGGAAATATCTTCCGTTCAAAACTGGAAAGAAGCTTTCTGAGAAACTGCTCTGTGTTCTGTTAATTCATCTCACAGAGTTACATCTTTCCCTTCAAGAAGCCTTTCGCTAAGGCTGTTCTTGTGGAATGGGCAAAGGGATATTTGGAAGCCCATAGAGGGCTATGGTGAAAAAGGAAATATCTTCCGTTCAAAACTGGAAAGAAGCTTTCTGAGAAACTGCTCTGTGTTCTGTTAATTCATCTCACAGAGTTACATCTTTCAATTCAAGAAGCCTTTCGCTAAGGCTGTTCTTGTGGAATTGGCAAAGGTATATTTGGCAGCCCATAGAGGGCTATGGTGAAAAAGGAAATATCCTCCGTTGAAAACTGGAATCTTTCTGAGAAACTGCTCTGTGTTCTGGTAATTCATCTCACAGAGTTACATCTTTCCCTTGAAGAAGCCTTTCGCTAAGGCTGTTCTTGTGTAATTGGCAAAGGGATATTTGGAAGCCCATAGAGGGCTATGGTGAAAAAGGAAATGTCTTCCGTTGAAAACTGGAAAGAAGCTTTCTGAGAAACTGCTCTGTGTTCTGTTAATTCATCTCACAGAGTTACATCTTTCCCTTCAAGAAGCCTTTCACTAAGGCTGTTCTTGTGGAATTGGCAAAGGGATTTTTGGAAGTCCATCGTGGGCTATGGTGAAAAAGGAAATATCTTCTCTTCAAAAATGGAAAGAAGCTTTCTGAGAAACTGCTCTGTGTTCTGTTAATTCATCTCACAGAGTTACATCTTTCCCTTCAAGAAGCCTTTCGCTAAGGCTGTTCTTGTTGAATTGGCAAAGGGATATTTGGAAGCCCATAGAGGGCTATGGTGAAAAAGGAAATATCTGCCGTTCAAAACTGGAAAGAAGCTTTCTGAGAAACTGCTCTGTGTTCTGTTAATTCATCTCACAGAGTTACAACTTTCCCTTCAAGAAGCCTTTGGCTAAGGCTGTTCTTGTGGAATTGGCAAAGGGATATTTGGAAGCCTATAGAGGTCTAGGGTGAAAAAGGAAATATCTTCCGTTCAAAACTGGAAAGAAGCTTTCTGAGAAACTGCTCTGTGTTCTGTTAATTCATCTCACAGAGTGACATCTTTCCCTTCAAGAAGCCTTTCGCTAAGGCTGTTCTTGTGGAATTGGCAAAGGGATATTTGGAAGCCCATAGAGGGCTATGGTGAAAAAGGAAATATCTTCCGTTCAAAACTGGAAAGAAGCTTTCTGAGAAACTGCTCTGTGTTCTGTTAATTCATCTCACAGAGTTACATCTTTCCCTTCAAGAAGCCTTTCGCTAAGGCTGTTCTTGTGGAATTGGAAAAGGGATATTTGGAAGCCCATAGAGGGCTATGGTGAAAAAGGAAATATCTTCTGTTCAAAACTGGAAAGAAGCTTTCTGAGAAACTGCTCTGTGTTCTGTTAATTCATCTCACAGAGTTACATCTTTCCCTTCAAGAAGCCTTTCGCTAAGGCTGTTCTTGTGGAATTGGCAAAGGGATATTTGGAAGCCCATAGAGGGCTATGGTGAAAAAGGAAATATCTTCCGTTCAAAACTGGAAAGAAGCTTTCTGAGAAACTGCTCTGTGTTCTGTTAATTCATCTCACAGAGTTACATCTTTCCCTTCAAGAAGCCTTTCGCTAAGGCTGTTCTTGTGGAATTGGGAAAGGGATATTTGGAAGCCCATAGAGGGCTATGGTGAAAAAGGAAATATCTTCCGTTCAAAACTGGAAAGAAGCTTTCTGAGAAAGGGCTCTGTGTTCTGTTAATTCATCTCACAGAGTTACATCTTTCCCTTCAAGAAGCCTTTCGCTAAGGCTGTTCTTCTGGAATTGGCAAAGGGATATTTGGAAGCCCATAGAGGGCTATGGTGAAAAAGGAAATATCTTCGGTTCAAAACTGGAAAGAAGCTTTCTGAGAAACTGCTCTGTGTTCTGTTAATTCATCTCACAGAGTTATATCTTTCCCTTCAAGAAGCCTTTCGCTAAGGCTGTTCTTGTGGAATTGGCAAAGGGATATTTGGAAGCCCATAGAGGGCTATGGTGAAAAAGGAATTATCTTCCGTTCAAAACTGGAAAGAAGCTTTCTGAGAAACTGCTCTGTGTTCTGTTAATTCATCTCACAGAGTTACATCTTTCCCTTCAAGAAGTCTTTCGCTAAGGCTGTTGTTGTGGAATTGGCAAAGGGATATTTTGAAGCCCATAGAGGGCTATGGTGAAAAAGGAAATATCTTCCGTTCAAAACTGGAAAGAAGCTTTCTGAGAAACTGCTCTGTGTTCTGTTAATTCATCTCACAGAGTTACATCTTTCCCTTCAAGAAGCCTTTCGCTAAGGCTGTTCTTGTGGAATTGGCAAAGGGATATTTGGAAGCCCATAGAGGGCTATGGTGAAAAAGGAAATATCTTCCGTTCAAAACTGGAAAGAAGCTTTCTGAGAAACTGCTCTGTTTTCTGTTCATTCATCTCACAGAGTTACATCTTTCCCTTCAAGAAGCCTTTCACTAAGGCTGTTCTTGTGGAATTGGCAAAGGGATATTTGGAAGCCCATAGAGGGCTATGGTGAAAAAGGAAATATCTTCCGTTCAAAACTGGAAAGAAGCTTTCTGAGAAACTGCTCTGTGTTCTGTTAATTCATCTCACAGAGTTCCATCTTTCCCTTCAAGAAGCCTTTCGCTAAGGCTGTTCTTGTGGAATTGGCAAAGGGATATTTGGAAGCCCATAGAGGGCTATGGTGAAAAAGGAAATATCTTCCGTTCAAAACTGGAAAGAAGCTTTCTGAGAACCTGCTCTGTGTTCTGTTAATTCATCTCACAGAGTTACATCTTTCCCTTCAAGAAGCCTTTCGCTAAGGCTGTTCTTGTGGAATTGGCAAAGGGATATTTGGAAGCCCATAGAGGGCTATGGTGAAAAAGGAAATATCTTCCGTTCAAAACTGGAAAGAAGCTTTCTGAGAAACTGTTCTATGTTCTGTTAATTCATCTCACAGAGTTACATCTTTCCCTTCAAGAAGCCTTTCCCTAAGGCTGTTCTTGTGGAATTGGAAAAGGGATATTTGGAAGCCCATAGAGGGCTATGGTGAAAAAGGAAATATCTTCCGTTCAAAACTGGAAAGAAGCTTTCTGAGAAACTGCTCTGTGTTCTGTGAATTCATCTCACAGAGTTACATCTTTCCCTTCAAGAAGCCTTTCGCTAAGGCTGTTCTTGTGGAATTGGCAAAGGGATATTTGGAAGCCCATAGAGGGCTATGGTGAAAAAGGAAATATCTTCCGTTCAAAACTGGAAAGAAGCTTTCTGAGAAACTGCTCTGTGTTCTGTTAATTCATCTCACAGAGTTACATCTTTCCCTTCAAGAAGACTTTCGCTAAGGCTGTTCTTGTGGAATTGGCAAAGGGATATTTGGAAGCCCATAGAGAGCTATGGTGAAAAAGGAAATATCTTCCGTTCAAAACTGGAAAGAAGCTTTCTGAGAAACTGCTCTGTGTTCTGTGAATTCATCTCACAGAGTTACATCTTTCCCTTCAAGAAGCCTTTCGCTAAGGCTGTTCTTGTGGAATTGGCAAAGGGATAATTGGAAGCCCATAGAGGGCTATGGTGAAAAAGGAAATATCTTCCGTTCAAAACTGGAAAGAAGCTTTCTGGGAAACTGCTTTGTGTTCTTTTAATTCATCTCACAGAGTTACATCTTTCCCTTAAAGAAGCCTTTCGCTAAGGCTGTTCTTGTGGAATTGGCAAAGGGATATTTGCAAGCCCATAGAGGGCTATGGTGAAAAAGGAAATATCTTCCGTTGAAAACAGGAAAGAAGCTTTCTGAGAAACTGTTCTATGTTCTGTTAATTCATCTCACAGAGTTACATCTTTCCCTTCAAGAAGCCTTTCGCTAAGGCTGTTCTTGTGGAATTGGCAAAGGGATATTTGGAAGCCCATAGAGGGCTATGGTGAAAAAGGAAATATCTTCCGTTCAAAACTGGAAAGAAGCTTTCTGAGAAACTGCTCTGTGTTCTGTTAATTCATCTCACAGAGTTACATCTTTCCCTTCAAGAAGCCTTTCGCTAAGGCTGTTCTTGTGGAATTGGCAAAGGGATATTTGGAAGCCCATAGAGGGCTATGGTGAAAAAGGAAATATCTTCCGTTCAAAACTGGAAAGAAGCTTTCTGAGAAACTGCTCTGTGTTCTGTTAATTCATCTCACAGAGTTACATCTTTCCCTTCAAGAAGCCTTTCGCTAAGGCTGTTCTTGTGGAATTGGCAAAGGGATATTTGGAAGCCCATAGAGGGCTATGGTAAAAAAGGAAATATCTCCCGTTCAAAACTGGAAAGAAACATTCTGAGAAACTGCTCTGTGTTCTGTTAATTCATCTAACAGAGTTACATCTTTCCCTTCAGGAAGCCTTTCGCTAAGGCTGTTCTTGTGGAATTGGCAAAGGGATATTGGGAAGCCCATAGAGGGCTATGGTGAAAAAGTAAATATCTTCCGTTCAAAACTGGAAAGAAGCTTTCCGAGAAACTGCTCTATGTTCTGTTATTTCATCTCACAGCGTTACATCTTTCCCTTCAGGAAGCCTTTCGCTAAGGCTGTTGTTGTGGAATTGGCAAAGGGATATATGGAAGCCTATAGATGGCTATGGTGAAAAAGGAAATATCTTCCGTTCAAAACTGGAAAGAAGCTTTCTGAGAAACTGCTCTGTTTTCTGTTCATTCATCTCACAGAGTTACATCTTTCCCTTCAAGAAGCCTTTCGCTAAGGCTGTTCTTGTGGAATTGGCAAAGGGATATTTGGAAGCCCATAGAGGACTATGGTGAAAAAGGAAATATCTTCCGTTCAAAACTGGAATCAAGCTTTCTGAGAAACTGCTCTATGTTCTGTTAATTCATCTCACAGAGTTACATCTTTCCCTTCAAGAAGCCTATCGCTAAGGCTGTTCTTGTGGAATTGGCAAAGGGATATTTGGAAGCCTATAGAGGTCTAGGGTGAAAAAGGAAATATCTTCCGTTCAAAACTGGAAAGAAGCTTTCTGAGAAACTGTTCTATTTTCTGTTAATTCATCTCACAGAATTACATCTTTCCCTTCAAGAAGCCTTTCGCTAACGCTGTTCTTGTGGAATTGGCAAAGGGATATTTGGAAGCCCATAGAGGGCTATGGTGAAAAAGGAAATATCTTCCGTTCAAAACTGGAAAGAAGCTTTCTGAGAAAGGGCTCTGTGTTCTGTTAATTCATCTCACAGAGTTACATCATTCCCTTCAAGAAGCCTTTCGCTAAGGCTGTTCTTGTGGAATTGGCAAAGGGATATTTGGAAGCCCATAGAGGGCTATGGTGAAAAAGGAAATATCTTCGGTTCAAAACTGGAAAGAAGCTTTCTGAGAAAATGCTCTGTGTTCTGTTAATTCATCTCACAGAGTTATATCTTTCCCTTCAAGAAGCCTTTCGCTAAGGCTGTTCTTGTGGAATTGGCAAAGGGATATTTGGAAGCCCATAGAGGGCTATGGTGAAAAAGGAAATATCTTCTGTTCAAAACTGGAAAGAAGCTTTCTGAGAAACTGCTCTGTGTTCTGTTAATTCATCTCACAGAGTTACATCTTTCCCTTCAAGAAGCCTTTCGCTAAGGCTGTTCTTGTGGAATTGGCAAAGGGATATTTGGAAGCCCATAGAGGGCTATGGTGAAAAAGGAATTATCTTCCGTTCAAAACTGGAAAGAAGCTTTCTGAGAAACTGCTCTGTGTTCTGTTAATTCATCTCACAGAGTTACATCTTTCAATTCAAGAAGCCTTTCGCTAAGGCTGTTCTTGTGGAATTGGCAAAGGGATATTTGGAAGCCCATAGAGGGCTATGGTGAAAAAGGAAATATCTTCCGTTCAAAACTGGAAAGAAGCTTTCTGAGAAACTGCTCTGTGTTCTGTTAATTGATCTCACAGAGTTACATCTTTCCCTTCAAGAAGCCTTTCGCTAAGGCTGTTCTTGTGGAATTGGCAAAGGGATATTTGGAAGCCCATTGAGGGCTATGGTGAAAAAGGAAATATCTTCCGTTCAAAACTGGAAAGAAGCTTTCTGAGAAACTGCTCTGTGTTCTGTTCATTCATCTCACAGAGTTACATCTTTCCCTTCAAGAAGCCTTTCACTAAGGCTGTTCTTGTGGAATTGGCAAAGGGATATTTGGAAGCCCATAGAGGGCTATGGTGAAAAAGGAAATATCTTCCGTTCAAAACTGGAAAGAAGCTTTCTGAGAAACTGCTCTGTGTTCTGTTAATTCATCTCACAGAGTTACATCTTTCCCTTCAAGAAGCCTTTCGCTAAGGCTGTTCTTGTGGAATTGGCAAAGGGATATTTGGAAGCCCATAGAGGGCTATGGTGAAAAAGGAAATATCTTCCGTTCAAAACTGGAAAGAAGCTTTCTGAGAAACTGCTCTGTGTTCTGTTAATTCATCTCACAGAGTTACATCTTTCCCTTCAAGAATCCTTTCGCTAAGGCTGTTGTTGTGGAATTGGCAAAGGGATATTTGGAAGCCCATAGAGGGCTATGGTGAAAAAGGAAATATCTTCCGTTCAAAACTGGAAAGAAGCTTTCTGAGAAACTGTTCTATGTTCTGTTAATTCATCTCACAGAGTTACATCTTTCCCTTCAAGAAGCCTTTCGCTAAGGCTGTTCTTGTGGAATTGGAAAAGGGATATTTGGAAGCCCATAGAGGGCTATGGTGAAAAAGGAAATATCTTCCGTTCAAAACTGGAAAGAAGCTTTCTGAGAAACTGCTCTGTGTTCTGTGAATTCATCTCACAGAGTTACATCTTTCCCTTCAAGAAGCCTTTCGCTAAGGCTGTTCTTGTGGAATTGGCAAAGGGATATTTGGAAGCCCATAGAGGGCTATGGTGAAAAAGGAAATATCTTCCGTTCAAAACTGGAAAGAAGCTTTCTGAGAAACTGCTCTGTGTTCTGTTAATTCATCTCACAGAGTTACATCTTTCCCTTCAAGAAGCCTTTCGCTAAGGCTGTTCTTGTTGAATTGGCAAAGGGATATTTGGAAGCCCATAGAGGGCTACGGTGAAAAAGGAAATATCTTCCGTTCAAAACTGGAAAGAAGCTTTCTGAGAAACTGCTCTGTGTTCTGTTAATTCATCTCACAGAGTTCCATCTTTCCCTTCAAGAAGCCTTTCGCTAAGGCTGTTCTTGTGGAATTGGCAAAGGGATATTTGGAAGCCCATAGAGGGCTATGGTGAAAAAGGAAATATCTTCCGTTCAAAACTGGAAAGAAGCTTTCTGGGAAACTGCTTTGTGTTCTGTTAATTCATCTCACAGAGTTCCATCTTTCCCTTCAAGAAGCCTTTGGCTAAGGCTGTTCTTGTGGAATTGGCAAAGGGATATTTGGAAGCCCATAGAGGGCTATGGTGAAAAAGGAAATATCTTCCGTTCAAAACTGGAAAGAAGCTTTCTGAGAAACTGCTCTGTGTTCTGTTAATTCATCTCACAGAGTGACATCTTTCCCTTCAAGAAGTCTTTCGCTAAGGCTGTTCTTGTGGAATTGGCAAAGGGATATTTGGAAGCCCATAGAAGGCTATGGTGAAAAAGGAAATATCTCCCGTTCAAAACTGGAAAGAAGCTTTCTGAGAAACTGCTCTGTGTTCTGTTATTTCATCTCACAGAGTTACATCTGTCCCTTCAAGAAGCCTTTCGCTAATGCTGTTCTTGTGGAATTGGCAACGGGATATTTGGAAGCCCATAGAGGGCTATGGTGAAAAAGGAAATATCTTCCGTTCAAAACTGGAAAGAAGCTTTCTGAGAAACTGCTCTGTGTTCTGTTAATTCATCTCACAGAGTTACATCTTTCCCTTCAAGAAGCCTTTCGCTAAGGCTGTTCTTGTGGAATGGGCAAAGGGATATTTGGAAGCCCATAGAGGGCTATGGTGAAAAAGGAAATATCTTCCGTTCAAAACTGGAAAGAAGCTTTCTGAGAAACTGCTCTGTGTTCTGTTAATTCATCTCACAGAGTTACATCTTTCAATTCAAGAAGCCTTTCGCTAAGGCTGTTCTTGTGGAATTGGCAAAGGTATATTTGGCAGCCCATAGAGGGCTATGGTGAAAAAGGAAATATCCTCCGTTGAAAACTGGAATCTTTCTGAGAAACTGCTCTGTGTTCTGGTAATTCATCTCACAGAGTTACATCTTTCCCTTCAAGAAGCCTTTCGCTAAGGCTGTTCTTGTGGAATTGGCAAAGGGATATTTGGAAGCCCATAGAGGGCTATGGTGAAAAAGGAAATGTCTTCCGTTGAAAACTGGAAAGAAGCTTTCTGAGAAACTGCTCTGTGTTCTGTTAATTCATCCCACAGAGTTACATCTTTCCCTTCAAGAAGCCTTTCACTAAGGCTGTTCTTGTGGAATTGGCAAAGGGATTTTTGGAAGTCCATCGTGGGCTATGGTGAAAAAGGAAATATCTTCTCTTCAAAACTGGAAAGAAGCTTTCTGAGAAACTGCTCTGTGTTCTGTTAATTCATCTCACAGAGTTACATCTTTCCCTTCAAGAAGCCTTTCGCTAAGGCTGTTCTTGTTGAATTGGCAAAGGGATATTTGGAAGCCCATAGAGGGCTATGGTGAAAAAGGAAATATCTTCCGTTCAAAACTGGAAAGAAGCTTTCTGAGAAACTGCTCTGTGTTCTGTTAATTCATCTCACAGAGTTACAACTTTCCCTTCAAGAAGCCTTTGGCTAAGGCTGTTCTTGTGGAATTGGCAAAGGGATATTTGGAAGCCTATAGAGGTCTAGGGTGAAAAAGGAAATATCTTCCGTTCAAAACTGGAAAGAAGCTTTCTGAGAAACTGCTCTGTGTTCTGTTAATTCATCTCACAGAGTGACATCTTTCCCTTCAAGAAGCCTTTCGCTAAGGCTGTTCTTGTGGAATTGGCAAAGGGATATTTGGAAGCCCATAGAGGGCTATGGTGAAAAAGGAAATATCTTCCGTTCAAAACTGGAAAGAAGCTTTCTGAGAAACTGCTCTGTGTTCTGTTAATTCATCTCACAGAGTTACATCTTTCCCTTCAAGAAGCCTTTCGCTAAGGCTGTTCTTGTGGAATTGGAAAAGGGATATTTGGAAGCCCATAGAGGGCTATGGTGAAAAAGGAAATATCTTCTGTTCAAAACTGGAAAGAAGCTTTCTGAGAAACTGCTCTGTGTTCTGTTAATTCATCTCACAGAGTTACATCTTTCCCTTCAAGAAGCCTTTCGCTAAGGCTGTTCTTGTGGAATTGGCAAAGGGATATTTGGAAGCCCATAGAGGGCTATGGTGAAAAAGGAAATATCTTCCGTTCAAAACTGGAAAGAAGCTTTCTGAGAAACTGCTCTGTGTTCTGTTAATTCATCTCACAGAGTTACATCTTTCCCTTCAAGAAGCCTTTCGCTAAGGCTGTTCTTGTGGAATTGGGAAAGGGATATTTGGAAGCCCATAGAGGGCTATGGTGAAAAAGGAAATATCTTCCGTTCAAAACTGGAAAGAAGCTTTCTGAGAAAGGGCTCTGTGTTCTGTTAATTCATCTCACAGAGTTACATCTTTCCCTTCAAGAAGCCTTTCGCTAAGGCTGTTCTTCTGGAATTGGCAAAGGGATATTTGGAAGCCCATAGAGGGCTATGGTGAAAAAGGAAATATCTTCGGTTCAAAACTGGAAAGAAGCTTTCTGAGAAACTGCTCTGTGTTCTGTTAATTCATCTCACAGAGTTATATCTTTCCCTTCAAGAAGCCTTTCGCTAAGGCTGTTCTTGTGGAATTGGCAAAGGGATATTTGGAAGCCCATAGAGGGCTATGGTGAAAAAGGAATTATCTTCCGTTCAAAACTGGAAAGAAGCTTTCTGAGAAACTGCTCTGTGTTCTGTTAATTCATCTCACAGAGTTACATCTTTCCCTTCAAGAAGTCTTTCGCTAAGGCTGTTGTTGTGGAATTGGCAAAGGGATATTTTGAAGCCCATAGAGGGCTATGGTGAAAAAGGAAATATCTTCCGTTCAAAACTGGAAAGAAGCTTTCTGAGAAACTGCTCTGTGTTCTGTTAATTCATCTCACAGAGTTACATCTTTCCCTTCAAGAAGCCTTTCGCTAAGGCTGTTCTTGTGGAATTGGCAAAGGGATATTTGGAAGCCCATAGAGGGCTATGGTGAAAAAGGAAATATCTTCCGTTCAAAACTGGAAAGAAGCTTTCTGAGAAACTGCTCTGTTTTCTGTTCATTCATCTCACAGAGTTACATCATTCCCTTCAAGAAGCCTTTCACTAAGGCTGTTCTTGTGGAATTGGCAAAGGGATATTTGGAAGCCCATAGAGGGCTATGGTGAAAAAGGAAATATCTTCCGTTCAAAACTGGAAAGAAGCTTTCTGAGAAACTGCTCTGTGTTCTGTTAATTCATCTCACAGAGTTCCATCTTTCCCTTCAAGAAGCCTTTCGCTAAGGCTGTTCTTGTGGAATTGGCAAAGGGATATTTGGAAGCCCATAGAGGGCTATGGTGAAAAAGGAAATATCTTCCGTTCAAAACTGGAAAGAAGCTTTCTGAGAAACTGCTCTGTGTTCTGTTAATTCATCTCACAGAGTTACATCTTTCCCTTCAAGAAGCCTTTCGCTAAGGCTGTTCTTGTGGAATTGGCAAAGGGATATTTGGAAGCCCATAGAGGGCTATGGTGAAAAAGGAAATATCTTCCGTTCAAAACTGGAAAGAAGCTTTCTGAGAAACTGTTCTATGTTCTGTTAATTCATCTCACAGAGTTACATCTTTCCCTTCAAGAAGCCTTTCCCTAAGGCTGTTCTTGTGGAATTGGAAAAGGGATATTTGGAAGCCCATAGAGGGCTATGGTGAAAAAGGAAATATCTTCCGTTCAAAACTGGAAAGAAGCTTTCTGAGAAACTGCTCTGTGTTCTGTGAATTCATCTCACAGAGTTACATCTTTCCCTTCAAGAAGCCTTTCGCTAAGGCTGTTCTTGTGGAATTGGCAAAGGGATATTTGGAAGCCCATAGAGGGCTATGGTGAAAAAGGAAATATCTTCCGTTCAAAACTGGAAAGAAGCTTTCTGAGAAACTGCTCTGTGTTCTGTTAATTCATCTCACAGAGTTACATCTTTCCCTTCAAGAAGACTTTCGCTAAGGCTGTTCTTGTGGAATTGGCAAAGGGATATTTGGAAGCCCATAGAGAGCTATGGTGAAAAAGGAAATATCTTCCGTTCAAAACTGGAAAGAAGCTTTCTGAGAAACTGCTCTGTGTTCTGTTAATTCATCTCACAGAGTTACATCTTTCCCTTCAAGAAGCCTTTCGCTAAGGCTGTTCTTGTGGAATTGGCAAAGGGATAATTGGAAGCCCATAGAGGGCTATGGTGAAAAAGGAAATATCTTCCGTTCAAAACTGGAAAGAAGCTTTCTGGGAAACTGCTTTGTGTTCTTTTAATTCATCTCACAGAGTTACATCTTTCCCTTAAAGAAGCCTTTCGCTAAGGCTGTTCTTGTGGAATTGGCAAAGGGATATTTGCAAGCCCATAGAGGGCTATGGTGAAAAAGGAAATATCTTCCGTTGAAAACAGGAAAGAAGCTTTCTGAGAAACTGTTCTATGTTCTGTTAATTCATCTCACAGAGTTATATCTTTCCCTTCAAGAAGCCTTTGGCTAAGGCTCTTCTTGTGGAATTTGCAAAGGGATATTTGGAAGCCCATAGAGGGCTATGGTGAAAAAGGAAATATCTTCCGTTCAAAACTGGAAAGAAGCTTTCTGAGAAACTGCTCTGTGTTCTGTTAATTCATCTCACAGAGTTATATCTTTCCCTTCAAGAAGCCTTTGGCTAAGGCTCTTCTTGTGGAATTTGCAAAGGGATATTTGGAAGCCCATAGAGGGCTATGGTGAAAAAGGAAATATCTTCCGTTCAAAACTGGAAAGAAGCTTTCTGAGAAACTGCTCTGTGTTCTGTTAATTCATCTAACAGAGTTACATCTTTCCCTTCAGGAAGCCTTTCGCTAAGGCTGTTCTTGTGGAATTGGCGACGGGATATTTGGGAGCCCATAGAGGGCTATGGTGAAAAAGGAAATATCTTCCGTTCAAAACTGGAAAGAAGCTTTCTGAGAAACTGCTCTATGTTCTGTTAATTCATCTCACAGAGGTACATCTTTCCCTTCAAGAAGCCTTTCGCTAAGGCTGTTCTTGTGGAATTGGAAAAGGGATATTTGGAAGCTCATAGAGGGCTATGGTGAAAAAGGAAATATCTTCCGTTCAAAACTGGAAAGAAGCTTTCTGAGAAACTGCTCTGTGTTCTGTTAATTCATCTCACAGAGTTACATCTTTCCCTTCAAGAAGCCTTTCACTAAGGCTGTTCTTGTGGAATTGGCAAAGGGATATTTGGAAGCCCATAGAGGGCTACGGTGAAAAAGGAAATATCTTCCGTTCAAAACTGGAAAGAAGCTTTCTGAGAAACTGCTCTGTGTTCTGTTAATTCATCTCACAGAGTTACATCTTTCCCTTCAAGAAGCCTTTCGCTAAGGCTGTTCTTGTGGAATTGGCAAAGGGATATTTGGAAGCCCATAGAGGGCTATGGTGAAAAAGGAAATATCTTCCGTTCAAAACTGGAAAGAAGCTTTCTGGGAAACTGCTTTGTGTTCTGTTAATTCATCTCACAGAGTTCCATCTTTCCCTTCAAGAAGCCTTTGGCTAAGGCTGTTCTTGTGGAATTGGCAAAGGGATATTTGGAAGCCCATAGAGGGCTATGGTGAAAAAGGAAATATCTTCCGTTCAAAACTGGAAAGAAGCTTTCTGAGAAACTGCTCTGTGTTCTGTTAATTCATCTCACAGAGTGACATCTTTCCCTTCAAGAAGTCTTTCGCTAAGGCTGTTCTTGTGGAATTGGCAAAGGGATATTTGGAAGCCCATAGAAGGCTATGGTGAAAAAGGAAATATCTCCCGTTCAAAACTGGAAAGAAGCTTTCTGAGAAACTGCTCTGTGTTCTGTTATTTCATCTCACAGAGTTACATCTGTCCCTTCAAGAAGCCTTTCGCTAATGCTGTTCTTGTGGAATTGGCAACGGGATATTTGGAAGCCCATAGAGGGCTATGGTGAAAAAGGAAATATCTTCCGTTCAAAACTGGAAAGAAGCTTTCTGAGAAACTGCTCTGTGTTCTGTTAATTCATCTCACAGAGTTACATCTTTCCCTTCAAGAAGCCTTTCGCTAAGGCTGTTCTTGTGGAATGGGCAAAGGGATATTTGGAAGCCCATAGAGGGCTATGGTGAAAAAGGAAATATCTTCCGTTCAAAACTGGAAAGAAGCTTTCTGAGAAACTGCTCTGTGTTCTGTTAATTCATCTCACAGAGTTACATCTTTCAATTCAAGAAGCCTTTCGCTAAGGCTGTTCTTGTGGAATTGGCAAAGGTATATTTGGCAGCCCATAGAGGGCTATGGTGAAAAAGGAAATATCCTCCGTTGAAAACTGGAATCTTTCTGAGAAACTGCTCTGTGTTCTGTTAATTCATCTCACAGAGTTACATCTTTCCCTTCAAGAAGCCTTTCGCTAAGGCTGTTCTTGTGGAATTGGCAAAGGGATATTTGGAAGCCCATAGAGGGCTATGGTGAAAAAGGAAATGTCTTCCGTTCAAAACTGGAAAGAAGCTTTCTGAGAAACTGCTCTGTGTTCTGTTAATTCATCTCACAGAGTTACATCTTTCCCTTCAAGAAGCCTTTCACTAAGGCTGTTCTTGTGGAATTGGCAAAGGGATTTTTGGAAGTCCATCGTGGGCTATGATGAAAAAGGAAATATCTTCTGTTCAAAACTGGAAAGAAGCTTTCTGAGAAACTGCTCTGTGTTCTGTTAATTCATCTCACAGAGTTACATCTTTCCCTTCAAGAAGCCTTTCGCTAAGGCTGTTCTTGTTGAATTGGCAAAGGGATATTTGGAAGCCCATAGAGGGCTATGGTGAAAAAGGAAATATCTTCCGTTCAAAACTGGAAAGAAGCTTTCTGAGAAACTGCTCTGTGTTCTGTTAATTCATCTCACAGAGTTACAACTTTCCCTTCAAGAAGCCTTTGGCTAAGGCTGTTCTTGTGGAATTGGCAAAGGGATATTAGGAAGCCTATAGAGGTCTAGGGTGAAAAAGGAAATATCTTCCGTTCAAAACTGGAAAGAAGCTTTCTGAGAAACTGCTCTGTGTTCTGTTAATTCATCTCACAGAGTTACATCTTTCCCTTCAAGAAGCCTTTCGCTAAGGCTGTTCTTGTGGAATTGGCAAAGGGATATTTGGAAGCCCATAGAGGGCTATGGTGAAAAAGGAAATATCTTCCGTTCAAAACTGGAAAGAAGCTTTCTGAGAAACTGCTCTGTGTTCTGTTAATTCATCTCACAGAGTTACATCTTTCCCTTCAAGAAGCCTTTCGCTAAGGCTGTTCTTGTGGAATTGGAAAAGGGATATTTGGAAGCCCATAGAGGGCTATGGTGAAAAAGGAAATATCTTCTGTTCAAAACTGGAAAGAAGCTTTCTGAGAAACTGCTCTGTGTTCTGTTAATTCATCTCACAGAGTTACATCTTTCCCTTCAAGAAGCCTTTCGCTAAGGCTGTTCTTGTGGAATTGGCAAAGGGATATTTGGAAGCCCATAGAGGGCTATGGTGAAAAAGGAAATATCTTCCGTTCAAAACTGGAAAGAAGCTTTCTGAGAAACTGCTCTGTGTTCTGTTAATTCATCTCACAGAGTTACATCTTTCCCTTCAAGAAGCCTTTCGCTAAGGCTGTTCTTGTGGAATTGGGAAAGGGATATTTGGAAGCCCATAGAGGGCTATGGTGAAAAAGGAAATATCTTCCGTTCAAAACTGGAAAGAAGCTTTCTGAGAAACTGCTCTGTGTTCTGTTAATTCATCTCACAGAGTTACATCTATCCCTTCAAGAAGCCTTTCGCTAAGGCTGTTCTTGTGGAATTGGCAAAGGGATATTTGGAAGCCCATAGAGGGCTATGGTGAAAAAGGAAATATCTTCCGTTCAAAACTGGAAAGAAGCTTTCTGGGAAACTGCTTTGTGTTCTGTTAATTCAACTCACAGAGTTACATCTTTCCCTTAAAGAAGCCTTTCGCTAAGGCTGTTGTTGTGGAATTGGCAAAGGGATATTTGGAAGCCCATGGAGGGCTATGGTGAAAAAGGAAATATCTTCCGTTCAAAACTGGAAAGAAGCTTTCTGAGAAACTGTTCTATGTTCTGTTCATTCATCTCACGGAGTTACATCTTTCCCTTCAAGAACCCTTTGGCTAAGGCTGTTCTTGTGGAATTGGAAAAGGGATATTTGGAAGCCCATAGAGGGCTATGGTGAAAAAGGAAATATCTTCTGTTCAAAACTGGAAAGAAGCTTTCTGAGAAACTGCTCTGTGTTCTGTTAATTCATCTCACAGAGTTACATCTTTCCCTTCAAGAAGCCTTTCGCTAAGGCTGTTCTTGTGGAATTGGCAAAGGGATATTTGGAAGCCCATAGAGGGCTATGGTGAAAAAGGAAATATCTTCCGTTCAAAACTGGAAAGAAGCTTTCTGAGAAACTGCTCTGTGTTCTGTTAATTCATCTCACAGAGTTACATCTTTCCCTTCAAGAAGCCTTTCGCTAAGGCTGTTCTTGTGGAATTGGGAAAGGGATATTTGGAAGCCCATAGAGGGCTATGGTGAAAAAGGAAATATCTTCCGTTCAAAACTGGAAAGAAGCTTTCTGAGAAACTGCTCTGTGTTCTGTTAATTCATCTCACAGAGTTACATCTATCCCTTCAAGAAGCCTTTCGCTAAGGCTGTTCTTGTGGAATTGGCAAAGGGATATTTGGAAGCCCATAGAGGGCTATGGTGAAAAAGGAAATATCTTCCGTTCAAAACTGGAAAGAAGCTTTCTGGGAAACTGCTTTGTGTTCTGTTAATTCAACTCACAGAGTTACATCTTTCCCTTAAAGAAGCCTTTCGCTAAGGCTGTTGTTGTGGAATTGGCAAAGGGATATTTGGAAGCCCATGGAGGGCTATGGTGAAAAAGGAAATATCTTCCGTTCAAAACTGGAAAGAAGCTTTCTGAGAAACTGTTCTATGTTCTGTTCATTCATCTCACGGAGTTACATCTTTCCCTTCAAGAACCCTTTGGCTAAGGCTGTTCTTGTGGAATTGGCAAAGGGATATTTGGAAGCCCATAGAGGGCTATGGTGAAAAAGGAAATATCTTCCGTTCAAAACTGGAAAGAAGCTTTCTGAGAACCTGCTCTGTGTTCTGTTAATTCATCTAACAGAGTTACATCTTTCCCCTCAGGAAGCCTTTCGCTAAGGCTGTTCTTGTGGAATTGGCGACGGGATATTTGGAATCCCTTAGAGGGCTATGGTGAAAAAGGAAATATCTTCTGTTCAAAACTGGAAAGAAGCTTTCTGAGAAACTGCTCTATGTTCTGTTAATTCATCTCACAGAGTTACATCTTTCCCTTCAAGAAGCCTTTCGCTAAGGCTGTTGTTGTGGAATTGGCAAAGGGATATTTGGAAGCCTATAGATGGCTATGGTGAAAAAGGAAATATCTTCCGTTCAAAACTGGAAAGAAGCTTTCTGAGAAACTGCTCTGTGTTCTGTTAATTCATCTCACAGAGTGACATCTTTCCCTTCAAGAAGTCTTTCGCTAAGGCTGTTCTTGTGGAATTGGCAAAGGGATATTTGGAAGCCCATAGAAGGCTATGGTGAAAAAGGAAATATCTCCCGTTCAAAACTGGAAAGAAGCTTTCTGAGAAACTGCTCTGTGTTCTGTTATTTCATCTCACAGAGTTACATCTGTCCCTTCAAGAAGCCTTTCGCTAATGCTGTTCTTGTGGAATTGGCAACGGGATATTTGGAAGCCCATAGAGGGCTATGGTGAAAAAGGAAATATCTTCCGTTCAAAACTGGAAAGAAGCTTTCTGAGAAACTGCTCTGTGTTCTGTTAATTCATCTCACAGAGTTACATCTTTCCCTTCAAGAAGCCTTTCGCTAAGGCTGTTCTTGTGGAATGGGCAAAGGGATATTTGGAAGCCCATAGAGGGCTATGGTGAAAAAGGAAATATCTTCCGTTCAAAACTGGAAAGAAGCTTTCTGAGAAACTGCTCTGTGTTCTGTTAATTCATCTCACAGAGTTACATCTTTCAATTCAAGAAGCCTTTCGCTAAGGCTGTTCTTGTGGAATTGGCAAAGGTATATTTGGCAGCCCATAGAGGGCTATGGTGAAAAAGGAAATATCCTCCGTTGAAAACTGGAATCTTTCTGAGAAACTGCTCTGTGTTCTGGTAATTCATCTCACAGAGTTACATCTTTCCCTTCAAGAAGCCTTTCGCTAAGGCTGTTCTTGTGGAATTGGCAAAGGGATATTTGGAAGCCCATAGAGGGCTATGGTGAAAAAGGAAATGTCTTCCGTTGAAAACTGGAAAGAAGCTTTCTGAGAAACTGCTCTGTGTTCTGTTAATTCATCCCACAGAGTTACATCTTTCCCTTCAAGAAGCCTTTCACTAAGGCTGTTCTTGTGGAATTGGCAAAGGGATTTTTGGAAGTCCATCGTGGGCTATGGTGAAAAAGGAAATATCTTCTCTTCAAAACTGGAAAGAAGCTTTCTGAGAAACTGCTCTGTGTTCTGTTAATTCATCTCACAGAGTTACATCTTTCCCTTCAAGAAGCCTTTCGCTAAGGCTGTTCTTGTTGAATTGGCAAAGGGATATTTGGAAGCCCATAGAGGGCTATGGTGAAAAAGGAAATATCTTCCGTTTAAAACTGGAAAGAAGCTTTCTGAGAAACTGCTCTGTGTTCTGTTAATTCATCTCACAGAGTTACAACTTTCCCTTCAAGAAGCCTTTGGCTAAGGCTGTTCTTGTGGAATTGGCAAAGGGATATTTGGAAGCCTATAGAGGTCTAGGGTGAAAAAGGAAATATCTTCCGTTCAAAACTGGAAAGAAGCTTTCTGAGAAACTGCTCTGTGTTCTGTTAATTCATCTCACAGAGTGACATCTTTCCCTTCAAGAAGCCTTTCGCTAAGGCTGTTCTTGTGGAATTGGCAAAGGGATATTTGGAAGCCCATAGAGGGCTATGGTGAAAAAGGAAATATCTTCCGTTCAAAACTGGAAAGAAGCTTTCTGAGAAACTGCTCTGTGTTCTGTTAATTCATCTCACAGAGTTACATCTTTCCCTTCAAGAAGCCTTTCGCTAAGGCTGTTCTTGTGGAATTGGAAAAGGGATATTTGGAAGCCCATAGAGGGCTATGGTGAAAAAGGAAATATCTTCTGTTCAAAACTGGAAAGAAGCTTTCTGAGAAACTGCTCTGTGTTCTGTTAATTCATCTCACAGAGTTACATCTTTCCCTTCAAGAAGCCTTTCGCTAAGGCTGTTCTTGTGGAATTGGCAAAGGGATATTTGGAAGCCCATAGAGGGCTATGGTGAAAAAGGAAATATCTTCCGTTCAAAACTGGAAAGAAGCTTTCTGAGAAACTGCTCTGTGTTCTGTTAATTCATCTCACAGAGTTACATCTTTCCCTTCAAGAAGCCTTTCGCTAAGGCTGTTCTTGTGGAATTGGGAAAGGGATATTTGGAAGCCCATAGAGGGCTATGGTGAAAAAGGAAATATCTTCCGTTCAAAACTGGAAAGAAGCTTTCTGAGAAAGGGCTCTGTGTTCTGTTAATTCATCTCACAGAGTTACATCTTTCCCTTCAAGAAGCCTTTCGCTAAGGCTGTTCTTCTGGAATTGGCAAAGGGATATTTGGAAGCCCATAGAGGGCTATGGTGAAAAAGGAAATATCTTCGGTTCAAAACTGGAAAGAAGCTTTCTGAGAAACTGCTCTGTGTTCTGTTAATTCATCTCACAGAGTTATATCTTTCCCTTCAAGAAGCCTTTCGCTAAGGCTGTTCTTGTGGAATTGGCAAAGGGATATTTGGAAGCCCATAGAGGGCTATGGTGAAAAAGGAATTATCTTCCGTTCAAAACTGGAAAGAAGCTTTCTGAGAAACTGCTCTGTGTTCTGTTAATTCATCTCACAGAGTTACATCTTTCCCTTCAAGAAGTCTTTCGCTAAGGCTGTTGTTGTGGAATTGGCAAAGGGATATTTTGAAGCCCATAGAGGGCTATGGTGAAAAAGGAAATATCTTCCGTTCAAAACTGGAAAGAAGCTTTCTGAGAAACTGCTCTGTGTTCTGTTAATTCATCTCACAGAGTTACATCTTTCCCTTCAAGAAGCCTTTCGCTAAGGCTGTTCTTGTGGAATTGGCAAAGGGATATTTGGAAGCCCATAGAGGGCTATGGTGAAAAAGGAAATATCTTCCGTTCAAAACTGGAAAGAAGCTTTCTGAGAAACTGCTCTGTTTTCTGTTCATTCATCTCACAGAGTTACATCATTCCCTTCAAGAAGCCTTTCACTAAGGCTGTTCTTGTGGAATTGGCAAAGGGATATTTGGAAGCCCATAGAGGGCTATGGTGAAAAAGGAAATATCTTCCGTTCAAAACTGGAAAGAAGCTTTCTGAGAAACTGCTCTGTGTTCTGTTAATTCATCTCACAGAGTTCCATCTTTCCCTTCAAGAAGCCTTTCGCTAAGGCTGTTCTTGTGGAATTGGCAAAGGGATATTTGGAAGCCCATAGAGGGCTATGGTGAAAAAGGAAATATCTTCCGTTCAAAACTGGAAAGAAGCTTTCTGAGAAACTGCTCTGTGTTCTGTTAATTCATCTCACAGAGTTACATCTTTCCCTTCAAGAAGCCTTTCGCTAAGGCTGTTCTTGTGGAATTGGCAAAGGGATATTTGGAAGCCCATAGAGGGCTATGGTGAAAAAGGAAATATCTTCCGTTCAAAACTGGAAAGAAGCTTTCTGAGAAACTGTTCTATGTTCTGTTAATTCATCTCACAGAGTTACATCTTTCCCTTCAAGAAGCCTTTCCCTAAGGCTGTTCTTGTGGAATTGGAAAAGGGATATTTGGAAGCCCATAGAGGGCTATGGTGAAAAAGGAAATATCTTCCGTTCAAAACTGGAAAGAAGCTTTCTGAGAAACTGCTCTGTGTTCTGTGAATTCATCTCACAGAGTTACATCTTTCCCTTCAAGAAGCCTTTCGCTAAGGCTGTTCTTGTGGAATTGGCAAAGGGATATTTGGAAGCCCATAGAGGGCTATGGTGAAAAAGGAAATATCTTCCGTTCAAAACTGGAAAGAAGCTTTCTGAGAAACTGCTCTGTGTTCTGTTAATTCATCTCACAGAGTTACATCTTTCCCTTCAAGAAGACTTTCGCTAAGGCTGTTCTTGTGGAATTGGCAAAGGGATATTTGGAAGCCCATAGAGAGCTATGGTGAAAAAGGAAATATCTTCCGTTCAAAACTGGAAAGAAGCTTTCTGAGAAACTGCTCTGTGTTCTGTTAATTCATCTCACAGAGTTACATCTTTCCCTTCAAGAAGCCTTTCGCTAAGGCTGTTCTTGTGGAATTGGCAAAGGGATAATTGGAAGCCCATAGAGGGCTATGGTGAAAAAGGAAATATCTTCCGTTCAAAACTGGAAAGAAGCTTTCTGGGAAACTGCTTTGTGTTCTTTTAATTCATCTCACAGAGTTACATCTTTCCCTTAAAGAAGCCTTTCGCTAAGGCTGTTCTTGTGGAATTGGCAAAGGGATATTTGCAAGCCCATAGAGGGCTATGGTGAAAAAGGAAATATCTTCCGTTGAAAACAGGAAAGAAGCTTTCTGAGAAACTGTTCTATGTTCTGTTAATTCATCTCACAGAGTTACATCTTTCCCTTCAAGAAGCCTTTGGCTAAGGCTCTTCTTGTGGAATTTGCAAAGGGATATTTGGAAGCCCATAGAGGGCTATGGTGAAAAAGGAAATATCTTCCGTTCAAAACTGGAAAGAAGCTTTCTGAGAAACTGCTCTGTGTTCTGTTAATTCATCTAACAGAGTTACATCTTTCCCTTCAGGAAGCCTTTCGCTAAGGCTGTTCTTGTGGAATTGGCGACGGGATATTTGGGAGCCCATAGAGGGCTATGGTGAAAAAGGAAATATCTTCCGTTCAAAACTGGAAAGAAGCTTTCTGAGAAACTGCTCTATGTTCTGTTAATTCATCTCACAGAGGTACATCTTTCCCTTCAAGAAGCCTTTCGCTAAGGCTGTTCTTGTGGAATTGGAAAAGGGATATTTGGAAGCTCATAGAGGGCTATGGTGAAAAAGGAAATATCTTCCGTTCAAAACTGGAAAGAAGCTTTCTGAGAAACTGCTCTGTGTTCTGTTAATTCATCTCACAGAGTTACATCTTTCCCTTCAAGAAGCCTTTCACTAAGGCTGTTCTTGTGGAATTGGCAAAGGGATATTTGGAAGCCCATAGAGGGCTACGGTGAAAAAGGAAATATCTTCCGTTCAAAACTGGAAAGAAGCTTTCTGAGAAACTGCTCTGTGTTCTGTTAATTCATCTCACAGAGTTCCATCTTTCCCTTCAAGAAGCCTTTCGCTAAGGCTGTTCTTGTGGAATTGGCAAAGGGATATTTGGAAGCCCATAGAGGGCTATGGTGAAAAAGGAAATATCTTCCGTTCAAAACTGGAAAGAAGCTTTCTGGGAAACTGCTTTGTGTTCTGTTAATTCATCTCACAGAGTTCCATCTTTCCCTTCAAGAAGCCTTTGGCTAAGGCTGTTCTTGTGGAATTGGCAAAGGGATATTTGGAAGCCCATAGAGGGCTATGGTGAAAAAGGAAATATCTTCCGTTCAAAACTGGAAAGAAGCTTTCTGAGAAACTGCTCTGTGTTCTGTTAATTCATCTCACAGAGTGACATCTTTCCCTTCAAGAAGTCTTTCGCTAAGGCTGTTCTTGTGGAATTGGCAAAGGGATATTTGGAAGCCCATAGAAGGCTATGGTGAAAAAGGAAATATCTCCCGTTCAAAACTGGAAAGAAGCTTTCTGAGAAACTGCTCTGTGTTCTGTTATTTCATCTCACAGAGTTACATCTGTCCCTTCAAGAAGCCTTTCGCTAATGCTGTTCTTGTGGAATTGGCAACGGGATATTTGGAAGCCCATAGAGGGCTATGGTGAAAAAGGAAATATCTTCCGTTCAAAACTGGAAAGAAGCTTTCTGAGAAACTGCTCTGTGTTCTGTTAATTCATCTCACAGAGTTACATCTTTCCCTTCAAGAAGCCTTTCGCTAAGGCTGTTCTTGTGGAATGGGCAAAGGGATATTTGGAAGCCCATAGAGGGCTATGGTGAAAAAGGAAATATCTTCCGTTCAAAACTGGAAAGAAGCTTTCTGAGAAACTGCTCTGTGTTCTGTTAATTCATCTCACAGAGTTACATCTTTCAATTCAAGAAGCCTTTCGCTAAGGCTGTTCTTGTGGAATTGGCAAAGGTATATTTGGCAGCCCATAGAGGGCTATGGTGAAAAAGGAAATATCCTCCGTTGAAAACTGGAATCTTTCTGAGAAACTGCTCTGTGTTCTGTTAATTCATCTCACAGAGTTACATCTTTCCCTTCAAGAAGCCTTTCGCTAAGGCTGTTCTTGTGGAATTGGCAAAGGGATATTTGGAAGCCCATAGAGGGCTATGGTGAAAAAGGAAATGTCTTCCGTTCAAAACTGGAAAGAAGCTTTCTGAGAAACTGCTCTGTGTTCTGTTAATTCATCTCACAGAGTTACATCTTTCCCTTCAAGAAGCCTTTCACTAAGGCTGTTCTTGTGGAATTGGCAAAGGGATTTTTGGAAGTCCATCGTGGGCTATGATGAAAAAGGAAATATCTTCTGTTCAAAACTGGAAAGAAGCTTTCTGAGAAACTGCTCTGTGTTCTGTTAATTCATCTCACAGAGTTACATCTTTCCCTTCAAGAAGCCTTTCGCTAAGGCTGTTCTTGTTGAATTGGCAAAGGGATATTTGGAAGCCCATAGAGGGCTATGGTGAAAAAGGAAATATCTTCCGTTCAAAACTGGAAAGAAGCTTTCTGAGAAACTGCTCTGTGTTCTGTTAATTCATCTCACAGAGTTACAACTTTCCCTTCAAGAAGCCTTTGGCTAAGGCTGTTCTTGTGGAATTGGCAAAGGGATATTAGGAAGCCTATAGAGGTCTAGGGTGAAAAAGGAAATATCTTCCGTTCAAAACTGGAAAGAAGCTTTCTGAGAAACTGCTCTGTGTTCTGTTAATTCATCTCACAGAGTTACATCTTTCCCTTCAAGAAGCCTTTCGCTAAGGCTGTTCTTGTGGAATTGGCAAAGGGATATTTGGAAGCCCATAGAGGGCTATGGTGAAAAAGGAAATATCTTCCGTTCAAAACTGGAAAGAAGCTTTCTGAGAAACTGCTCTGTGTTCTGTTAATTCATCTCACAGAGTTACATCTTTCCCTTCAAGAAGCCTTTCGCTAAGGCTGTTCTTGTGGAATTGGAAAAGGGATATTTGGAAGCCCATAGAGGGCTATGGTGAAAAAGGAAATATCTTCTGTTCAAAACTGGAAAGAAGCTTTCTGAGAAACTGCTCTGTGTTCTGTTAATTCATCTCACAGAGTTACATCTTTCCCTTCAAGAAGCCTTTCGCTAAGGCTGTTCTTGTGGAATTGGCAAAGGGATATTTGGAAGCCCATAGAGGGCTATGGTGAAAAAGGAAATATCTTCCGTTCAAAACTGGAAAGAAGCTTTCTGAGAAACTGCTCTGTGTTCTGTTAATTCATCTCACAGAGTTACATCTTTCCCTTCAAGAAGCCTTTCGCTAAGGCTGTTCTTGTGGAATTGGGAAAGGGATATTTGGAAGCCCATAGAGGGCTATGGTGAAAAAGGAAATATCTTCCGTTCAAAACTGGAAAGAAGCTTTCTGAGAAACTGCTCTGTGTTCTGTTAATTCATCTCACAGAGTTACATCTATCCCTTCAAGAAGCCTTTCGCTAAGGCTGTTCTTGTGGAATTGGCAAAGGGATATTTGGAAGCCCATAGAGGGCTATGGTGAAAAAGGAAATATCTTCCGTTCAAAACTGGAAAGAAGCTTTCTGGGAAACTGCTTTGTGTTCTGTTAATTCAACTCACAGAGTTACATCTTTCCCTTCAAGAAGCCTTTCGCTAAGGCTGTTGTTGTGGAATTGGCAAAGGGATATTTGGAAGCCCATGGAGGGCTATGGTGAAAAAGGAAATATCTTCCGTTCAAAACTGGAAAGAAGCTTTCTGAGAAACTGTTCTATGTTCTGTTCATTCATCTCACGGAGTTACATCTTTCCCTTCAAGAACCCTTTGGCTAAGGCTGTTCTTGTGGAATTGGCAAAGGGATATTTGGAAGCCCATAGAGGGCTATGGTGAAAAAGGAAATATCTTCCGTTCAAAACTGGAAAGAAGCTTTCTGAGAACCTGCTCTGTGTTCTGTTAATTCATCTAACAGAGTTACATCTTTCCCCTCAGGAAGCCTTTCGCTAAGGCTGTTCTTGTGGAATTGGCGACGGGATATTTGGAATCCCTTAGAGGGCTATGGTGAAAAAGGAAATATCTTCTGTTCAAAACTGGAAAGAAGCTTTCTGAGAAACTGCTCTATGTTCTGTTAATTCATCTCACAGAGTTACATCTTTCCCTTCAAGAAGCCTTTCGCTAAGGCTGTTGTTGTGGAATTGGCAAAGGGATATTTGGAAGCCTATAGATGGCTATGGTGAAAAAGGAAATATCTTCCGTTCAAAACTGGAAAGAAGCTTTCTGAGAAACTGCTCTGTGTTCTGTTAATTCATCTCACAGAGTGACATCTTTCCCTTCAAGAAGTCTTTCGCTAAGGCTGTTCTTGTGGAATTGGCAAAGGGATATTTGGAAGCCCATAGAAGGCTATGGTGAAAAAGGAAATATCTCCCGTTCAAAACTGGAAAGAAGCTTTCTGAGAAACTGCTCTGTGTTCTGTTATTTCATCTCACAGAGTTACATCTGTCCCTTCAAGAAGCCTTTCGCTAATGCTGTTCTTGTGGAATTGGCAACGGGATATTTGGAAGCCCATAGAGGGCTATGGTGAAAAAGGAAATATCTTCCGTTCAAAACTGGAAAGAAGCTTTCTGAGAAACTGCTCTGTGTTCTGTTAATTCATCTCACAGAGTTACATCTTTCCCTTCAAGAAGCCTTTCGCTAAGGCTGTTCTTGTGGAATGGGCAAAGGGATATTTGGAAGCCCATAGAGGGCTATGGTGAAAAAGGAAATATCTTCCGTTCAAAACTGGAAAGAAGCTTTCTGAGAAACTGCTCTGTGTTCTGTTAATTCATCTCACAGAGTTACATCTTTCAATTCAAGAAGCCTTTCGCTAAGGCTGTTCTTGTGGAATTGGCAAAGGTATATTTGGCAGCCCATAGAGGGCTATGGTGAAAAAGGAAATATCCTCCGTTGAAAACTGGAATCTTTCTGAGAAACTGCTCTGTGTTCTGTTAATTCATCTCACAGAGTTACATCTTTCCCTTCAAGAAGCCTTTCGCTAAGGCTGTTCTTGTGGAATTGGCAAAGGGATATTTGGAAGCCCATAGAGGGCTATGGTGAAAAAGGAAATGTCTTCCGTTGAAAACTGGAAAGAAGCTTTCTGAGAAACTGCTCTGTGTTCTGTTAATTCATCTCACAGAGTTACATCTTTCCCTTCAAGAAGCCTTTCACTAAGGCTGTTCTTGTGGAATTGGCAAAGGGATTTTTGGAAGTCCATCGTGGGCTATGGTGAAAAAGGAAATATCTTCTGTTCAAAACTGGAAAGAAGCTTTCTGAGAAACTGCTCTGTGTTCTGTTAATTCATCTCACAGAGTTACATCTTTCCCTTCAAGAAGCCTTTCGCTAAGGCTGTTCTTGTTGAATTGGCAAAGGGATATTTGGAAGCCCATAGAGGGCTATGGTGAAAAAGGAAATATCTTCCGTTCAAAACTGGAAAGAAGCTTTCTGAGAAACTGCTCTGTGTTCTGTTAATTCATCTCACAGAGTTACAACTTTCCCTTCAAGAAGCCTTTGGCTAAGGCTGTTCTTGTGGAATTGGCAAAGGGATATTTGGAAGCCTATAGAGGTCTAGGGTGAAAAAGGAAATATCTTCCGTTCAAAACTGGAAAGAAGCTTTCTGAGAAACTGCTCTGTGTTCTGTTAATTCATCTCACAGAGTTACATCTTTCCCTTCAAGAAGCCTTTCGCTAAGGCTGTTCTTGTGGAATTGGCAAAGGGATATTTGGAAGCCCATAGAGGGCTATGGTGAAAAAGGAAATATCTTCCGTTCAAAACTGGAAAGAAGCTTTCTGAGAAACTGCTCTGTGTTCTGTTAATTCATCTCACAGAGTTACATCTTTCCCTTCAAGAAGCCTTTCGCTAAGGCTGTTCTTGTGGAATTGGAAAAGGGATATTTGGAAGCCCATAGAGGGCTATGGTGAAAAAGGAAATATCTTCTGTTCAAAACTGGAAAGAAGCTTTCTGAGAAACTGCTCTGTGTTCTGTTAATTCATCTCACAGAGTTACATCTTTCCCTTCAAGAAGCCTTTCGCTAAGGCTGTTCTTGTGGAATTGGCAAAGGGATATTTGGAAGCCCATAGAGGGCTATGGTGAAAAAGGAAATATCTTCCGTTCAAAACTGGAAAGAAGCTTTCTGAGAAACTGCTCTGTGTTCTGTTAATTCATCTCACAGAGTTACATCTTTCCCTTCAAGAAGCCTTTCGCTAAGGCTGTTCTTGTGGAATTGGGAAAGGGATATTTGGAAGCCCATAGAGGGCTATGGTGAAAAAGGAAATATCTTCCGTTCAAAACTGGAAAGAAGCTTTCTGAGAAACTGCTCTGTGTTCTGTTAATTCATCTCACAGAGTTACATCTTTCCCTTCAAGAAGCCTTTCGCTAAGGCTGTTCTTGTGGAATTGGCAAAGGGATATTTGGAAGCCCGTAGAGGGCTATGGTGAAAAAGGAAATATCTTCCGTTCAAAACTGGAAAGAAGCTTTCTGGGAAACTGCTTTGTGTTCTGTTAATTCAACTCACAGAGTGACATCTTTCCCTTAAAGAAGCCTTTCGCTAAGGCTGTTGTTGTGGAATTGGCAAAGGGATATTTGGAAGCCCATGGAGGGCTATGGTGAAAAAGGAAATATCTTCCGTTCAAAACTGGAAAGAAGCTTTCTGAGAAACTGTTCTATGTTCTGTTCATTCATCTCACGGAGTTACATCTTTCCCTTCAAGAACCCTTTGGCTAAGGCTGTTCTTGTGGAATTGGCAAAGGGATATTTGGAAGCCCATAGAGGGCTATGGTGAAAAAGGAAATATCTTCCGTTCAAAACTGGAAAGAAGCTTTCTGAGAAACTGCTCTGTGTTCTGTTAATTCATCTAACAGAGTTACATCTTTCCCCTCAGGAAGCCTTTCGCTAAGGCTGTTCTTGTGGAATTGGCGACGGGATATTTGGAAGCCCTTAGAGGGCTATGGTGAAAAAGGAAATATCTTCTGTTCAAAACTGGAAAGAAGCTTTCTGAGAAACTGCTCTATGTTCTGTTAATTCATCTCACAGAGTTACATCTTTCCCTTCAAGAAGCCTTTCGCTAAGGCTGTTGTTGTGGAATTGGCAAAGGGATATTTGGAAGCCTATAGATGGCTATGGTGAAAAAGGAAATATCTTCCGTTCAAAACTGGAAAGAAGCTTTCTGAGAAACTGCTCTGTGTTCTGTTAATTCATCTCACAGAGTTACATCTTTCCCTTCAAGAAGCCTTTCGCTAAGGCTGTTCTTGTGGAATTGGCAAAGGGATATTTGGAAGCCCATCGAGGGCTAGGTGAAAAAGGAAATATCTTCCGTTCAAAACTGGAAAGAAGCTTTCTGAGAAACTGCTCTGTGTTCTGTTAATTCATCTCACAGAGTTCCATCTTTCCATTCAAGAAGCCTTTCGCTAAGGCTGTTCTTGTGGAATTGGCAAAGGGATATTTGGAAGCCCATAGAGGGCTATGGTGAAAAAGGAAATATCTTCCGTTCAAAACTGGAAAGAAGCTTTCTGGGAAACTGCTTTGTGTTCTGTTAATTCATCTCACAGAGTTACATCTTTCCCTTAAAGAAGCCTTTCGCTAAGGCTGTTCTTGTGGAATTGGCAAAGGGATATTTGGAAGCCCATAGAGGGCTATGGTGAAAAAGGAAATATCTTCCGTTCAAAACTGGAAAGAAGCTTTCTGAGAAACTGTTTTATGTTCTGTTAATTCATCTCACAGAGTTACATCTTTCCCTTCAAGAAGCCTTTCGCTAAGGCTGTTCTTGTGGAATTGGCAAAGGGATATTTGGAAGCCCATAGAGGGCTATAGTGAAAAAGGAAATATCTTCCGTTGAAAACTGGAAAGAAGCTTTCTGAGAAACTGCTCTGTGTTCTGTTAATACATCTTACAGAGTTACATCTTTCCCTTCAAGAACCCTTTGGCTAAGGCTGTTCTTGTGGAATTGGCAAAGGGATATTTGGAAGCCCATAGAGGGCTATGGTGAAAAAGGAAATATCTTCCGTTCAAAACTGGAAAGAAGCTTTCTGAGAAACTGCTCTGTGTTCTGTTAATTCATCTCACAGAGTGACATCTTTCCCTTCAAGAAGTCTTTCGCTAAGGCTGTTCTTGTGGAATTGGCAAAGTGATATTTGGAAGCCCATAGAAGGCTATGGTGAAAAAGGAAATATCTCCCGTTAAAAACTGGAAAGAAGCTTTCTGAGAAACTGCTCTGTGTTCCGTTATTTCATCTCACAGAGTTACATCTGTTCCTTCAAGAAGCCTTTCGCTAACGCTGTTCTTGTGGAATTGGCAACGGGATATTTGGAAGCCCATAGAGGGCTATGGTGAAAAAGGAAATATCTTCCGTTCAAAACTGGAAAGAAGCTTTCTGAGAAACTGCTCTGTGTTCTGTTAATTCATCTCACAGAGTTACATCTTTCCCTTCAAGAAGCCTTTCGCTAAGGCTGTTCTTGTGGAATGGGCAAAGGGATATTTGGAAGCCCATAGAGGGCTATGGTGAAAAAGGAAATATCTTCCGTTCAAAACTGGAAAGAAGCTTTCTGAGAAACTGCTCTGTGTTCTGTTAATTCATCTCACAGAGTTACATCTTTCAATTCAAGAAGCCTTTCGCTAAGGCTGTTCTTGTGGAATTGGCAAAGGTATATTTGGCAGCCCATACAGGGCTATGGTGAAAAAGGAAATATCCTCCGTTGAAAACTGGAATCTTTCTGAGAAACTGCTCTGTGTTCTGTTAATTCATCTCACAGAGTTACATCTTTCCCTTCAAGAAGCCTTTCGCTAAGGCTGTTCTTGTGTAATTGGCAAAGGGATATTTGGAAGCCCATAGAGGGCTATGGTGAAAAAGGAAATGTCTTCCGTTGAAAACTGGAAAGAAGCTTTCTGAGAAACTGCTCTGTGTTCTGTTAATTCATCTCACAGAGTTACATCTTTCCCTTCAAGAAGCCTTTCACTAAGGCTGTTCTTGTGGAATTGGCAAAGGGATTTTTGGAAGCCCATCGTGGGCTATGGTGAAAAAGGAAATATCTTCTGTTCAAAACTGGAAAGAAGCTTTCTGAGAAACTGCTCTGTGTTCTGTTAATTCAACTCACAGAGTTACATCTTTCCCTTCAAGAAGCCTTTCGCTAAGGCTGTTCTTGTTGAATTGGCAAAGGGATATTTGGAAGCCCATAGAGGGCTATGGTGAAAAAGGAAATATCTTCCGTTCAAAACTGGAAAGAAGCTTTCTGAGAAACTGCTCTGTGTTCTGTTAATTCATCTCACAGAGTTACATCTTTCCCTTCAAGAAGCCTATCGCTAAGGCTGTTCTTGTGGAATTGGCAAAGGGATATTTGGAAGCCTATAGAGGTCTAGGGTGAAAAAGGAAATATCTTCCGTTCAAAAGTGGAAAGAAGCTTTCTGAGAAACTGCTCTGTGTTCTGTTAATTCATCTCACAGAGTTACATCTTTCCCTTCAAGAAGCCTTTCGCTAAGGCTGTTCTTGTGGAATTGGCAAAGGGATATTTGGAAGCCCATAGAGGGCTATGGTGAAAAAGGAAATATCTTCCGTTCAAAACTGGAAAGAAGCTTTCTGAGAAACTGCTCTGTGTTCTGTTAATTCATCTCACAGAGTTACATCTTTCCCTTCAAGAAGACTTTCGCTAAGGCTGTTCTTGTGGAATTGGCAGAGGGATATTTGGAAGCCCATAGAGGGCTATGGTGAAAAAGGAAATATCTTCCGTTCAAAACCGGAAAGCAGCTTTCTGAGAAACTGCTCTGTGTTCTGTTAATTTATCTCACAGAGTTACATCTTTCCCTTCAAGAAGCCTTTCGCTAAGGCTGTTCTTGTGGAATTGGCAAAGGGATATTTGGAAGCCCATAGAGGGCTATGGTGAAAAAGGAAATATCTTCCGTTCAAAACTGGAAAGAAGCTTTCTATGAAGCTGCTTTGTGTTCTTTTAATTCATCTCACAGAGTTACATCTTTCCCTTCAAGAAGCCTTTCGCTAAGGCTGTTCTTGTGGAATTGGCAAAGGGATATTTGCAAGCCCATAGAGGGCTATGGTGAAAAAGGAAATATCTTCCGTTGAAAACAGGAAAGAAACTTTCTGAGAAACTGTTCTATGTTCTGTTAATTCATCTCACAGAGTTACATCTTTCCCTTCAAGAAGCCTTTGGCTAAGGCTGTTCTTGTGGAATTGGCAAAGGGTTATTTGGAAGCCCATAGAGGGCTATGGTGAAAAAGGAAATATCTTCCGTTCAAAACTGGAAAGAAGCTTTCTGAGAAACTGCTCTGTGTTCTGTTAATTCATCTAACAGTGTTACATCTTTCCCTTCAGGAAGCCTTTCGCTAAGGCTGTTCTTGTGGAATTGGCGACGGGATATTTGGGAGCCCATAGAGGGCTATGGTGAAAAAGGAAATATCTTCCGTTCAAAACTGGAAAGAAGCTTTCTGAGAAACTGCTCTATGTTCTGTTAATTCATCTCACAGAGGTACATCTTTCCCTTCAAGAAGCCTTTCGCTAAGGCTGTTCTTGTGGAATTGGAAAAGGGATATTTGGAAGCTCATAGAGGGCTATGGTGAAAAAGGAAATATCTTCCGTTCAAAACTGGAAAGAAGCTTTCTGAGAAACTGCTCTGTGTTCAGTTAATTCATCTCACAGAGTTACATCTTTCCCTTCAAGAAGCCTTTCACTAAGGCTGTTCTTGTGGAATTGGCAAAGGGATATTTGGAAGCCCATAGAGGGCTACGGTGAAAAAGGAAATATCTTCCGTTCAAAACTGGAAAGAAGCTTTCTGAGAAACTGCTCTGTGTTCTGTTAATTCATCTCACAGAGTTACATCTTTCCCTTCAAGAAGCCTTTCGCTAAGGCTGTTCTTGTGGAATGGGCAAAGGGATATTTGGAAGCCCATAGAGGGCTATGGTGAAAAAGGAAATATCCTCCGTTGAAAACTGGAATCTTTCTGAGAAACTGCTCTGTGTTCTGTTAATTCATCTCACAGAGTTACATCTTTCCCTTCAAGAAGCCTTTCGCTAAGGCTGTTCTTGTGTAATTGGCAAAGGGATATTTGGAAGCCCGTAGAGGGCTATGGTGAAAAAGGAAATGTCTTCCGTTGAAAACTGGAAAGAAGCTTTCTGAGAAACTGCTCTGTGTTCTGTTAATTCATCTCACAGAGTTACATCTTTCCCTTCAAGAAGCCTTTCACTAAGGCTGTTCTTGTGGAATTGGCAAAGGGATTTTTGGAAGTCCATCGTGGGCTATGGTGAAAAAGGAAATATCTTCTGTTCAAAACTGGAAAGAAGCTTTCTGAGAAACTGCTCTGTGTTCTGTTAATTCATCTCACAGAGTTACATCTTTCCCTTCAAGAAGCCTTTCGCTAAGGCTGTTCTTGTTGAATTGGCAAAGGGATATTTGGAAGCCCATAGAGGGCTATGGTGAAAAAGGAAATATCTTCCGTTCAAAACTGGAAAGAAGCTTTCTGAGAAACTGCTCTGTGTTCTGTTAATTCATCTCACAGAGTTACATCTTTCCCTTCAAGAAGCCTTTGGCTAAGGCTGTTCTTGTGGAATTGGCAAAGGGATATTTGGAAGCCTATAGAGGTCTAGGGTGAAAAAGGAAATATCTTCCGTTCAAAACTGGAAAGAAGCTTTCTGAGAAACTGCTCTGTGTTCTGTTAATTCATCTCACAGAGTGACATCTTTCCCTTCAAGAAGTCTTTCGCTAAGGCTGTTCTTGTGGAATTGGCAAAGGGATATTTGGAAGCCCATAGAAGGCTATGGTGAAAAAGGAAATATCTCCCGTTCAAAACTGGAAAGAAGCTTTCTGAGAAACTGCTCTGTGTTCCGTTATTTCATCTCACAGAGTTACATCTGTTCCTTCAAGAAGCCTTTCGCTAACGCTGTTCTTGTGGAATTGGCAACGGGATATTTGGAAGCCCATAGAGGGCTATGGTGAAAAAGGAAATATCTTCCGTTCAAAACTGGAAAGAAGCTTTCTGAGAAACTGCTCTGTGTTCTGTTAATTCATCTCACAGAGTTACATCTTTCCCTTCAAGAAGCCTTTCGCTAAGGCTGTTCTTGTGGAATGGGCAAAGGGATATTTGGAAGCCCATAGAGGGCTATGGTGAAAAAGGAAATATCTTCCGTTCAAAACTGGAAAGAAGCTTTCTGAGAAACTGCTCTGTGTTCTGTTAATTCATCTCACAGAGTTACATCTTTCAATTCAAGAAGCCTTTCGCTAAGGCTGTTCTTGTGGAATTGGCAAAGGTATATTTGGCAGCCCATACAGGGCTATGGTGAAAAAGGAAATATCCTCCGTTGAAAACTGGAATCTTTCTGAGAAACTGCTCTGTGTTCTGTTAATTCATCTCACAGAGTTACATCTTTCCCTTCAAGAAGCCTTTCGCTAAGGCTGTTCTTGTGTAATTGGCAAAGGGATATTTGGAAGCCCATAGAGGGCTATGGTGAAAAAGGAAATGTCTTCCGTTCAAAACTGGAAAGAAGCTTTCTGAGAAACTGCTCTGTGTTCTGTTAATTCATCTCACAGAGTTACATCTTTCCCTTCAAGAAGCCTTTCACTAAGGCTGTTCTTGTGGAATTGGCAAAGGGATTTTTGGAAGCCCATCGTGGGCTATGGTGAAAAAGGAAATATCTTCTGTTCAAAACTGGAAAGAAGCTTTCTGAGTAAATGCTCTGTGTTCTGTTAATTCAACTCACAGAGTTACATCTTTCCCTTCAAGAAGCCTTTCGCTAAGGCTGTTCTTGTTGAATTGGCAAAGGGATATTTGGAAGCCCATAGAGGGCTATGGTGAAAAAGGAAATATCTTCCGTTCAAAACTGGAAAGAAGCTTTCTGAGAAACTGCTCTGTGTTCTGTTAATTCATCTCACAGAGTTACATCTTTCCCTTCAAGAAGCCTATCGCTAAGGCTGTTCTTGTGGAATTGGCAAAGGGATATTTGGAAGCCTATAGAGGTCTAGGGTGAAAAAGGAAATATCTTCCGTTCAAAACTGGAAAGAAGCTTTCTGAGAAACTGCTCTGTGTTCTGTTAATTCATCTCACAGAGTTACATCTTTCCCTTCATGAAGCCTTTCGCTAAGGCTGTTCTTGTGGAATTGGCAAAGGGATATTTGGAAGCCCATAGAGGGCTATGGTGAAAAAGGAAATATCTTCCGTTCAAAACTGGAAAGAAGCTTTCTGAGAAACTGCTCTGTGTTCTGTTAATTCATCTCACAGAGTTACATCTTTCCCTTCAAGAAGACTTTCGCTAAGGCTGTTCTTGTGGAATTGGCAGAGGGATATTTGGAAGCCCATAGAGGGCTATGGTGAAAAAGGAAATATCTTCCGTTCAAAACCGGAAAGCAGCTTTCTGAGAAACTGCTCTGTGTTCTGTTAATTTATCTCACAGAGTTACATCTTTCCCTTCAAGAAGCCTTTCGCTAAGGCTGTTCTTGTGGAATTGGCAAAGGGATATTTGGAAGCCCATAGAGGGCTATGGTGAAAAAGGAAATATCTTCCGTTCAAAACTGGAAAGAAGCTTTCTATGAAACTGCTTTGTGTTCTTTTAATTCATCTCACAGAGTTACATCTTTCCCTTAAAGAAGCCTTTCGCTAAGGCTGTTCTTGTGGAATTGGCAAAGGGATATTTGCAAGCCCATAGAGGGCTATGGTGAAAAAGGAAATATCTTCCGTTGAAAACAGGAAAGAAACTTTCTGAGAAACTGTTCTATGTTCTGTTAATTCATCTCACAGAGTTACATCTTTCCCTTCAAGAAGCCTTTGGCTAAGGCTGTTCTTGTGGAATTGGCAAAGGGTTATTTGGAAGCCCATAGAGGGCTATGGTGAAAAAGGAAATATCTTCCGTTCAAAACTGGAAAGAAGCTTTCTGAGAAACTGCTCTGTGTTCTGTTAATTCATCTAACAGTGTTACATCTTTCCCTTCAGGAAGCCTTTCGCTAAGGCTGTTCTTGTGGAATTGGCGACGGGATATTTGGGAGCCCATAGAGGGCTATGGTGAAAAAGGAAATATCTTCCGTTCAAAACCGGAAAGAAGCTTTCTGAGAAACTGCTCTATGTTCTGTTAATTCATCTCACAGAGGTACATCTTTCCCTTCAAGAAGCCTTTCGCTAAGGCTGTTCTTGTGGAATTGGAAAAGGGATATTTGGAAGCTCATAGAGGGCTATGGTGAAAAAGGAAATATCTTCCGTTCAAAACTGGAAAGAAGCTTTCTGAGAAACTGCTCTGTGTTCTGTTAATTCATCTCACAGAGTTACATCTTTCCCTTCAAGAAGCCTTTCACTAAGGCTGTTCTTGTGGAATTGGCAAAGGGATATTTGGAAGCCCATAGAGGGCTACGGTGAAAAAGGAAATATCTTCCGTTCAAAACTGGAAAGAAGCTTTCTGAGAAACTGCTCTGTGTTCTGTTAATTCATCTCACAGAGTTACATCTTTCCCTTCAAGAAGCCTTTCGCTAAGGCTGTTCTTGTGGAATGGGCAAAGGGATATTTGGAAGCCCATAGAGGGCTATGGTGAAAAAGGAAATATCCTCCGTTGAAAACTGGAATCTTTCTGAGAAACTGCTCTGTGTTCTGTTAATTCATCTCACAGAGTTACATCTTTCCCTTCAAGAAGCCTTTCGCTAAGGCTGTTCTTGTGTAATTGGCAAAGGGATATTTGGAAGCCCATAGAGGGCTATGGTGAAAAAGGAAATATCTTCCGTTGAAAACTGGAAAGAAGCTTTCTGAGAAACTGCTCTGTGTTCCGTTAATTCATCTCACAGAGTTACATCTTTCCCTTCAAGAAGCCTTTCACTAAGGCTGTTCTTGTGGAATTGGCAAAGGGATTTTTGGAAGTCCATCGTGGGCTATGGTGAAAAAGGAAATATCTTCTGTTCAAAACTGGAAAGAAGCTTTCTGAGAAACTGCTCTGTGTTCTGTTAATTCATCTCACAGAGTTACATCTTTCCCTTCAAGAAGCCTTTCGCTAAGGCTGTTCTTGTTGAATTGGCAAAGGGATATTTGGAAGCCCATAGAGGGCTATGGTGAAAAAGGAAATATCTTCCGTTCAAAACTGGAAAGAAGCTTTCTGAGAAACTGCTCTGTGTTCTGTTAATTCATCTCACAGAGTTACATCTTTCCCTTCAAGAAGCCTTTGGCTAAGGCTGTTCTTGTGGAATTGGCAAAGGGATATTTGGAAGCCTATAGAGGTCTAGGGTGAAAAAGGAAATATCTTCCGTTCAAAACTGGAAAGAAGCTTTCTGAGAAACTGCTCTGTGTTCTGTTAATTCATCTCACAGAGTGACATCTTTCCCTTCAAGAAGTCTTTCGCTAAGGCTGTTCTTGTGGAATTGGCAAAGGGATATTTGGAAGCCCATAGAAGGCTATGGTGAAAAAGGAAATATCTCCCGTTCAAAACTGGAAAGAAGCTTTCTGAGAAACTGCTCTGTGTTCCGTTATTTCATCTCACAGAGTTACATCTGTTCCTTCAAGAAGCCTTTCGCTAACGCTGTTCTTGTGGAATTGGCAACGGGATATTTGGAAGCCCATAGAGGGCTATGGTGAAAAAGGAAATATCTTCCGTTCAAAACTGGAAAGAAGCTTTCTGAGAAACTGCTCTGTGTTCTGTTAATTCATCTCACAGAGTTACATCTTTCCCTTCAAGAAGCCTTTCGCTAAGGCTGTTCTTGTGGAATGGGCAAAGGGATATTTGGAAGCCCATAGAGGGCTATGGTGAAAAAGGAAATATCTTCCGTTCAAAACTGGAAAGAAGCTTTCTGAGAAACTGCTCTGTGTTCTGTTAATTCATCTCACAGAGTTACATCTTTCCCTTCAAGAAGCCTTTCGCTAAGGCTGTTCTTGTGGAATTGGCAAAGGTATATTTGGCAGCCCATACAGGGCTATGGTGAAAAAGGAAATATCCTCCGTTGAAAACTGGAATCTTTCTGAGAAACTGCTCTGTGTTCTGTTAATTCATCTCACAGAGTTACATCTTTCCCTTCAAGAAGCCTTTCGCTAAGGCTGTTCTTGTGTAATTGGCAAAGGGATATTTGGAAGCCCATAGAGGGCTATGGTGAAAAAGGAAATGTCTTCCGTTGAAAACTGGAAAGAAGCTTTCTGAGAAACTGCTCTGTGTTCTGTTAATTCATCTCACAGAGTTACATCTTTCCCTTCAAGAAGCCTTTCACTAAGGCTGTTCTTGTGGAATTGGCAAAGGGATTTTTGGAAGCCCATCGTGGGCTATGGTGAAAAAGGAAATATCTTCTGTTCAAAACTGGAAAGAAGCTTTCTGAGAAACTGCTCTGTGTTCTGTTAATTCAACTCACAGAGTTACATCTTTCCCTTCAAGAAGCCTTTCGCTAAGGCTGTTCTTGTTGAATTGGCAAAGGGATATTTGGAAGCCCATAGAGGGCTATTGTGAAAAAGGAAATATCTTCCGTTCAAAACTGGAAAGAAGCTTTCTGAGAAACTGCTCTGTGTTCTGTTAATTCATCTCACAGAGTTACATCTTTCCCTTCAAGAAGCCTATCGCTAAGGCTGTTCTTGTGGAATTGGCAAAGGGATATTTGGAAGCCTATAGAGGTCTAGGGTGAAAAAGGAAATATCTTCCGTTCAAAACTGGAAAGAAGCTTTCTGAGAAACTGCTCTGTGTTCTGTTAATTCATCTCACAGAGTTACATCTTTCCCTTCATGAAGCCTTTCGCTAAGGCTGTTCTTGTGGAATTGGCAAAGGGATATTTGGAAGCCCATAGAGGGCTATGGTGAAAAAGGAAATATCTTCCGTTCAAAACTGGAAAGAAGCTTTCTGAGAAACTGCTCTGTGTTCTGTTAATTCATCTCACAGAGTTACATCTTTCCCTTCAAGAAGACTTTCGCTAAGGCTGTTCTTGTGGAATTGGCAGAGGGATATTTGGAAGCCCATAGAGGGCTATGGTGAAAAAGGAAATATCTTCCGTTCAAAACCGGAAAGCAGCTTTCTGAGAAACTGCTCTGTGTTCTGTTAATTTATCTCACAGAGTTACATCTTTCCCTTCAAGAAGCCTTTCGCTAAGGCTGTTCTTGTGGAATTGGCAAAGGGATATTTGGAAGCCCATAGAGGGCTATGGTGAAAAAGGAAATATCTTCCGTTCAAAACTGGAAAGAAGCTTTCTATGAAACTGCTTTGTGTTCTTTTAATTCATCTCACAGAGTTACATCTTTCCCTTAAAGAAGCCTTTCGCTAAGGCTGTTCTTGTGGAATTGGCAAAGGGATATTTGCAAGCCCATAGAGGGCTATGGTGAAAAAGGAAATATCTTCCGTTGAAAACAGGAAAGAAACTTTCTGAGAAACTGTTCTATGTTCTGTTAATTCATCTCACAGAGTTACATCTTTCCCTTCAAGAAGCCTTTGGCTAAGGCTGTTCTTGTGGAATTGGCAAAGGGTTATTTGGAAGCCCATAGAGGGCTATGGTGAAAAAGGAAATATCTTCCGTTCAAAACTGGAAAGAAGCTTTCTGAGAAACTGCTCTGTGTTCTGTTAATTCATCTAACAGTGTTACATCTTTCCCTTCAGGAAGCCTTTCGCTAAGGCTGTTCTTGTGGAATTGGCGACGGGATATTTGGGAGCCCATAGAGGGCTATGGTGAAAAAGGAAATATCTTCCGTTCAAAACTGGAAAGAAGCTTTCTGAGAAACTGCTCTATGTTCTGTTAATTCATCTCACAGAGGTACATCTTTCCCTTCAAGAAGCCTTTCGCTAAGGCTGTTCTTGTGGAATTGGAAAAGGGATATTTGGAAGCTCATAGAGGGCTATGGTGAAAAAGGAAATATCTTCCGTTCAAAACTGGAAAGAAGCTTTCTGAGAAACTGCTCTGTGTTCTGTTAATTCATCTCACAGAGTTACATCTTTCCCTTCAAGAAGCCTTTCACTAAGGCTGTTCTTGTGGAATTGGCAAAGGGATATTTGGAAGCCCTTAGAGGGCTATGGTGAAAAAGGAAATATCTTCCGTTCAAAACTGGAAAGAAGCTTTCTGAGAAACTGTTTTATGTTCTGTTAATTCATCTCACAGAGTTACATCTTTCCCTTCAAGAAGCCTTTCGCTAAGGCTGTTCTTGTGGAATTGGCAAAGGGATATTTGGAAGCCCATAGAGGGCTATAGTGAAAAAGGAAATATCTTCCGTTGAAAACTGGAAAGAAGCTTTCTGAGAAACTGCTCTGTGTTCTGTTAATACATCTTACAGAGTTACATCTTTCCCTTCAAGAACCCTTTGGCTAAGGCTGTTCTTGTGGAATTGGCAAAGGGATATTTGGAAGCCCATAGAGGGCTATGGTGAAAAAGGAAATATCTTCCGTTCAAAACTGGAAAGAAGCTTTCTGAGAAACTGCTCTGTGTTCTGTTAATTCATCTCACAGAGTGACATCTTTCCCTTCAAGAAGTCTTTCGCTAAGGCTGTTCTTGTGGAATTGGCAAAGGGATATTTGGAAGCCCATAGAAGGCTATGGTGAAAAAGGAAATATCTCCCGTTCAAAACTGGAAAGAAGCTTTCTGAGAAACTGCTCTGTGTTCCGTTATTTCATCTCACAGAGTTACATCTGTTCCTTCAAGAAGCCTTTCGCTAACGCTGTTCTTGTGGAATTGGCAACGGGATATTTGGAAGCCCATAGAGGGCTATGGTGAAAAAGGAAATATCTTCCGTTCAAAACTGGAAAGAAGCTTTCTGAGAAACTGCTCTGTGTTCTGTTAATTCATCTCACAGAGTTACATCTTTCCCTTCAAGAAGCCTTTCGCTAAGGCTGTTCTTGTGGAATGGGCAAAGGGATATTTGGAAGCCCATAGAGGGCTATGGTGAAAAAGGAAATATCTTCCGTTCAAAACTGGAAAGAAGCTTTCTGAGAAACTGCTCTGTGTTCTGTTAATTCATCTCACAGAGTTACATCTTTCAATTCAAGAAGCCTTTCGCTAAGGCTGTTCTTGTGGAATTGGCAAAGGTATATTTGGCAGCCCATACAGGGCTATGGTGAAAAAGGAAATATCCTCCGTTGAAAACTGGAATCTTTCTGACAAACTGCTCTGTGTTCTGTTAATTCATCTCACAGAGTTACATCTTTCCCTTCAAGAAGCCTTTCGCTAAGGCTGTTCTTGTGTAATTGGCAAAGGGATATTTGGAAGCCCATAGAGGACTATGGTGAAAAAGGAAATGTCTTCCGTTGAAAACTGGAAAGAAGCTTTCTGAGAAACTGCTCTGTGTTCTGTTAATTCATCTCACAGAGTTACATCTTTCCCTTCAAGAAGCCTTTCACTAAGGCTGTTCTTGTGGAATTGGCAAAGGGATTTTTGGAAGCCCATCGTGGGCTATGGTGAAAAAGGAAATATCTTCTGTTCAAAACTGGAAAGAAGCTTTCTGAGAAACTGCTCTGTGTTCTGTTAATTCAACTCACAGAGTTACATCTTTCCCTTCAAGAAGCCTTTCGCTAAGGCTGTTCTTGTTGAATTGGCAAAGGGATATTTGGAAGCCCATAGAGGGCTCTGGTGAAAAAGGAAATATCTTCCGTTCAAAACTGGAAAGAAGCTTTCTGAGAAACTGCTCTGTGTTCTGTTAATTCATCTCACAGAGTTACATCTTTCCCTTCAAGAAGCCTATCGCTAAGGCTGTTCTTGTGGAATTGGCAAAGGGATATTTGGAAGCCTATAGAGGTCTAGGGTGAAAAAGGAAATATCTTCCGTTCAAAAGTGGAAAGAAGCTTTCTGAGAAACTGCTCTGTGTTCTGTTAATTCATCTCACAGAGTTACATCTTTCCCTTCAAGAAGCCTTTCGCTAAGGCTGTTCTTGTGGAATTGGCAAAGGGATATTTGGAAGCCCATAGAGGGCTATGGTGAAAAAGGAAATATCTTCCGTTCAAAACTGGAAAGAAGCTTTCTGAGAAACTGCTCTGTGTTCTGTTAATTCATCTCACAGAGTTACATCTTTCCCTTCAAGAAGACTTTCGCTAAGGCTGTTCTTGTGGAATTGGCAGAGGGATATTTGGAAGCCCATAGAGGGCTATGGTGAAAAAGGAAATATCTTCCGTTCAAAACCGGAAAGCAGCTTTCTGAGAAACTGCTCTGTGTTCTGTTAATTTATCTCACAGAGTTACATCTTTCCCTTCAAGAAGCCTTTCGCTAAGGCTGTTCTTGTGGAATTGGCAAAGGGATATTTGGAAGCCCATAGAGGGCTATGGTGAAAAAGGAAATATCTTCCGTTCAAAACTGGAAAGAAGCTTTCTATGAAGCTGCTTTGTGTTCTTTTAATTCATCTCACAGAGTTACATCTTTCCCTTCAAGAAGCCTTTCGCTAAGGCTGTTCTTGTGGAATTGGCAAAGGGATATTTGCAAGCCCATAGAGGGCTATGGTGAAAAAGGAAATATCTTCCGTTGAAAACAGGAAAGAAACTTTCTGAGAAACTGTTCTATGTTCTGTTAATTCATCTCACAGAGTTACATCTTTCCCTTCAAGAAGCCTTTGGCTAAGGCTGTTCTTGTGGAATTGGCAAAGGGTTATTTGGAAGCCCATAGAGGGCTATGGTGAAAAAGGAAATATCTTCCGTTCAAAACTGGAAAGAAGCTTTCTGAGAAACTGCTCTGTGTTCTGTTAATTCATCTAACAGTGTTACATCTTTCCCTTCAGGAAGCCTTTCGCTAAGGCTGTTCTTGTGGAATTGGCGACGGGATATTTGGGAGCCCATAGAGGGCTATGGTGAAAAAGGAAATATCTTCCGTTCAAAACTGGAAAGAAGCTTTCTGAGAAACTGCTCTATGTTCTGTTAATTCATCTCACAGAGGTACATCTTTCCCTTCAAGAAGCCTTTCGCTAAGGCTGTTCTTGTGGAATTGGAAAAGGGATATTTGGAAGCTCATAGAGGGCTATGGTGAAAAAGGAAATATCTTCCGTTCAAAACTGGAAAGAAGCTTTCTGAGAAACTGCTCTGTGTTCTGTTAATTCATCTCACAGAGTTACATCTTTCCCTTCAAGAAGCCTTTCACTAAGGCTGTTCTTGTGGAATTGGCAAAGGGATATTTGGAAGCCCATAGAGGGCTACGGTGAAAAAGGAAATATCTTCCGTTCAAAACTGGAAAGAAGCTTTCTGAGAAACTGCTCTGTGTTCTGTTAATTCATCTCACAGAGTTACATCTTTCCCTTCAAGAAGCCTTTCGCTAAGGCTGTTCTTGTGGAATGGGCAAAGGGATATTTGGAAGCCCATAGAGGGCTATGGTGAAAAAGGAAATATCCTCCGTTGAAAACTGGAATCTTTCTGAGAAACTGCTCTGTGTTCTGTTAATTCATCTCACAGAGTTACATCTTTCCCTTCAAGAAGCCTTTCGCTAAGGCTGTTCTTGTGTAATTGGCAAAGGGATATTTGGAAGCCCGTAGAGGGCTATGGTGAAAAAGGAAATGTCTTCCGTTGAAAACTGGAAAGAAGCTTTCTGAGAAACTGCTCTGTGTTCTGTTAATTCATCTCACAGAGTTACATCTTTCCCTTCAAGAAGCCTTTCACTAAGGCTGTTCTTGTGGAATTGGCAAAGGGATTTTTGGAAGCCCATCGTGGGCTATGGTGAAAAAGGAAATATCTTCTGTTCAAAACTGGAAAGAAGCTTTCTGAGAAACTGCTCTGTGTTCTGTTAATTCAACTCACAGAGTTACATCTTTCCCTTCAAGAAGCCTTTCGCTAAGGCTGTTCTTGTTGAATTGGCAAAGGGATATTTGGAAGCCCATAGAGGGCTATTGTGAAAAAGGAAATATCTTCCGTTCAAAACTGGAAAGAAGCTTTCTGAGAAACTGCTCTGTGTTCTGTTAATTCATCTCACAGAGTTACATCTTTCCCTTCAAGAAGCCTATCGCTAAGGCTGTTCTTGTGGAATTGGCAAAGGGATATTTGGAAGCCTATAGAGGTCTAGGGTGAAAAAGGAAATATCTTCCGTTCAAAACTGGAAAGAAGCTTTCTGAGAAACTGCTCTGTGTTCTGTTAATTCATCTCACAGAGTTACATCTTTCCCTTCATGAAGCCTTTCGCTAAGGCTGTTCTTGTGGAATTGGCAAAGGGATATTTGGAAGCCCATAGAGGGCTATGGTGAAAAAGGAAATATCTTCCGTTCAAAACTGGAAAGAAGCTTTCTGAGAAACTGCTCTGTGTTCTGTTAATTCATCTCACAGAGTTACATCTTTCCCTTCAAGAAGACTTTCGCTAAGGCTGTTCTTGTGGAATTGGCAGAGGGATATTTGGAAGCCCATAGAGGGCTATGGTGAAAAAGGAAATATCTTCCGTTCAAAACCGGAAAGCAGCTTTCTGAGAAACTGCTCTGTGTTCTGTTAATTTATCTCACAGAGTTACATCTTTCCCTTCAAGAAGCCTTTCGCTAAGGCTGTTCTTGTGGAATTGGCAAAGGGATATTTGGAAGCCCATAGAGGGCTATGGTGAAAAAGGAAATATCTTCCGTTCAAAACTGGAAAGAAGCTTTCTATGAAACTGCTTTGTGTTCTTTTAATTCATCTCACAGAGTTACATCTTTCCCTTAAAGAAGCCTTTCGCTAAGGCTGTTCTTGTGGAATTGGCAAAGGGATATTTGCAAGCCCATAGAGGGCTATGGTGAAAAAGGAAATATCTTCCGTTGAAAACAGGAAAGAAACTTTCTGAGAAACTGTTCTATGTTCTGTTAATTCATCTCACAGAGTTACATCTTTCCCTTCAAGAAGCCTTTGGCTAAGGCTGTTCTTGTGGAATTGGCAAAGGGTTATTTGGAAGCCCATAGAGGGCTATGGTGAAAAAGGAAATATCTTCCGTTCAAAACTGGAAAGAAGCTTTCTGAGAAACTGCTCTGTGTTCTGTTAATTCATCTAACAGTGTTACATCTTTCCCTTCAGGAAGCCTTTCGCTAAGGCTGTTCTTGTGGAATTGGCGACGGGATATTTGGGAGCCCATAGAGGGCTATGGTGAAAAAGGAAATATCTTCCGTTCAAAACTGGAAAGAAGCTTTCTGAGAAACTGCTCTATGTTCTGTTAATTCATCTCACAGAGGTACATCTTTCCCTTCAAGAAGCCTTTCGCTAAGGCTGTTCTTGTGGAATTGGAAAAGGGATATTTGGAAGCTCATAGAGGGCTATGGTGAAAAAGGAAATATCTTCCGTTCAAAACTGGAAAGAAGCTTTCTGAGAAACTGCTCTGTGTTCTGTTAATTCATCTCACAGAGTTACATCTTTCCCTTCAAGAAGCCTTTCACTAAGGCTGTTCTTGTGGAATTGGCAAAGGGATATTTGGAAGCCCTTAGAGGGCTATGGTGAAAAAGGAAATATCTTCCGTTCAAAACTGGAAAGAAGCTTTCTGAGAAACTGTTTTATGTTCTGTTAATTCATCTCACAGAGTTACATCTTTCCCTTCAAGAAGCCTTTCGCTAAGGCTGTTCTTGTGGAATTGGCAAAGGGATATTTGGAAGCCCATAGAGGGCTATAGTGAAAAAGGAAATATCTTCCGTTGAAAACTGGAAAGAAGCTTTCTGAGAAACTGCTCTGTGTTCTGTTAATACATCTTACAGAGTTACATCTTTCCCTTCAAGAACCCTTTGGCTAAGGCTGTTCTTGTGGAATTGGCAAAGGGATATTTGGAAGCCCATAGAGGGCTATGGTGAAAAAGGAAATATCTTCCGTTCAAAACTGGAAAGAAGCTTTCTGAGAAACTGCTCTGTGTTCTGTTAATTCATCTCACAGAGTGACATCTTTCCCTTCAAGAAGTCTTTCGCTAAGGCTGTTCTTGTGGAATTGGCAAAGGGATATTTGGAAGCCCATAGAAGGCTATGGTGAAAAAGGAAATATCTCCCGTTCAAAACTGGAAAGAAGCTTTCTGAGAAACTGCTCTGTGTTCCGTTATTTCATCTCACAGAGTTACATCTGTTCCTTCAAGAAGCCTTTCGCTAACGCTGTTCTTGTGGAATTGGCAACGGGATATTTGGAAGCCCATAGAGGGCTATGGTGAAAAAGGAAATATCTTCCGTTCAAAACTGGAAAGAAGCTTTCTGAGAAACTGCTCTGTGTTCTGTTAATTCATCTCACAGAGTTACATCTTTCCCTTCAAGAAGCCTTTCGCTAAGGCTGTTCTTGTGGAATGGGCAAAGGGATATTTGGAAGCCCATAGAGGGCTATGGTGAAAAAGGAAATATCTTCCGTTCAAAACTGGAAAGAAGCTTTCTGAGAAACTGCTCTGTGTTCTGTTAATTCATCTCACAGAGTTACATCTTTCAATTCAAGAAGCCTTTCGCTAAGGCTGTTCTTGTGGAATTGGCAAAGGTATATTTGGCAGCCCATACAGGGCTATGGTGAAAAAGGAAATATCCTCCGTTGAAAACTGGAATCTTTCTGAGAAACTGCTCTGTGTTCTGTTAATTCATCTCACAGAGTTACATCTTTCCCTTCAAGAAGCCTTTCGCTAAGGCTGTTCTTGTGGAATTGGCAAAGGGATATTTGGAAGCCCATAGAGGGCTATGGTGAAAAAGGAAATGTCTTCCGTTGAAAACTGGAAAGAAGCTTTCTGAGAAACTGCTCTGTGTTCTGTTAATTCATCTCACAGAGTTACATCTTTCCCTTCAAGAAGCCTTTCACTAAGGCTGTTCTTGTGGAATTGGCAAAGGGATTTTTGGAAGCCCATCGTGGGCTATGGTGAAAAAGGAAATATCTTCTGTTCAAAACTGGAAAGAAGCTTTCTGAGAAACTGCTCTGTGTTCTGTTAATTCAACTCACAGAGTTACATCTTTCCCTTCAAGAAGCCTTTCGCTAAGGCTGTTCTTGTTGAATTGGCAAAGGGATATTTGGAAGCCCATAGAGGGCTCTGGTGAAAAAGGAAATATCTTCCGTTCAAAACTGGAAAGAAGCTTTCTGAGAAACTGCTCTGTGTTCTGTTAATTCATCTCACAGAGTTACATCTTTCCCTTCAAGAAGCCTATCGCTAAGGCTGTTCTTGTGGAATTGGCAAAGGGATATTTGGAAGCCTATAGAGGTCTAGGGTGAAAAAGGAAATATCTTCCGTTCAAAAGTGGAAAGAAGCTTTCTGAGAAACTGCTCTGTGTTCTGTTAATTCATCTCACAGAGTTACATCTTTCCCTTCAAGAAGCCTTTCGCTAAGGCTGTTCTTGTGGAATTGGCAAAGGGATATTTGGAAGCCCATAGAGGGCTATGGTGAAAAAGGAAATATCTTCCGTTCAAAACTGGAAAGAAGCTTTCTGAGAAACTGCTCTGTGTTCTGTTAATTCATCTCACAGAGTTACATCTTTCCCTTCAAGAAGACTTTCGCTAAGGCTGTTCTTGTGGAATTGGCAGAGGGATATTTGGAAGCCCATAGAGGGCTATGGTGAAAAAGGAAATATCTTCCGTTCAAAACCGGAAAGCAGCTTTCTGAGAAACTGCTCTGTGTTCTGTTAATTTATCTCACAGAGTTACATCTTTCCCTTCAAGAAGCCTTTCGCTAAGGCTGTTCTTGTGGAATTGGCAAAGGGATATTTGGAAGCCCATAGAGGGCTATGGTGAAAAAGGAAATATCTTCCGTTCAAAACTGGAAAGAAGCTTTCTATGAAGCTGCTTTGTGTTCTTTTAATTCATCTCACAGAGTTACATCTTTCCCTTCAAGAAGCCTTTCGCTAAGGCTGTTCTTGTGGAATTGGCAAAGGGATATTTGCAAGCCCATAGAGGGCTATGGTGAAAAAGGAAATATCTTCCGTTGAAAACAGGAAAGAAACTTTCTGAGAAACTGTTCTATGTTCTGTTAATTCATCTCACAGAGTTACATCTTTCCCTTCAAGAAGCCTTTGGCTAAGGCTGTTCTTGTGGAATTGGCAAAGGGTTATTTGGAAGCCCATAGAGGGCTATGGTGAAAAAGGAAATATCTTCCGTTCAAAACTGGAAAGAAGCTTTCTGAGAAACTGCTCTGTGTTCTGTTAATTCATCTAACAGTGTTACATCTTTCCCTTCAGGAAGCCTTTCGCTAAGGCTGTTCTTGTGGAATTGGCGACGGGATATTTGGGAGCCCATAGAGGGCTATGGTGAAAAAGGAAATATCTTCCGTTCAAAACTGGAAAGAAGCTTTCTGAGAAACTGCTCTATGTTCTGTTAATTCATCTCACAGAGGTACATCTTTCCCTTCAAGAAGCCTTTCGCTAAGGCTGTTCTTGTGGAATTGGAAAAGGGATATTTGGAAGCTCATAGAGGGCTATGGTGAAAAAGGAAATATCTTCCGTTCAAAACTGGAAAGAAGCTTTCTGAGAAACTGCTCTGTGTTCTGTTAATTCATCTCACAGAGTTACATCTTTCCCTTCAAGAAGCCTTTCACTAAGGCTGTTCTTGTGGAATTGGCAAAGGGATATTTGGAAGCCCATAGAGGGCTACGGTGAAAAAGGAAATATCTTCCGTTCAAAACTGGAAAGAAGCTTTCTGAGAAACTGCTCTGTGTTCTGTTAATTCATCTCACAGAGTTACATCTTTCCCTTCAAGAAGCCTTTCGCTAAGGCTGTTCTTGTGGAATGGGCAAAGGGATATTTGGAAGCCCATAGAGGGCTATGGTGAAAAAGGAAATATCCTCCGTTGAAAACTGGAATCTTTCTGAGAAACTGCTCTGTGTTCTGTTAATTCATCTCACAGAGTTACATCTTTCCCTTCAAGAAGCCTTTCGCTAAGGCTGTTCTTGTGTAATTGGCAAAGGGATATTTGGAAGCCCGTAGAGGGCTATGGTGAAAAAGGAAATGTCTTCCGTTGAAAACTGGAAAGAAGCTTTCTGAGAAACTGCTCTGTGTTCTGTTAATTCATCTCACAGAGTTACATCTTTCCCTTCAAGAAGCCTTTCACTAAGGCTGTTCTTGTGGAATTGGCAAAGGGATTTTTGGAAGTCCATCGTGGGCTATGGTGAAAAAGGAAATATCTTCTGTTCAAAACTGGAAAGAAGCTTTCTGAGAAACTGCTCTGTGTTCTGTTAATTCATCTCACAGAGTTACATCTTTCCCTTCAAGAAGCCTTTCGCTAAGGCTGTTCTTGTTGAATTGGCAAAGGGATATTTGGAAGCCCATAGAGGGCTATGGTGAAAAAGGAAATATCTTCCGTTCAAAACTGGAAAGAAGCTTTCTGAGAAACTGCTCTGTGTTCTGTTAATTCATCTCACAGAGTTACATCTTTCCCTTCAAGAAGCCTTTGGCTAAGGCTGTTCTTGTGGAATTGGCAAAGGGATATTTGGAAGCCTATAGAGGTCTAGGGTGAAAAAGGAAATATCTTCCGTTCAAAACTGGAAAGAAGCTTTCTGAGAAACTGCTCTGTGTTCTGTTAATTCATCTCACAGAGTGACATCTTTCCCTTCAAGAAGTCTTTCGCTAAGGCTGTTCTTGTGGAATTGGCAAAGGGATATTTGGAAGCCCATAGAAGGCTATGGTGAAAAAGGAAATATCTCCCGTTCAAAACTGGAAAGAAGCTTTCTGAGAAACTGCTCTGTGTTCCGTTATTTCATCTCACAGAGTTACATCTGTTCCTTCAAGAAGCCTTTCGCTAACGCTGTTCTTGTGGAATTGGCAACGGGATATTTGGAAGCCCATAGAGGGCTATGGTGAAAAAGGAAATATCTTCCGTTCAAAACTGGAAAGAAGCTTTCTGAGAAACTGCTCTGTGTTCTGTTAATTCATCTCACAGAGTTACATCTTTCCCTTCAAGAAGCCTTTCGCTAAGGCTGTTCTTGTGGAATGGGCAAAGGGATATTTGGAAGCCCATAGAGGGCTATGGTGAAAAAGGAAATATCTTCCGTTCAAAACTGGAAAGAAGCTTTCTGAGAAACTGCTCTGTGTTCTGTTAATTCATCTCACAGAGTTACATCTTTCAATTCAAGAAGCCTTTCGCTAAGGCTGTTCTTGTGGAATTGGCAAAGGTATATTTGGCAGCCCATACAGGGCTATGGTGAAAAAGGAAATATCCTCCGTTGAAAACTGGAATCTTTCTGAGAAACTGCTCTGTGTTCTGTTAATTCATCTCACAGAGTTACATCTTTCCCTTCAAGAAGCCTTTCGCTAAGGCTGTTCTTGTGTAATTGGCAAAGGGATATTTGGAAGCCCATAGAGGGCTATGGTGAAAAAGGAAATGTTTTCCGTTGAAAACTGGAAAGAAGCTTTCTGAGAAACTGCTCTGTGTTCTGTTAATTCATCTCACAGAGTTACATCTTTCCCTTCAAGAAGCCTTTCACTAAGGCTGTTCTTGTGGAATTGGCAAAGGGATTTTTGGAAGCCCATCGTGGGCTATGGTGAAAAAGGAAATATCTTCTGTTCAAAACTGGAAAGAAGCTTTCTGAGAAACTGCTCTGTGTTCTGTTAATTCAACTCACAGAGTTACATCTTTCCCTTCAAGAAGCCTTTCGCTAAGGCTGTTCTTGTTGAATTGGCAAAGGGATATTTGGAAGCCCATAGAGGGCTATTGTGAAAAAGGAAATATCTTCCGTTCAAAACTGGAAAGAAGCTTTCTGAGAAACTGCTCTGTGTTCTGTTAATTCATCTCACAGAGTTACATCTTTCCCTTCAAGAAGCCTATCGCTAAGGCTGTTCTTGTGGAATTGGCAAAGGGATATTTGGAAGCCTATAGAGGTCTAGGGTGAAAAAGGAAATATCTTCCGTTCAAAACTGGAAAGAAGCTTTCTGAGAAACTGCTCTGTGTTCTGTTAATTCATCTCACAGAGTTACATCTTTCCCTTCATGAAGCCTTTCGCTAAGGCTGTTCTTGTGGAATTGGCAAAGGGATATTTGGAAGCCCATAGAGGGCTATGGTGAAAAAGGAAATATCTTCCGTTCAAAACTGGAAAGAAGCTTTCTGAGAAACTGCTCTGTGTTCTGTTAATTCATCTCACAGAGTTACATCTTTCCCTTCAAGAAGACTTTCGCTAAGGCTGTTCTTGTGGAATTGGCAGAGGGATATTTGGAAGCCCATAGAGGGCTATGGTGAAAAAGGAAATATCTTCCGTTCAAAACCGGAAAGCAGCTTTCTGAGAAACTGCTCTGTGTTCTGTTAATTTATCTCACAGAGTTACATCTTTCCCTTCAAGAAGCCTTTCGCTAAGGCTGTTCTTGTGGAATTGGCAAAGGGATATTTGGAAGCCCATAGAGGGCTATGGTGAAAAAGGAAATATCTTCCGTTCAAAACTGGAAAGAAGCTTTCTATGAAACTGCTTTGTGTTCTTTTAATTCATCTCACAGAGTTACATCTTTCCCTTAAAGAAGCCTTTCGCTAAGGCTGTTCTTGTGGAATTGGCAAAGGGATATTTGCAAGCCCATAGAGGGCTATGGTGAAAAAGGAAATATCTTCCGTTGAAAACAGGAAAGAAACTTTCTGAGAAACTGTTCTATGTTCTGTTAATTCATCTCACAGAGTTACATCTTTCCCTTCAAGAAGCCTTTGGCTAAGGCTGTTCTTGTGGAATTGGCAAAGGGTTATTTGGAAGCCCATAGAGGGCTATGGTGAAAAAGGAAATATCTTCCGTTCAAAACTGGAAAGAAGCTTTCTGAGAAACTGCTCTGTGTTCTGTTAATTCATCTAACAGTGTTACATCTTTCCCTTCAGGAAGCCTTTCGCTAAGGCTGTTCTTGTGGAATTGGCGACGGGATATTTGGGAGCCCATAGAGGGCTATGGTGAAAAAGGAAATATCTTCCGTTCAAAACTGGAAAGAAGCTTTCTGAGAAACTGCTCTATGTTCTGTTAATTCATCTCACAGAGGTACATCTTTCCCTTCAAGAAGCCTTTCGCTAAGGCTGTTCTTGTGGAATTGGAAAAGGGATATTTGGAAGCTCATAGAGGGCTATGGTGAAAAAGGAAATATCTTCCGTTCAAAACTGGAAAGAAGCTTTCTGAGAAACTGCTCTGTGTTCTGTTAATTCATCTCACAGAGTTACATCTTTCCCTTCAAGAAGCCTTTCACTAAGGCTGTTCTTGTGGAATTGGCAAAGGGATATTTGGAAGCCCTTAGAGGGCTATGGTGAAAAAGGAAATATCTTCCGTTCAAAACTGGAAAGAAGCTTTCTGAGAAACTGCTCTGTGTTCTGTTAATTCATCTCACAGAGTTCCATCTTTCCCTTCAAGAAGCCTTTCGCTAAGGCTGTTCTTGTGGAATTGGCAAAGGGATATTTGGAAGCCCATAGAGGGCTATGGTGAAAAAGAAAATATCTTCCGTTCAAAACTGGAAAGAAGCTTTCTGGGAAACTGCTTTGTGTTCTGTTAATTCATCTCACAGAGTGATATCTTTCCCTTCAAGAAGTCTTTCGCTAAGGCTGTTCTTGTGGAATTGGCAAAGGGATATTTGGAAGCCCATAGAAGGCTATGGTGAAAAAGGAAATATCTCCCGTTCAAAACTGGAAAGAAACTTTCTGAGAAACTGCTCTGTGTTCTGTTATTTCATCTCACAGAGTTACATCTGTCCCTTCAAGAAGCCTTTCGCTAATGCTGTTCTTGTGGAATTGGCAACGGGATATTTGGAAGCCCATAGAGGGCTATGGTGAAAAAGGAAATATCTTCCGTTCAAAACTGGAGAGAAGCTTTCTGAGAAACTGCTCTGTGTTCTGTTAATTCATCTCACAGAGTTACATCTTTCCCTTCAAGAAGCCTTTCGCTAAGGCTGTTCTTGTGGAATGGGCAAAGGGATATTTGGAAGCCCTTAGAGGGCTATGGTGAAAAAGGAAATGTCTTCCGTTGAAAACTGGAAAGAAGCTTTCTGAGAAACTGCTCTGTGTTCTGTTAATTCATCTCACAGAGTTACATCTTTCCCTTCAAGAAGCCTTTCACTAAGGCTGTTCTTGTGGAATTGGCAAAGGGATTTTTGGAAGTCCATCGTGGGCTATGGTGAAAAAGGAAATATCTTCTGTTCAAAACTGGAAAGAAGCTTTCTGAGAAACTGCTCTGTGTTCTGTTAATTCATCTCACAGAGTTACATCTTTCCCTTCAAGAAGCCTTTCGCTAAGGCTGTTCTTGTTGAATTGGCAAAGGGATATTTGGAAGCCCATAGAGGGCTATGGTGAAAAAGGAAATATCTTCCGTTCAAAACTGGAAAGAAGCTTTCTGAGAAACTGCTCTGTGTTCTGTTAATTCATCTCACAGAGTTACATCTTTCCCTTCAAGAAGCCTTTGGCTAAGGCTGTTCTTGTGGAATTGGCAAAGGGATATTTGGAAGCCTATAGAGGTCTAGGGTGAAAAAGGAAATATCTTCCGTTCAAAACTGGAAAGAAGCTTTCTGAGAAACTGCTCTGTGTTCTGTTAATTCATCTCACAGAGTTACATCTTTCCCTTCAAGAAGCCTTTCGCTAAGGCTGTTCTTGTGGAATTGGCAAAGGGATATTTGGAAGCCCATAGAGGGCTATGGTGAAAAAGGAAATATCTTCCGTTCAAAACTGGAAAGAAGCTTTCTGAGAAACTGCTCTGTGTTCTGTTAATTCATCTCACAGTGTTACATCTTTCCCTTCAAGAAGCCTTTCGCTAAGGCTGTTCTTGTGGAATTGGCAACGGGATATTTGGAAGCCCATAGAGGGCTATGGTGAAAAAGGAAATATCTTCTGTTCAAAACTGGAAAGAAGCTTTCTGAGAAACTGCTCTGTGTTCTGTTAATTCATCTCACAGAGTTACATCTTTCCCTTCAAGAAGCCTTTCGCTAAGGCTGTTCTTGTGGAATTGGCAAAGGGATATTTGGAAGCCCATAGAGGGCTATGGTGAAAAAGGAAATATCTTCCGTTCAAAACTGGAAAGAAGCTTTCTGAGAAACTGCTCTGTGTTCTGTTAATTCATCTCACAGAGTTACATCTTTCCCTTCAAGAAGCCTTTCACTAAGGCTGTTCTTGTGGAATTGGCAAAGGGATATTTGGAAGCCCATAGAGGGCTATGGTGAAAAAGGAAATATCTTCCGTTCAAAACTGGAAAGAAGCTTTCTGAGAAACTGCTCTGTGTTCTGTTAATTCATCTCACAGAGTTACATCTTTCCCTTCAAGAAGCCTTTCGCTAAGGCTGTTCTTGTGGAATTGGCAAAGGGATATTTGGAAGCCCTTAGATGGCTATGTTGAAAAAGGAAATATCTTCCGTTCAAAACTGGAAAGAAGCTTTCTGGGAAACTGCTTTGTGTTCTGTTAATTCAACTCACAGAGTTACATCTTTCCCTTAAAGAAGCCTTTCGCTAAGGCTGTTCTTGTGGAATTGGCAAAGGGATATTTGGAAGCCCATAGAGGGCTATGGTGAAAAAGGAAATATCTTCCGTTCAAAACTGGAAAGAAGCTTTCTGAGAAACTGTTCTATGTTCTGTTAATTCATCTCACAGTTACATCTTTCCCTTCAAGAAGCCTATCGCTAAGGCTGTTCTTGTGGAATTGGCAAAGGGATATTTGGAAGCCTATAGAGGTCTAGGGGGAAAAAGGAAATATCTTCCGTTCAAAACTGGAAAGAAGCTTTCTGAGAAACTGCTCTGTGTTCTGTTAATTCATCTCACAGACTTACATCTTTCCCTTCAAGAAGCCTTTCGCTAAGGCTGTTCTTGTGGAATTGGCAAAGGGATATTTGGAAGCCCATAGAGGGCTATGGTGAAAAAGGAAATATCTTCCGTTCAAAACTGGAAAGAAGCTTTCTGAGAAACTGCTCTGTGTTCTGTTAATTCATCTCACAGATTTACATCTTTCCCTTCAAGAAGCCTTTCGCTAAGGCTCTTCTTGTGGAATTGGAAAAGGGATATTTGGAAGCCCATAGAGGGCTATGGTGAAAAAGGAAATATCTTCCGTTCAAAACTGGAAAGAAGCATTCTGAGAAACTGCTCTGTGTTCTGTTAATTCATCTCACAGAGTTACATCTTTCCCTTCAAGAAGCCTTTCACTAAGGCTGTTCTTGTGGAATTGGCAAAGGGATATTTGGAAGCCCATAGAGGGCTATGGTGAAAAAGGAAATATCTTCCGTTCAAAACTGGAAAGAAGCTTTCTGAGAAACTGCTCTGTGTTCTGTTAATTCATCTCACAGAGTTACATCTTTCCTTTCAAGAAGCCTTTCGCTAAGGCTGTTCTTGTGGAATTGGAAAAGGGAAATTTGGAAGCCCATAGAGCCTATGGTGAAAAAGGAAATATCTTCCGTTCAAAACTGGAAAGAAGCTTTCTGAGAAACTGCTCTGTGTTCTGTTCATTCATCTCACAGAGTTACATCTTTCCCTTCAAGAAGCCTTTCACTAAGGCTGTTCTTGTGGAATTGGCAAAGGGATATTTGGAAGCCCTAGGAGGGCTATGGTGAAAAAGGAAATATCTTCCGTTCAAAACTGGAAAGAAGCTTTCTGAGAAACTGCTCTGTGTTCTGTTAATTCATCTCACAGAGTTACATCTTTCCCTTCAAGAAGCCTTTCGCTAAGGCTGTTCTTGTGGAATTGGCAAAGGGATATTTGGAAGCCCATAGAGGGCTATGGTGAAAAAGGAAATATCTTCCGTTCAAAACTGGAAAGAAGCTTTCTGAGAAACTGCTCTGTGTTCTGTTAATTCATCTCACAGAGTTACATCTTTCCCTTCAAGAAGCCTTTCGCTAAGGCTGTTCTTGTGGAATTGGCAAAGGGATATTTGGAAGCCCATAGAGGGCTATGGTGAAAAAGGAAATATCTTCCGTTCAAAACTGGAAAGAAGCTTTCTGAGAAACTGTTCTATGTTCTGTTAATTCATCTCACAGAGTTACATCTTTCCCTTCAAGAAGCCTTTCGCTAAGGCTGTTCTTGTGGAATTGGAAAAGGGATATTTGGAAGCCCATAGAGGGCTATGGTGAAAAAGGAAATATCTTCCGTTCAAAACTGGAAAGAAGCTTTCTGAGAAACTGCTCTGTGTTCTGTTAATTCATCTCACTGAGTTACATCTTTCCCTACAAGAAGCCTTTCGCTAAGGCTGTTCTTGTGGAATTGGCAAAGGGATATTTGGAAGCCCATAGAGGGCTATGGTGAAAAAGGAAATATCTTCCGTTCAAAACTGGAAAGAAGCTTTCTGAGAAACTGCTCTGTGTTCTGTTAATTCATCTCACAGAGTTACATCTTTCCCTTCAAGAAGACTTTCGCTAAGGCTGTTCTTGTGGAATTGGCAAAGGGATATTTGGAAGCCCATAGAGGGCTATGGTGAAAAAGGAAATATCTTCCGTTCAAAACTGGAAAGCAGCTTTCTGAGAAACTGCTCTGTGTTCTGTTAATTCATCTCACAGAGTTACATCTTTCCCTTCAAGAAGCCTTTCGCTAAGGCTGTTCTTGTGGAATTGGCAAAGGGATATTTGGAAGCCCATAGAGGGCTATGGTGAAAAAGGAAATATCTTCCGTTCAAAACTGGAAAGAAGCTTTCTGGGAAACTGCTTTGTGTTCTTTTAATTCATCTCACAGAGTTACATCTTTCCCTTAAAGAAGCCTTTCGCTAAGGCTGTTCTTGTGGAATTGGCAAAGGGATATTTGGAAGCCCATAGAGGGCTATGGTGAAAAAGGAAATATCTTCCGTTGAAAACAGGAAAGAAACTTTCTGAGAAACTGTTCTATGTTCTGTTAATTCATCTCACAGAGTTACATCTTTCCCTTCAAGAAGCCTTTGGCTAAGGCTGTTCTTGTGGAATTGGCAAATTGTTATTTGGAAGCTCATAGAGGGCTATGGTGAAAAAGGAAATATCTTCCGTTCAAAACTGGAAAGAAGCTTTCTGAGAAACTGCTCTGTGTTCTGTTAATTCATCTAACAGAGTTACATCTTTCCCTTCAGGAAGCCTTTCGCTAAGGCTGTTCTTGTGGAATTGGCGACGGGATAATTGGGAGCCCATAGAGGGCTATGGTGAAAAAGGAAATATCTTCCGTTCAAAACTGGAAAGAAGCTTTCTGAGAAACTGCTCTATGTTCTGTTAATTCATCTCACAGAGGTACATCTTTCCCTTCAAGAAGCCTTTCGCTAAGGCTGTTCTTGTGGAATTGGAAAAGGGATATTTGGAAGCTCATAGAGGGCTATGGTGAAAAAGTAAATATCTTCCGTTCAAAACTGGAAAGAAGCTTTCTGAGAAACTGCTCTGTGTTCTGTTAATTCATCTCACAGAGTTACATCTTTCCCTTCAAGAAGCCTTTCACTAAGGCTGTTCTTGTGGAATTGGCAAAGGGATATTTGGAAGCCCATAGAGGGCTACGGTGAAAAAGGAAATATCTTCCGTTCAAAACTGGAAAGAAGCTTTCTGAGAAACTGACCTGTGTTCTGTTAATTCATCTCACAGAGTTCCATCTTTCCCTTCAAGAAGCCTTTCGCTAAGGCTGTTCTTGTGGAATTGGCAAAGGGATATTTGGAAGCCCATAGAGGGCTATGGTGAAAAAGGAAATATCTTCCGTTCAAAACTGGAAAGAAGCTTTCTGGGAAACTGCTTTGTGTTCTGTTAATTCATCTCACAGAGTTACATCTTTCCCTTAAAGAAGCCTTTCGCTAAGGCTGTTCTTGTGGAATTGGCAAAGGGATATTTGGAAGCCCATAGAGGGCTATGGTGAAAAAGGAAATATCTTCCGTTCAAAACTGGAAAGAAGCTTTCTGAGAAACTGTTTTATGTTCTGTTAATTCATCTCACAGAGTTACATCTTTCCCTTCAAGAAGCCTTTCGGTAAGGCTGTTCTTGTGGAATTGGCAAAGGGATATTTGGAAGCCCATAGAGGGCTATAGTGAAAAAGGAAATATCTTCCGTTGAAAACTGGAAAGAAGCTTTCTGAGAAACTGCTCTGTGTTCTGTTAATACATCTTACAGAGTTACATCTTTCCCTTCAAGAACCCTTTGGCTAAGGCTGTTCTTGTGGAATTGGCAAAGGGATATTTGGAAGCCCATAGAGGGCTATGGTGAAAAAGGAAATATCTTCCGTTCAAAACTGGAAAGAAGCTTTCTGAGAAACTGCTCTGTGTTCTGTTAATTCATCTCACAGAGTTACATCTTTCAATTCAAGAAGCCTTTCGCTAAGGCTGTTCTTGTGGAATTGGCAAAGGTATATTTGGCAGCCCATAGAGGGCTATGGTGAAAAAGGAAATATCCTCCGTTGAAAACTGGAATCTTTCTGAGAAACTGCTCTGTGTTCTGTTAATTCATCTCACAGAGTTACATCTTTCCCTTCAAGAAGCCTTTCGCTAAGGCTGTTCTTGTGTAATTGGCAAAGGGATATTTGGAAGCCCATAGAGGGCTATGGTGAAAAAGGAAATGTCTTCCGTTGAAAACTGGAAAGAAGCTTTCTGAGAAACTGCTCTGTGTTCTGTTAATTCATCTCACAGAGTTACATCTTTCCCTTCAAGAAGCCTTTCACTAAGGCTGTTCTTGTGGAATTGGCAAAGGGATTTTTGGAAGCCCATCGTGGGCTATGGTGAAAAAGGAAATATCTTCTGTTCAAAACTGGAAAGAAGCTTTCTGAGAAACTGCTCTGTGTTCTGTTAATTCAACTCACAGAGTTACATCTTTCCCTTCAAGAAGCCTTTCGCTAAGGCTGTTCTTGTTGAATTGGCAAAGGGATATTTGGAAGCCCATAGAGGGCTATGGTGAAAAAGGAAATATCTTCCGTTCAAAACTGGAAAGAAGCTTTCTGAGAAACTGCTCTGTGTTCTGTTAATTCATCTCACAGAGTTACATCTTTCACTTCAAGAAGCCTTTCACTAAGTCTGTTCTTGTGGAATTGGCAAAGGGATATTTGGAAGCCCATAGAGGGCTATGGTGAAAAAGGAAATATCTTCCGTTCAAAACTGGAAAGAAGCATTCTGAGAAACTGCTCTGTGTTCTGTTAATTCATCTCACAGAGTTACATCTTTCCCTTCAAGAAGCCTTTCACTAAGGCTGTTCTTGTGGAATTGGCAAAGGGATATTTGGAAGCCCATAGAGGGCTATGGTGAAAAAGGAAATATCTTCCGTTCAAAACTGGAAAGAAGCTTTCTGAGAAACTGCTCTGTGTTCTGTTAATTCATCTCACAGAGTTACATCTTTCCTTTCAAGAAGCCTTTCGCTAAGGCTGTTCTTGTGGAATTGGAAAAGGGAAATTTGGAAGCCCATAGAGCCTATGGTGAAAAAGGAAATATCTTCCGTTCAAAACTGGAAAGAAGCTTTCTGAGAAACTGCTCTGTGTTCTGTTCATTCATCTCACAGAGTTACATCTTTCCCTTCAAGAAGCCTTTCACTAAGGCTGTTCTTGTGGAATTGGCAAAGGGATATTTGGAAGCCCTAGGAGGGCTATGGTGAAAAAGGAAATATCTTCCGTTCAAAACTGGAAAGAAGCTTTCTGAGAAACTGCTCTGTGTTCTGTTAATTCATCTCACAGAGTTACATCTTTCCCTTCAAGAAGCCTTTCGCTAAGGCTGTTCTTGTGGAATTGGCAAAGGGATATTTGGAAGCCCATAGAGGGCTATGGTGAAAAAGGAAATATCTTCCGTTCAAAACTGGAAGGAAGCTTTCTGAGAAACTGCTCTGTGTTCTGTTAATTCATCTCACAGAGTTACATCTTTCCCTTCAAGAAGCCTTTCGCTAAGGCTGTTCTTGTGGAATTGGCAAAGGGATATTTGGAAGCCCATAGAGGGCTATGGTGAAAAAGGAAATATCTTCCGTTCAAAACTGGAAAGAAGCTTTCTGAGAAACTGTTCTATGTTCTGTTAATTCATCTCACAGAGTTACATCTTTCCCTTCAAGAAGCCTTTCGCTAAGGCTGTTCTTGTGGAATTGGAAAAGGGATATTTGGAAGCCCATAGAGGGCTATGGTGAAAAAGGAAATATCTTCCGTTCAAAACTGGAAAGAAGCTTTCTGAGAAACTGCTCTGTGTTCTGTTAATTCATCTCACTGAGTTACATCTTTCCCTACAAGAAGCCTTTCGCTAAGGCTGTTCTTGTGGAATTGGCAAAGGGATATTTGGAAGCCCATAGAGGGCTATGGTGAAAAAGGAAATATCTTCCGTTCAAAACTGGAAAGAAGCTTTCTGAGAAACTGCTCTGTGTTCTGTTAATTCATCTCACAGAGTTACATCTTTCCCTTCAAGAAGACTTTCGCTAAGGCTGTTCTTGTGGAATTGGCAAAGGGATATTTGGAAGCCCATAGAGGGCTATGGTGAAAAAGGAAATATCTTCCGTTCAAAACTGGAAAGCAGCTTTCTGAGAAACTGCTCTGTGTTCTGTTAATTCATCTCACAGAGTTACATCTTTCCCTTCAAGAAGCCTTTCGCTAAGGCTGTTCTTGTGGAATTGGCAAAGGGATATTTGGAAGCCCATAGAGGGCTATGGTGAAAAAGGAAATATCTTCCGTTCAAAACTGGAAAGAAGCTTTCTGGGAAACTGCTTTGTGTTCTTTTAATTCATCTCACAGAGTTACATCTTTCCCTTAAAGAAGCCTTTCGCTAAGGCTGTTCTTGTGGAATTGGCAAAGGGATATTTGGAAGCCCATAGAGGGCTATGGTGAAAAAGGAAATATCTTAAGTTGAAAACAGGAAAGAAACTTTCTGAGAAACTGTTCTATGTTCTGTTAATTCATCTCACAGAGTTACATCTTTCCCTTCAAGAAGCTTTTGGCTAAGGCTGTTCTTGTGGAATTGGCAAAGGGTTATTTGGAAGCTCATAGAGGGCTATGGTGAAAAAGGAAATATCTTCCGTTCAAAACTGGAAAGAAGCTTTCTGAGAAACTGCTCTGTGTTCTGCTAATTCATCTAACAGAGTTACATCTTTCCCTTCAGGAAGCCTTTCGCTAAGGCTGTTCTTGTGGAATTGGCGACGGGATAATTGGGAGCCCATAGAGGGCTATGGTGAAAAAGGAAATATCTTCCGTTCAAAACTGGAAAGAAGCTTTCTGAGAAACTGCTCTATGTTCTGTTAATTCATCTCACAGAGGTACATCTTTCCCTTCAAGAAGCCTTTCGCTAAGGCTGTTCTTGTGGAATTGGAAAAGGGATATTTGGAAGCTCATAGAGGGCTATGGTGAAAAAGGAAATATCTTCCGTTCAAAACTGGAAAGAAGCTTTCTGAGAAACTGCTCTGTGTTCTGTTAATTCATCTCACAGAGTTACATCTTTCCCTTCAAGAAGCCTTTCACTAAGGCTGTTCTTGTGGAATTGGCAAAGGGATATTTGGAAGCCCATAGAGGGCTACGGTGAAAAAGGAAATATCTTCCGTTCAAAACTGGAAAGAAGCTTTCTGAGAAACTGACCTGTGTTCTGTTAATTCATCTCACAGAGTTCCATCTTTCCCTTCAGGAAGCCTTTCGCTAAGGCTGTTCTTGTGGAATTGGCAAAGGGATATTTGGAAGCCCATAGAGGGCTATGGTGAAAAAGGAAATATCTTCCGTTCAAAACTGGAAAGAAGCTTTCTGGGAAACTGCTTTGTGTTCTGTTAATTCATCTCACAGAGTTACATCTTTCCCTTAAAGAAGCCTTTCGCTAAGGCTGTTCTTGTGGAATTGGCAAAGGGATATTTGGAAGCCCATAGAGGGCTATGGTGAAAAAGGAAATATCTTCCGTTCAAAACTGGAAAGAAGCTTTCTGAGAAACTGTTTTATGTTCTGTTAATTCATCTCACAGAGTTACATCTTTCCCTTCAAGAAGTCTTTCGCTAAGGCTGTTCTTGTGGAATTGGCAAAGGGATATTTGGAAGCCCATAGAGGGCTATAGTGAAAAAGGAAATATCTTCCGTTGAAAACTGGAAAGAAGCTTTCTGAGAAACTGCTCTGTGTTCTGTTAATACATCTTACAGAGTTACATCTTTCCCTTCAAGAACCCTTTGGCTAAGGCTGTTCTTGTGGAATTGGCAAAGGGATATTTGGAAGCCCATAGAGGGCTATGGTGAAAAAGGAAATATCTTCCGTTCAAAACTGGAAAGAAGCTTTCTGAGAAACTGCTCTGTGTTCTGTTAATTCATCTCACAGAGTTACATCTTTCAATTCAAGAAGCCTTTCGCTAAGGCTGTTCTTGTGGAATTGGCAAAGGTATATTTGGCAGCCCATAGAGGGCTATGGTGAAAAAGGAAATATCCTCCGTTGAAAACTGGAATCTTTCTGAGAAACTGCTCTGTGTTCTGTTAATTCATCTCACAGAGTTACATCTTTCCCTTCAAGAAGCCTTTCGCTAAGGCTGTTCTTGTGTAATTGGCAAAGGGATATTTGGAAGCCCATAGAGGGCTATGGTGAAAAAGGAAATGTCTTCCGTTGAAAACTGGAAAGAAGCTTTCTGAGAAACTGCTCTGTGTTCTGTTAATTCATCTCACAGAGTTACATCTTTCCCTTCAAGAAGCCTTTCACTAAGGCTGTTCTTGTGGAATTGGCAAAGGGATTTTTGGAAGCCCATCGTGGGCTATGGTGAAAAAGGAAATATCTTCTGTTCAAAACTGGAAAGAAGCTTTCTGAGAAACTGCTCTGTGTTCTGTTAATTCAACTCACAGAGTTACATCTTTCCCTTCAAGAAGCCTTTCGCTAAGGCTGTTCTTGTTGAATTGGCAAAGGGATATTTGGAAGCCCATAGAGGGCTATGGTGAAAAAGGAAATATCTTCCGTTCAAAACTGGAAAGAAGCTTTCTGAGAAACTGCTCTGTGTTCTGTTAATTCATCTCACAGAGTTACATCTTTCCCTTCAAGAAGCCTATCGCTACGGCTGTTCTTGTGGAATTGGCAAAGGGATATTTGGAAGCCTATAGAGGTCTAGGGTGGAAAAGGAAATATCTTCCGTTCAAAACTGGAAAGAAGCTTTCTGAGAAACTGCTCTGTGTTCTGTTAATTCATCTCACAGAGTTACATCTTTCCCTTCATGAAGCCTTTCGCTAAGGCTGTTCTTGTGGAATTGGCAAAGGGATATTTGGAAGCCCATAGAGGGCTATGGTGAAAAAGGAAATATCTTCCGTTCAAAACTGGAAAGAAGCTTTCTGAGAAACTGCTCTGTGTTCTGTTAATTCATCTAACAGAGTTACATCTTTCCCTTCAGGAAGCCTTTCGCTAAGGCTGTTCTTGTGGAATTGGCGACGGGATAATTGGGAGCCCATAGAGGGCTATGGTGAAAAAGGAAATATCTTCCGTTCAAAACTGGAAAGAAGCTTTCTGAGGAAACTGCTCTATGTTCTGTTAATTCATCTCACAGAGGTACATCTTTCCCTTCAAGAAGCCTTTCGCTAAGGCTGTTCTTGTGGAATTGGAAAAGGGATATTTGGAAGCTCATAGAGGGCTATGGTGAAAAAGGAAATATCTTCCGTTCAAAACTGGAAAGAAGCTTTCTGAGAAACTGCTCTGTGTTCTGTTAATTCATCTCACAGAGTTACATCTTTCCCTTCAAGAAGCCTTTCACTAATGCTGTTCTTGTGGAATTGGCAAAGGGATATTTGGAAGCCCATAGAGGGCTACGGTGAAAAAGGAAATATCTTCCGTTCAAAACTGGAAAGAAGCTTTCTGAGAAACTGCTCTATGTTCTGTTAATTCATCTCACAGAGTTCCATCTTTCCCTTCAAGAAGCCTTTCGCTAAGGCTGTTCTTGTGGAATTGGAAAAGGGATATTTGGAAGCTCATAGAGGGCTATGGTGAAAAAGGAAATATCTTCCGTTCAAAACTGGAAAGAAGCTTTCTGAGAAACTGCTCTGTGTTCTGTTAATTCATCTCACAGAGTTACATCTTTCCCTTCAAGAAGCCTTTCACTAAGGCTGTTCTTGTGGAATTGGCAAAGGGATATTTGGAAGCCCATAGAGGGCTACGGTGAAAAAGGAAATATCTTCCGTTCAAAACTGGAAAGAAGCTTTCTGAGAAACTGACCTGTGTTCTGTTAATTCATCTCACAGAGTTCCATCTTTCCCTTCAGGAAGCCTTTCGCTAAGGCTGTTCTTGTGGAATTGGCAAAGGGATATTTGGAAGCCCATAGAGGGCTATGGTGAAAAAGGAAATATCTTCCGTTCAAAACTGGAAAGAAGCTTTCTGGGAAACTGCTTTGTGTTCTGTTAATTCATCTCACAGAGTTACATCTTTCCCTTAAAGAAGCCTTTCGCTAAGGCTGTTCTTGTGGAATTGGCAAAGGGATATTTGGAAGCCCATAGAGGGCTATGGTGAAAAAGGAAATATCTTCCGTTCAAAACTGGAAAGAAGCTTTCTGAGAAACTGTTTTATGTTCTGTTAATTCATCTCACAGAGTTACATCTTTCCCTTCAAGAAGTCTTTCGCTAAGGCTGTTCTTGTGGAATTGGCAAAGGGATATTTGGAAGCCCATAGAGGGCTATAGTGAAAAAGGAAATATCTTCCGTTGAAAACTGGAAAGAAGCTTTCTGAGAAACTGCTCTGTGTTCTGTTAATACATCTTACAGAGTTACATCTTTCCCTTCAAGAACCCTTTGGCTAAGGCTGTTCTTGTGGAATTGGCAAAGGGATATTTGGAAGCCCATAGAGGGCTATGGTGAAAAAGGAAATATCTTCCGTTCAAAACTGGAAAGAAGCTTTCTGAGAAACTGCTCTGTGTTCTGTTAATTCATCTCACAGAGTTACATCTTTCAATTCAAGAAGCCTTTCGCTAAGGCTGTTCTTGTGGAATTGGCAAAGGTATATTTGGCAGCCCATAGAGGGCTATGGTGAAAAAGGAAATATCCTCCGTTGAAAACTGGAATCTTTCTGAGAAACTGCTCTGTGTTCTGTTAATTCATCTCACAGAGTTACATCTTTCCCTTCAAGAAGCCTTTCGCTAAGGCTGTTCTTGTGTAATTGGCAAAGGGATATTTGGAAGCCCATAGAGGGCTATGGTGAAAAAGGAAATGTCTTCCGTTGAAAACTGGAAAGAAGCTTTCTGAGAAACTGCTCTGTGTTCTGTTAATTCATCTCACAGAGTTACATCTTTCCCTTCAAGAAGCCTTTCACTAAGGCTGTTCTTGTGGAATTGGCAAAGGGATTTTTGGAAGCCCATCGTGGGCTATGGTGAAAAAGGAAATATCTTCTGTTCAAAACTGGAAAGAAGCTTTCTGAGAAACTGCTCTGTGTTCTGTTAATTCAACTCACAGAGTTACATCTTTCCCTTCAAGAAGCCTTTCGCTAAGGCTGTTCTTGTTGAATTGGCAAAGGGATATTTGGAAGCCCATAGAGGGCTATGGTGAAAAAGGAAATATCTTCCGTTCAAAACTGGAAAGAAGCTTTCTGAGAAACTGCTCTGTGTTCTGTTAATTCATCTCACAGAGTTACATCTTTCCCTTCAAGAAGCCTATCGCTACGGCTGTTCTTGTGGAATTGGCAAAGGGATATTTGGAAGCCTATAGAGGTCTAGGGTGGAAAAGGAAATATCTTCCGTTCAAAACTGGAAAGAAGCTTTCTGAGAAACTGCTCTGTGTTCTGTTAATTCATCTCACAGAGTTACATCTTTCCCTTCATGAAGCCTTTCGCTAAGGCTGTTCTTGTGGAATTGGCAAAGGGATATTTGGAAGCCCATAGAGGGCTATGGTGAAAAAGGAAATATCTTCCGTTCAAAACTGGAAAGAAGCTTTCTGAGAAACTGCTCTGTGTTCTGTTAATTCATCTAACAGAGTTACATCTTTCCCTTCAGGAAGCCTTTCGCTAAGGCTGTTCTTGTGGAATTGGCGACGGGATAATTGGGAGCCCATAGAGGGCTATGGTGAAAAAGGAAATATCTTCCGTTCAAAACTGGAAAGAAGCTTTCTGAGGAAACTGCTCTATGTTCTGTTAATTCATCTCACAGAGGTACATCTTTCCCTTCAAGAAGCCTTTCGCTAAGGCTGTTCTTGTGGAATTGGAAAAGGGATATTTGGAAGCTCATAGAGGGCTATGGTGAAAAAGGAAATATCTTCCGTTCAAAACTGGAAAGAAGCTTTCTGAGAAACTGCTCTGTGTTCTGTTAATTCATCTCACAGAGTTACATCTTTCCCTTCAAGAAGCCTTTCACTAATGCTGTTCTTGTGGAATTGGCAAAGGGATATTTGGAAGCCCATAGAGGGCTACGGTGAAAAAGGAAATATCTTCCGTTCAAAACTGGAAAGAAGCTTTCTGAGAAACTGACCTGTGTTCTGTTAATTCATCTCACAGAGTTCCATCTTTCCCTTCAAGAAGCCTTTCGCTAAGGCTGTTCTTGTGGAATTGGCAAAGGGATATTTGGAAGCCCATAGAGGGCTATGGTGAAAAAGGAAATATCTTCCGTTCAAAACTGGAAAGAAGCTTTCTGGGAAACTGCTTTGTGTTCTGTTAATTCATCTCACAGAGTTACATCTTTCCCTTAAAGAAGCCTTTCGCTAAGGCTGTTCTTGTGGAATTGGCAAAGGGATATTTGGAAGCCCATAGAGGGCTATGGTGAAAAAGGAAATATCTTCCGTTCAAAACTGGAAAGAAGCTTTCTGAGAAACTGTTTTATGTTCTGTTAATTCATCTCACAGAGTTACATCTTTCCCTTCAAGAAGCCTTTCGCTAAGGCTGTTCTTGTGGAATTGGCAAAGGGATATTTGGAAGCCCATAGAGGGCTATAGTGAAAAAGGAAATATCTTCCGTTGAAAACTGGAAAGAAGCTTTCTGAGAAACTGCTCTGTGTTCTGTTAATATATCTTACAGAGTTACATCTTTCCCTTCAAGAACCCTTTGGCTAAGGCTGTTCTTGTGGAATTGGCAAAGGGATATTTGGAAGCCCATAGAGGGCTATGGTGAAAAAGGAAATATCTTCCGTTCAAAACTGGAAAGAAGCTTTCTGAGAAACTGCTCTGTGTTCTGTTAATTCATCTCACAGAGTTACATCTTTCAATTCAAGAAGCCTTTCGCTAAGGCTGTTCTTGTGGAATTGGCAAAGGGATATTTGGCAGCCCATAGAGGGCTATGGTGAAAAAGGAAATATCCTCCGTTGAAAACTGGAATCTTTCTGAGAAACTGCTCTGTGTTCTGTTAATTCATCTCACAGAGTTACATCTTTCCCTTCAAGAAGCCTTTCGCTAAGGCTGTTCTTGTGTAATTGGCAAAGGGATATTTGGAAGCCCATAGAGGGCTATGGTGAAAAAGGAAATGTCTTCCGTTGAAAACTGGAAAGAAGCTTTCTGAGAAACTGCTCTGTGTTCTGTTAATTCATCTCACAGAGTTACATCTTTCCCTTCAAGAAGCCTTTCGCTAAGGCTGTTCTTGTTGAATTGGCAAAGGGATATTTGGAAGCCCATAGAGGGCTATGGTGAAAAAGGAAATATCTTCCGTTCAAAACTGGAAAGAAGCTTTCTATGAAACTGCTTTGTGTTCTTTTAATTCATCTCACAGAGTTACATCTTTCCCTTAAAGAAGCCTTTCGCTAAGGCTGTTCTTGTGGAATTGGCAAAGGGATATTTGCAAGCCCATAGAGGGCTATGGTGAAAAAGGAAATATCTTCCGTTGAAAACAGGAAAGAAACTTTCTGAGAAACTGTTCTATGTTCTGTTAATTCATCTCACAGAGTTACATCTTTCCCTTCAAGAAGCCTTTGGCTAAGGCTGTTCTTGTGGAATTGGCAAAGGGTTATTTGGAAGCCCATAGAGGGCTATGGTGAAAAAGGAAATATCTTCCGTTCAAAACTGGAAAGAAGCTTTCTGAGAAACTGCTCTGTGTTCTGTTAATTCATCTCACAGAGTTACATCTTTCAATTCAAGAAGCCTTTCGCTAAGGCTGTTCTTGTGGAATTGGCAAAGGTATATTTGGCAGCCCATAGAGGGCTATGGTGAAAAAGGAAATATCCTCCGTTGAAAACTGGAATCTTTCTGAGAAACTGCTCTGTGTTCTGTTAATTCATCTCACAGAGTTACATCTTTCCCTTCAAGAAGCCTTTCGCTAAGGCTGTTCTTGTGTAATTGGCAAAGGGATATTTGGAAGCCCATAGAGGGCTATGGTGAAAAAGGAAATGTCTTCCGTTGAAAACTGGAAAGAAGCTTTCTGAGAAACTGCTCTGTGTTCTGTTAATTCATCTCACAGAGTTACATCTTTCCCTTCAAGAAGCCTTTCACTAAGGCTTTTCTTGTGGAATTGGCAAAGGGATTTTTGGAAGCCCATCGTGGGCTATGGTGAAAAAGGAAATATCTTCTGTTCAAAACTGGAAAGAAGCTTTCTGAGAAACTGCTCTGTGTTCTGTTAATTCAACTCACAGAGTTACATCTTTCCCTTCAAGAAGCCTTTCGCTAAGGCTGTTCTTGTTGAATTGGCAAAGGGATATTTGGAAGCCCATAGAGGGCTATGGTGAAAAAGGAAATATCTTCCGTTCAAAACTGGAAAGAAGCTTTCTGAGAAACTGCTCTGTGTTCTGTTAATTCATCTCACAGAGTTACATCTTTCCCTTCAAGAAGCCTATCGCTAAGGCTGTTCTTGTGGAATTGGCAAAGGGATATTTGGAAGCCTATAGAGGTCTAGGGTGGAAAAGGAAATATCTTCCGCTCAAAACTGGAAAGAAGCTTTCTGAGAAACTGCTCTGTGTTCTGTTAATTCATCTCACAGAGTTACATCTTTCCCTTCATGAAGCCTTTCGCTAAGGCTGTTCTTGTGGAATTGGCAAAGGGATATTTGGAAGCCCATAGAGGGCTATGGTGAAAAAGGAAATATCTTCCGTTCAAAACTGGAAAGAAGCTTTCTGAGAAACTGCTCTGTGTTCTGTTAATTCATCTAACAGAGTTACATCTTTCCCTTCAGGAAGCCTTTCGCTAAGGCTGTTCTTGTGGAATTGGCGACGGGATAATTGGGATCCCATAGAGGGCTATGGTGAAAAAGGAAATATCTTCCGTTCAAAACTGGAAAGAAGCTTTCTGAGAAACTGCTCTATGTTCTGTTAATTCATCTCACAGAGGTACATCTTTCCCTTCAAGAAGCCTTTCGCTAAGGCTGTTCTTGTGGAATTGGAAAAGGGATATTTGGAAGCTCATAGAGGGCTATGGTGAAAAAGGAAATATCTTCCGTTCAAAACTGGAAAGAAGCTTTCTGAGAAACTGCTCTGTGTTCTGTTAATTCATCTCACAGAGTTACATCTTTCCCTTCAAGAAGCCTTTCACTAAGGCTGTTCTTGTGGAATTGGCAAAGGGATATTTGGAAGCCCATAGAGGGCTACGGTGAAAAAGGAAATATCTTCCGTTCAAAACTGGAAAGAAGCTTTCTGAGAAACTGACCTGTGTTCTGTTAATTCATCTCACAGAGTTCCATCTTTCCCTTCAAGAAGCCTTTCGCTAAGGCTGTTCTTGTGGAATTGGCAAAGGGATATTTGGAAGCCCATAGAGGGCTATGGTGAAAAAGGAAATATCTTCCGTTCAAAACTGGAAAGAAGCTTTCTGGGAAACTGCTTTGTGTTCTGTTAATTCATCTCACAGAGTTACATCTTTCCCTTAAAGAAGCCTTTCGCTAAGGCTGTTCTTGTGGAATTGGCAAAGGGATATTTGGAAGCCCATAGAGGGCTATGGTGAAAAAGGAAATATCTTCCGTTCAAAACTGGAAAGAAGCTTTCTGAGAAACTGTTTTATGTTCTCTTAATTCATCTCACAGAGTTACATCTTTCCCTTCAAGAAGCCTTTCGCTAAGGCTGTTCTTGTGGAATTGGCAAAGGGATATTTGGAAGCCCATAGAGGGCTATAGTGAAAAAGGAAATATCTTCCGTTGAAAACTGGAAAGAAGCTTTCTGAGAAACTGCTCTGTGTTCTGTTAATATATCTTACAGAGTTACATCTTTCCCTTCAAGAACCCTTTGGCTAAGGCTGTTCTTGTGGAATTGGCAAAGGGATATTTGGAAGCCCATAGAGGGCTATGGTGAAAAAGGAAATATCTTCCGTTCAAAACTGGAAAGAAGCTTTCTGAGAAACTGCTCTGTGTTCTGTTAATTCATCTCACAGAGTTACATCTTTCAATTCAAGAAGCCTTTCGCTAAGGCTGTTCTTGTGGAATTGGCAAAGGTATATTTGGCAGCCCATAGAGGGCTATGGTGAAAAAGGAAATATCCTCCGTTGAAAACTGGAATCTTTCTGAGAAACTGCTCTGTGTTCTGTTAATTCATCTCACAGAGTTACATCTTTCCCTTCAAGAAGCCTTTCGCTAAGGCTGTTCTTGTGTAATTGGCAAAGGGATATTTGGAAGCCCATAGAGGGCTATGGTGAAAAAGGAAATGTCTTCCGTTGAAAACTGGAAAGAAGCTTTCTGAGAAACTGCTCTGTGTTCTGTTAATTCATCTCACAGAGTTACATCTTTCCCTTCAAGAAGCCTTTCGCTAAGGCTGTTCTTGTTGAATTGGCAAAGGGATATTTGGAAGCCCATAGAGGGCTATGGTGAAAAAGGAAATATCTTCCGTTCAAAACTGGAAAGAAGCTTTCTATGAAACTGCTTTGTGTTCTTTTAATTCATCTCACAGAGTTACATCTTTCCCTTAAAGAAGCCTTTCGCTAAGGCTGTTCTTGTGGAATTGGCAAAGGGATATTTGCAAGCCCATAGAGGGCTATGGTGAAAAAGGAAATATCTTCCGTTGAAAACAGGAAAGAAACTTTCTGAGAAACTGTTCTATGTTCTGTTAATTCATCTCACAGAGTTACATCTTTCCCTTCAAGAAGCCTTTGGCTAAGGCTGTTCTTGTGGAATTGGCAAAGGGTTATTTGGAAGCCCATAGAGGGCTATGGTGAAAAAGGAAATATCTTCCGTTCAAAACTGGAAAGAAGCTTTCTGAGAAACTGCTCTGTGTTCTGTTAATTCATCTAACAGAGTTACATCTTTCCCTTCAGGAAGCCTTTCGCTAAGGCTGTTCTTGTGGAATTGGCGACGGGATATTTGGGAGCCCATAGAGGGCTATGGTGAAAAAGGAAATATCTTCCGTTCAAAACTGGAAAGAAGCTTTCTGAGAAACTGCTCTATGTTCTGTTAATTCATCTCACAGAGGTACATCTTTCCCTTCAAGAAGCCTTTCGCTAAGGCTGTTCTTGTGGAATTGGAAAAGGGATATTTGGAAGCTCATAGAGGGCTATGGTGAAAAAGGAAATATCTTCCGTTCAAAACTGGAAAGAAGCTTTCTGAGAAACTGCTCTGTGTTCTGTTAATTCATCTCACAGAGTTACATCTTTCACTTCAAGAAGCCTTTCACTAAGGCTGTTCTTGTGGAATTGGCAAAGGGATATTTGGAAGCCCATAGAGGGCTACGGTGAAAAAGGAAATACCTTCCGTTCAAAACTGTAAAGAAGCTTTCTGAGAAACTGCTCTGTGTTCTGTTAATTCATCTCACAGAGTTCCATCTTTCCCTTCAAGAAGCCTTTCGCTAAGGCTGTTCTTGTGGAATTGGCAAAGGGATATTTGGAAGCCCATAGAGGGCTATGGTGAAAAAGGAAATATCTTCCGTTCAAAACTGGAAAGAAGCTTTCTAGGAAATTGCTTTGTGTTCTGTTAATTCATCTCACAGAGTTACATCTTTCCCTTAAAGAAGCCTTTCGCTAAGGCTGTTCTTGTGGAATTGGCAAAGGGATATTTGGAAGCCCATAGAGGGCTATGGTGAAAAAGGAAATATCTTCCGTTCAAAACTGGAAAGAAGCTTTCTGAGAAACTGTTTTATGTTCTGTTAATTCATCTCACAGAGTTACATCTTTCCCTTCAAGAAGCCTTTCGCTAAGGCTGTTCTTGTGGAATTGGCAAAGGGATATTTGGAAGCCCATAGAGGGCTATAGTGAAAAAGGAAATGTCTTACGTTGAAAACTGGAAAGAAGCTTTCTGAGAAACTGCTCTGTGTTCTGTTAATATATCTTACAGAGTTACATCTTTCCCTTCAAGAACCCTTTGGCTAAGGCTGTTCTTGTGGAATTGGCAAAGGGATATTTGGAAGCCCATAGAGGGCTATGGTGAAAAAGGAAATATCTTCCGTTCAAAACTGGAAAGATGCTTTCTGAGAAACTGCTCTGTGTTCTGTTAATTCATCTCACAGAGTGACATCTTTCCCTTCAAGAAGTCTTTCGCTAAGGCTGTTCTTGTGGAATTGGCAAAGGGATATTTGGAAGCCCATAGAAGGCTATGGTGAAAAAGGAAATATCTCCCGTTCAAAACTGGAAAGAAGCTTTCTGAGAAACTGCTCTGTGTTCTGTTATTTCATCTCACAGAGTTACATCTGTCCCTTCAAGAAGCCTTTCGCTAACGCTGTTCTTGTGGAATTGGCAACGGGATATTTGGAAGCCCATAGAGGGCTATGGTGAAAAAGGAAATATCTTCCGTTCAAAACTGGAAAGAAGCTTTCTGAGAAACTGCTCTGTGTTCTGTTAATTCATCTCACAGAGTTACATCTTTCCCTTCAAGAAGCCTTTCGCTAAGGCTGTTCTTGTGGAATGGGCAAAGGGATATTTGGAAGCCCATAGAGGGCTATGGTGAAAAAGGAAATATCTTCCGTTCAAACCTGGAAAGAAGCTTTCTGAGAAACTGCTCTGTGTTCTGTTAATTCATCTCACAGAGTTACATCTTTCAATTCAAGAAGCCTTTCGCTAAGGCTGTTCTTGTGGAATTGGCAAAGGTATATTTGGCAGCCCATAGAGGGCTATGGTGAAAAAGGAAATATCCTCCGTTGAAAACTGGAATCTTTCTGAGAAACTGCTCTGTGTTCTGTTAATTCATCTCACAGAGTTACATCTTTCCCTTCAAGAAGCCTTTCGCTAAGGCTGTTCTTGTGTAATTGGCAAAGGGATATTTGGAAGCCCATAGAGGGCTATGGTGAAAAAGGAAATGTCTTCCGTTGAAAACTGGAAAGAAGCTTTCTGAGAAACTGCTCTGTGTTCTGTTAATTCATCTCACAGAGTTACATCTTTCCCTTCAAGAAGCCTTTCACTAAGGCTGTTCTTGTGGAATTGGCAAAGGGATTTTTGGAAGCCCATCGTGGGCTATGGCGAAAAAGGAAATATCTTCTGTTCAAAACTGGAAAGAAGCTTTCTGAGAAACTGCTCTGTGTTCTGTTAATTCATCTCACAGAGTTACATCTTTCCCTTCAAGAAGCCTTTCGCTAAGGCTGTTCTTGTTGAATTGGCAAAGGGATATTTGGAAGCCCATAGAGGGCTATGGTGAAAAAGGAAATATCTTCCGTTCAAAACTGGAAAGAAGCTTTCTATGAAACTGCTTTGTGTTCTTTTAATTCATCTCACAGAGTTACATCTTTCCCTTAAAGAAGCCTTTCGCTAAGGCTGTTCTTGTGGAATTGGCAAAGGGATATTTGCAAGCCCATAGAGGGCTATGGTGAAAAAGGAAATATCTTCCGTTGAAAACAGGAAAGAAACTTTCTGAGAAACTGTTCTATGTTCTGTTAATTCATCTCACAGAGTTACATCTTTCCCTTCAAGAAGCCTTTGGCTAAGGCTGTTCTTGTGGAATTGGCAAAGGGTTATTTGGAAGCCCATAGAGGGCTATGGTGAAAAAGGAAATATCTTCCGTTCAAAACTGGAAAGAAGCTTTCTGAGAAACTGCTCTGTGTTCTGTTAATTCATCTAACAGAGTTACATCTTTCCCTTCAGGAAGCCTTTCGCTAAGGCTGTTCTTGTGGAATTGGCGACGGGATATTTGGGAGCCCATAGAGGGCTATGGTGAAAAAGGAAATATCTTCCGTTCAAAACTGGAAAGAAGCTTTCTGAGAAACTGCTCTATGTTCTGTTAATTCATCTCACAGAGGTACATCTTTCCCTTCAAGAAGCCTTTCGCTAAGGCTGTTCTTGTGGAATTGGAAAAGGGATATTTGGAAGCTCATAGAGGGCTATGGTGAAAAAGGAAATATCTTCCGTTCAAAACTGGAAAGAAGCTTTCTGAGAAACTGCTCTGTGTTCTGTTAATTCATCTCACAGAGTTACATCTTTCACTTCAAGAAGCCTTTCACTAAGGCTGTTCTTGTGGAATTGGCAAAGGGATATTTGGAAGCCCATAGAGGGCTACGGTGAAAAAGGAAATACCTTCCGTTCAAAACTGGAAAGAAGCTTTCTGAGAAACTGCTCTGTGTTCTGTTAATTCATCTCACAGAGTTCCATCTTTCCCTTCAAGAAGCCTTTCGCTAAGGCTGTTCTTGTGGAATTGGCAAAGGGATATTTGGAAGCCCATAGAGGGCTATGGTGAAAAAGGAAATATCTTCCGTTCAAAACTGGAAAGAAGCTTTCTAGGAAATTGCTTTGTGTTCTGTTAATTCATCTCACAGAGTTACATCTTTCCCTTAAAGAAGCCTTTCGCTAAGGCTGTTCTTGTGGAATTGGCAAAGGGATATTTGGAAGCCCATAGAGGGCTATGGTGAAAAAGGAAATATCTTCCGTTCAAAACTGGAAAGAAGCTTTCTGAGAAACTGTTTTATGTTCTGTTAATTCATCTCACAGAGTTACATCTTTCCCTTCAAGAAGCCTTTCGCTAAGGCTGTTCTTGTGGAATTGGCAAAGGGATATTTGGAAGCCCATAGAGGGCTATAGTGAAAAAGGAAATGTCTTACGTTGAAAACTGGAAAGAAGCTTTCTGAGAAACTGCTCTGTGTTCTGTTAATATATCTTACAGAGTTACATCTTTCCCTTCAAGAACCCTTTGGCTAAGGCTGTTCTTGTGGAATTGGCAAAGGGATATTTGGAAGCCCATAGAGGGCTATGGTGAAAAAGGAAATATCTTCCGTTCAAAACTGGAAAGATGCTTTCTGAGAAACTGCTCTGTGTTCTGTTAATTCATCTCACAGAGTGACATCTTTCCCTTCAAGAAGTCTTTCGCTAAGGCTGTTCTTGTGGAATTGGCAAAGGGATATTTGGAAGCCCATAGAAGGCTATGGTGAAAAAGGAAATATCTCCCGTTCAAAACTGGAAAGAAGCTTTCTGAGAAACTGCTCTGTGTTCTGTTATTTCATCTCACAGAGTTACATCTGTCCCTTCAAGAAGCCTTTCGCTAACGCTGTTCTTGTGGAATTGGCAACGGGATATTTGGAAGCCCATAGAGGGCTATGGTGAAAAAGGAAATATCTTCCGTTCAAAACTGGAAAAAGCTTTCTGAGAAACTGCTCTGTGTTCTGTTAATTCATCTCACAGAGTTACATCTTTCCCTTCAAGAAGCCTTTCGCTAAGGCTGTTCTTGTGGAATGGGCAAAGGGATATTTGGAAGCCCATAGAGGGCTATGGTGAAAAAGGAAATATCTTCCGTTCAAACCTGGAAAGAAGCTTTCTGAGAAACTGCTCTGTGTTCTGTTAATTCATCTCACAGAGTTACATCTTTCAATTCAAGAAGCCTTTCGCTAAGGCTGTTCTTGTGGAATTGGCAAAGGTATATTTGGCAGCCCATAGAGGGCTATGGTGAAAAAGGAAATATCCTCCGTTGAAAACTGGAATCTTTCTGAGAAACTGCTCTGTGTTCTGTTAATTCATCTCACAGAGTTACATCTTTCCCTTCAAGAAGCCTTTCGCTAAGGCTGTTCTTGTGTAATTGGCAAAGGGATATTTGGAAGCCCATAGAGGGCTATGGTGAAAAAGGAAATGTCTTCCGTTGAAAACTGGAAAGAAGCTTTCTGAGAAACTGCTCTGTGTTCTGTTAATTCATCTCACAGAGTTACATCTTTCCCTTCAAGAAGCCTTTCACTAAGGCTGTTCTTGTGGAATTGGCAAAGGGATTTTTGGAAGCCCATCGTGGGCTATGGCGAAAAAGGAAATATCTTCTGTTCAAAACTGGAAAGAAGCTTTCTGAGAAACTGCTCTGTGTTCTGTTAATTCATCTCACAGAGTTACATCTTTCCCTTCAAGAAGCCTTTCGCTAAGGCTGTTCTTGTTGAATTGGCAAAGGGATATTTGGAAGCCCATAGAGGGCTATGGTGAAAAAGGAAATATCTTCCGTTCAAAACTGGAAAGAAGCTTTCTGAGAAACTGCTCTGTGTTCTGTTAATTCATCTCACAGAGTTACATCTTTCCCTTCAAGAAGCCTATCGCTAACGCTGTTCTTGTGGAACTGGCAAAGGGATATTTGGAAGCCTATAGAGGTCTAGGGTGAAAAAGGAAATATCTTCCGTTCAAAACTGGAAAGAAGCTTTCTGAGAAACTGCTCTGTGTTCTGTTAATTCATCTCACAGAGTTACATCTTTCCCTTCAAGAAGCCTTTCGCTAAGGCTGTTCTTGTGGAATTGGCAAAGGGATATTTGGAAGCCCATAGAGGGCTATGGTGAAAAAGGAAATATCTTCCGTTCAAAACTGGAAAGAAGCTTTCTGAGAAACTGCTCTGTGTTCTGTTAATTCATCTCACAGAGTTACATCTTTCCCTTCAAGAAGCCTTTCGCTAAGGCTGTTCTTGTCGAATTGGCAAAGGGATATTTGGAAGCCCATAGAGGGCTATGGTGAAAAAGGAAATATCTTCCGTTCAAAACTGGAAAGAAGCTTTCTGAGAAACTGCTCTGTGTTCTGTTAATTCATCTCACAGAGTTACATCTTTCCCTTCAAGAAGCCTTTCGCTAAGGCTGTTCTTGTGGAATTGGCAAAGGGATATTTGGAAGCCCATAGAGGGCTATGGTGAAAAAGGAAATATCTTCCGTTCAAAACTGGAAAGAAGCTTTCTGAGAAACTGCTCTGTGTTCTGTTAATTCATCTCACAGAGTTACATCTTTCCCTTCAAGAAGCCTTTCGCTAAGGCTGTTCTTGTGGAATTGGCAAAGGGATATTTGGAAGCCCATAGAGGGCTATGGTGAAAAAGGAAATATCTTCCGTTCAAAACCGGAAAGCAGCCTTCTGAGAAACTGCTCTGTGTTCTGTTAATTCATCTCACAGAGTTACATCTTTCCCTTCAAGAAGCCTTTCGCTAAGGCTGTTCTTGTGGAATTGGCAAAGGGATATTTGGAAGCCCATAGAGGGCTATGGTGAAAAAGGAAATATCTTCCGTTCAAAACTGGAAAGAAGCTTTCTGGGAAACTGCTTTGTGTTCTTTTAATTCATCTCACAGAGTTACATCTTTCCCTTCAAGAAGCCTTTGGCTAAGGTTGTTCTTGTGGAATTGGCAAAGGGTTATTTGGAAGCCCATAGAGGGCTTTGGTGAAAAAGGAAATATCTTCCGTTCAAAACTGGAAAGAAGCTTTCTGAGAAACTGCTCTGTGTTCTGTTAATTCATCTAACAGAGTTACATCTTTCCCTTCAGGAAGCCTTTCGCTAAGGCTGTTCTTGTGGAATTGGCGACGGGATATTTGGGAGCCCATAGAGGGCTATGGTGAAAAAGGAAATATCTTCCGTTCAAAACTGGAAAGAAGCTTTCTGAGAAACTGCTCTATGTTCTGTTAATTCATCTCACCGAGGTACATCTTTCCCTTCAAGAAGCCTTTCGCTAAGGCTGTTCTTGTGGAATTGGAAAAGGGATATTTGGAAGCTCATAGAGGGCTATGGTGAAAAAGGAAATATCTTCCGTTCGAAACTGGAAAGAAGCTTTCTGAGAAACCGCTCTGTGTTCTGTTAATTCATCTCACAGAGTTACATCTTTCCCTTCAAGAAGCCTTTCACTAAGGCTGTTCTTGTGGAATTGGCAAAGGGATATTTGGAAGCCCATAGAGGGCTACGGTGAAAAAGGAAATATCTTCCGTTCAAAGCTGGAAAGAAGCTTTCTGAGAAACTGTTTTATGTTCTGTTAATTCATCTCACAGAGTTACATCTTTCCCTTCAAGAAGCCTTTCGCTAAGGCTGTTCTTGTGGAATTGGCAAAGGGATATTTGGAAGCCCATAGAGGGCTATGGTGAAAAAGGAAATATCTTCCGTTCAAAACTGGAAAGAAGCTTTCTGAGAAACGGCTCTGTGTTCTGTTAATTCATCTCACAGAGTTACATCTTTCAATTCAAGAAGCCTTTCGCTAAGGCTGTTCTTGTGGAATTGGCAAAGGGATATTTGGCAGCCCATAGAGGGCTATGGTGAAAAAGGAAATATCCTCCGTTGAAAACTGGAATCTTTCTGAGAAACTGCTCTGTGTTCTGTTAATTCATCTCACAGAGTTACATCTTTCCCTTCAAGAAGCCTTTCGCTAAGGCTGTTCTTGTGGAATTGGCAAAGGTATATTTGGAAGCCCGTAGAGGGCTGTGGTGAAAAAGGAAATATCTTCCGTTCAAAACTGGAAAGAAGCTTTCTGAGAAACTGCTCTGTGTTCTGTTAATTCATCTCACAGAGTTACATCTTTCCCTTCAAGAAGCCTTTCGCTAAGGCTGTTCTTGTGGAATTGGCAAAGGGATATTTGGAAGCCCATAGAGGGCTATGGTGAAAAAGGAAATATCTTCCGTTCAAAACTGGAAAGAAGCTTTCTGAGAAACTGCTCTGTGTTCTGTTAATTCATCTCACAGAGTGACATCTTTCCCTTCAAGAAGCCTTTCGCTAAGGCTGTTCTTGTGGAATTGGCAAAGGGATATTTGGAAGCCCTTAGAGGGCTATGGTGAAAAAGGAAATATCTTCCGTTCAAAACTGGAAAGAAGCTTTCTGAGAAACTGCTCTGTGTTCTGTTATTTCATCTCACAGAGTTACATCTTTCCCTTCAAGAAGCCTTTCGCTAAGGCTGTTCTTGTGGAATTGGCAAAGGGATATTTGGAACCCCTAGAGGGCTATGGTGAAAAAGGAAATATCTTCCGTTCAAAACTGGAAAGAAGCTTTCTGGGAAACTGCTCTGTGTTCTGTTAATTCATCTTACAGAGTTACATCTTTCCCTTCAAGAAGCCTTTCGCTAAGGCTGTTCTTGTGGAATTGGAAAAGGGATATTTGGAAGCCCATAGAGGGCTATGGTGAAAAAGGAAATATCTTCCGTTCAAAACTGGAAAGAAGCTTTCTTAGAAACTGCTCTGTGTTCTGTTAATTCATCTCACAGAGTGACATCTTTCCCTTCAAGAAGTCTTTCGCTTATGCTGTTCTTCTGGAATTGGCAAAGGGATATTTGGAAGCCCATAGAAGGCTATGGTGAAAAAGGAAATATCTCCCGTTCAAAACTGGAAAGAAGCTTTCTGAGAAACTGCTCTGTGTTCTGTTATTTCATCTCACAGAGTTACATCTGTCCCTTCAAGAAGCATTTCGCTAATGCTGTTCTTGTGGAATTGGCAACGGGATATTTGGAAGCCCATAGAGGGCTATGGTGAAAAAGGAAATATCTTCCGTTCAAAACTGGAAAGAAGCTTTCTGAGAAACTGCTCTGTGTTCTGTTAATTCATCTCACAGAGTTACATCTTTCCCTTCAAGAAGCCTTTCGCTAAGGCTGTTCTTGTGGAATGGGCAAAGGGATATTTGGAAGCCCATAGAGGGCTATGGTGAAAAAGGAAATATCTTCCGTTCAAAACTGGAAAGAAGCTTTCTGAGAAACGGCTCTGTGTTCTGTTAATTCATCTCACAGAGTTACATCTTTCAATTCAAGAAGCCTTTCGCTAAGGCTGTTCTTGTGGAATTGGCAAAGGGATATTTGGCAGCCCATAGAGGGCTATGGTGAAAAAGGAAATATCCTCCGTTGAAAACTGGAATCTTTCTGAGAAACTGCTCTGTGTTCTGTTAATTCATCTCACAGAGTTACATCTTTCCCTTCAAGAAGCCTTTCGCTAAGGCTGTTCTTGTGGAATTGGCAAAGGGATATTTGGAAGCCCATAGAGGGCTACGGTGAAAAAGGAAATATCTTCCGTTCAAAACTGGAAAGAAGCTTTCTGAGAAACTGCTCTATGTTCTGTTAATTCATCTCACAGAGTTACATCTTTCCCTTCAAGAAGCCTTTCGCTAAGGCTGTTCTTGTGGAATTGGCAAAGGGATATTTGGAAGTCTATAGAGGGCTATGGTGAAAAAGGAAATATCTTCCGTTCAAAACTGGAAAGAAGCTTTCTGAGAAACTGTTCTATGTTCTGTTAATTCATCTCAGAGAATTACATCTTTCCCTTCAAGAAGCCTTTCGCTAAGGCTGTTCTTGTGGAATTGGCAAAGGGATATTTGGAAGCCCATAGAGGGCTATGGTGAAAAAGGAAATATCTTCCGTTCAAAACTAGAAAGAAGCTTTCTGAGAAACTGCTCTGTGTTCTGTTAATTCATCTCACAGAGTTACTTCTTTCCCTTCAAGAAGCCTTTCGCTAAGGCTGTTTCTGTGGAATTGGCAAAGGGATATTTGGAAGCCCATAGAGGGCTATGGTGAAAAAGGAAATATCTTCCGTTCAAAACTGGAAAGAAGCTTTCTGAGAAACTGCTCTGTGTTCTGTTAATTCATCTCACAGAGTTACATCTTTCCCTTCAAGAAGCCTTTCGCTAAGGCTGTTCTTGTGGAATTGGCAAAGGGATATTTGGAAGCCCATAGAGGGCTATGGTGAAAAAGGAAATATCTTCCGTTCAAAACTGGAATCAAGCTTTCTGAGAAACTGCTCTATGTTCTGTTAATTCATCTCACAGAGTTACATCTTTCCCTTCAAGAAGCCTATCGCTAAGGCTGTTATTGTGGAATTGGCAAAGGGATATTTGGAAGCCTATAGAGGTCTAGGGTGAAAAAGGAAATATCTTCCGTTCAAAACTGGAAAGAAGCTTTCTGAGAAACTGCTCTGTGTTCTGTTCATTCATCTCACAGAGTGACATCTTTCCCTTCAAGAAGCCTTTCGCTAAGGCTGTTCTTGTGGAATTGGCAAAGGGGTATTTGGTAGCCCATAGAGGGCTATGGTGGAAAAGGAAATATATTCCGTTCAAAACTGGAAAGAAGCTTTCTGAGAAACTGCTCTGTGTTCTGTTAATTCATCTCACAGAGTTACATCTTTCCCTTCAAGAAGCCTTTCGCTAAGGCTGTTCTTGTGGAATTGGCAAAGGGATATTTGGAAGCCCATAGAGGGCTGTGGTGAAAAAGGAAATATCGTCCGTTCAAAACTGGAAAGAAGCTTTCTGAGAAACTGCTCTGTGTTCTGTTAATTCATCTCACAGAGTTACATCTTTCCCTTCAAGAAGCCTTTCGCTAAGGCTGTTCTTGTGGAATTGGCAAAGGGATATTTGGAAGCCCATAGAGGGCTATGGTGAAAAAGGAAATATCTTCCGTTCAAAACTGGAAAGAAGCTTTCTGAGAAACTGCTCTGTGTTCTGTTAATTCATCTCACAGAGTTACATCTTTCCCTTCAAGAAGCCTTTCGCTAAGGCTGTTCTTGTGGAATTGGCAAAGGGATATTTGGAAGCCCATAGAGGGCTATGGTGAAAAAGGAAATATCTTCCGTTCAAAACTGGAAAGAAGCTTTCTGAGAAACTGTTCTATGTTCTGTTAATTCATCTCACAGAGTTACATCTTTCCCTTCAAGAAGCCTTTCGCTAAGGCTGTTCTTGTGGAATTGGAAAAGGGATATTTGGAAGCCCATAGAGGGCTATGGTGAAAAAGGAAATATCTTCCGTTCAAAACTGGAAAGAAGCTTTCTGAGAAACTGCTCTGTGTTCTGTGAATTCATCTCACAGAGTTACATCTTTCCCTTCAAGAAGCCTTTCGCTAAGGCTGTTCTTGTGGAATTGGCAAAGTTATATTTGGAAGCCCATAGAGGGCTATGGTGAAAAAGGAAATATCTTCCGTTCAAAACTGGAAAGAAGCTTTCTGAGAAACTGCTCTGTGTTCTGTTAATTCATCTCACAGAGTTACATCTTTCCCTTCAAGAAGCCTTTCGCTAAGGCTGTTCTTGTGGAATTGGCAAAGGGATATTTGGAAGCCCATAGAGGGCTATGGTGAAAAAGGAAATATCTTCCGTTCAAAACTGGAAAGAAGCTTTCTGAGAAACTGCTCTGTGTTCTGTTAATTCATCTCACAGAGTTACATCTTTCCCTTCAAGAAGCCTTTCGCTAAGACTGTTCTTGTGGAATTGGCAAAGGGATATTTGGAAGCCCATAGAGGGCTATGGTGAAAAAGGAAATATCTTCCGTTCAAAACTGGAAAGAAGGTTTCTGAGAAACTGCTCTGTGTTCTGTTAATTCATCTAACAGAGTTACATCTTTCCCTTCAGGAAGCCTTTCTCTAAGGCTGTTCTTGTGGAATTGGCGACGGGATATTTGGAAGCCCATAGAGGGCTATGGTGAAAAAGGAAATATCTTCCGTTCAAAACTGGAAAGAAGCTTTCTGAGAAACTGCTCTGTGTTCTCTTAATTCATCTCACAGAGTTACATCTTTCCCTTCAAGAAGCCTTTCGCTAAGGCTGTTCTTGTGGAATTGGCAAAGGGATATTTGGAAGCCCATAGAGGGCTACGGTGAAAAAGGAAATATCTTCCGTTCAAAACTGGAAACAAGCTTTCTGAGAAACTGCTCTATGTTCTGTTAATTCATCTCACAGAGTTACATCTTTCCTTTCAAGAAGCCTTTCGCTAAGGCTGTTCTTGTGGAATTGGCAAAGGGATATTTGGAAGCCTAGAGAGGTCTAGGGTGAAAAAGGAAATATCTTCCGTTCAAAACTGGAAAGAAGCTTTCTGAGAAACTGCTCTGTGTTCTGTTAATTCATCTCACAGAGTTACATCTTTCCCTTCAAGAAGCCTTTCGCTAAGGCTGTTCTTGTGGAATTGGCAAAGGGATATTTGGAAGCCCATAGAGGGCTACGGTGAAAAAGGAAATATCTTCCGTTCAAAACTGGAAAGAAGCTTTCTGAGAAACTGCTCTGTGTTCTGTTAATTCATCTCACACAGTTACATCTTTCCCTTCAAGAAGCCTTTCACTAAGGCTGTTCTTGTGGAATTGGCAAAGGGATGTTTGGAAGCCCATAGAGGGCTATGGTGAAAAAGGAAATATCTTCCGTTCAAAACTGGAAAGAAGCTTTCTGAGAAACTGCTCTGTTTTCTGTTAATTCATCTCACGGAGTTACATCTTTCCCTTCAAGAAGCCTTTCGCTAAGGCTGTTCTTGTGGAATTGGCAAAGGGATATTTGGAAGCCCATAGAGGGCTATGGTGAAAAAGGAAATATCTCCCGTTCAAAACTGGAAAGAAGCTTTCTGAGAAACTGCTCTGTGTTCTGTTAATTCATCTCACAGAGTTACATCTTTCCCTTCAAGAAGCCTTTCGCTAAGGCTGTTCTTGTGGAATGGGCAAAGGGATATTTGGAAGCCCATAGAGGGCTATGGTGAAAAAGGAAATATCTTCCGTTCAAAACTGGAAAGAAGCTTTCTGAGAAACGGCTCTGTGTTCTGTTAATTCATCTCACAGAGTTACATCTTTCCCTTCAAGAAGCCTTTCGCTAAGGCTGTTCTTGTGGAATTGGCAAAGGGATATTTGGCAGCCCATAGAGGGCTATGGTGAAAAAGGAAATATCCTCCGTTGAAAACTGGAATCTTTCTGAGAAACTGCTCTGTGTTCTGTTAATTCATCTCACAGAGTTACATCTTTCCCTTCAAGAAGCCTTTCGCTAAGGCTGTTCTTGTGGAATTGGCAAAGGTATATTTGGAAGCCCGTAGAGGGCTGTGGTGAAAAAGGAAATATCTTCCGTTCAAAACTGGAAAGAAGCTTTCTGAGAAACTGCTCTGTGTTCTGTTAATTCATCTCACAGAGTTACATCTTTCCCTTCAAGAAGCCTTTCGCTAAGGCTGTTCTTGTGGAATTGGCAAAGGGATATTTGGAAGCCCATAGAGGGCTATGGTGAAAAAGGAAATATCTTCCGTTCAAAACTGGAAAGAAGCTTTCTGAGAAACTGCTCTGTGTTCTGTTAATTCATCTCACAGAGTGACATCTTTCCCTTCAAGAAGCCTTTCGCTAAGGCTGTTCTTGTGGAATTGGCAAAGGGATATTTGGAAGCCCTTAGAGGGCTATGGTGAAAAAGGAAATATCTTCCGTTCAAAACTGGAAAGAAGCTTTCTGAGAAACTGCTCTGTGTTCTGTTATTTCATCTCACAGAGTTACATCTTTCCCTTCAAGAAGCCTTTCGCTAAGGCTGTTCTTGTGGAATTGGCAAAGGGATATTTGGAACCCCTAGAGGGCTATGGTGAAAAAGGAAATATCTTCCGTTCAAAACTGGAAAGAAGCTTTCTGGGAAACTGCTCTGTGTTCTGTTAATTCATCTTACAGAGTTACATCTTTCCCTTCAAGAAGCCTTTCGCTAAGGCTGTTCTTGTGGAATTGGAAAAGGGATATTTGGAAGCCCATAGAGGGCTATGGTGAAAAAGGAAATATCTTCCGTTCAAAACTGGAAAGAAGCTTTCTTAGAAACTGCTCTGTGTTCTGTTAATTCATCTCACAGAGTGACATCTTTCCCTTCAAGAAGTCTTTCGCTTATGCTGTTCTTCTGGAATTGGCAAAGGGATATTTGGAAGCCCATAGAAGGCTATGGTGAAAAAGGAAATATCTCCCGTTCAAAACTGGAAAGAAGCTTTCTGAGAAACTGCTCTGTGTTCTGTTATTTCATCTCACAGAGTTACATCTGTCCCTTCAAGAAGCATTTCGCTAATGCTGTTCTTGTGGAATTGGCAACGGGATATTTGGAAGCCCATAGAGGGCTATGGTGAAAAAGGAAATATCTTCCGTTCAAAACTGGAAAGAAGCTTTCTGAGAAACTGCTCTGTGTTCTGTTAATTCATCTCACAGAGTTACATCTTTCCCTTCAAGAAGCCTTTCGCTAAGGCTGTTCTTGTGGAATGGGCAAAGGGATATTTGGAAGCCCATAGAGGGCTATGGTGAAAAAGGAAATATCTTCCGTTCAAAACTGGAAAGAAGCTTTCTGAGAAACGGCTCTGTGTTCTGTTAATTCATCTCACAGAGTTACATCTTTCAATTCAAGAAGCCTTTCGCTAAGGCTGTTCTTGTGGAATTGGCAAAGGGATATTTGGCAGCCCATAGAGGGCTATGGTGAAAAAGGAAATATCCTCCGTTGAAAACTGGAATCTTTCTGAGAAACTGCTCTGTGTTCTGTTAATTCATCTCACAGAGTTACATCTTTCCCTTCAAGAAGCCTTTCGCTAAGGCTGTTCTTGTGGAATTGGCAAAGGGATATTTGGAAGCCCATAGAGGGCTACGGTGAAAAAGGAAATATCTTCCGTTCAAAACTGGAAAGAAGCTTTCTGAGAAACTGCTCTATGTTCTGTTAATTCATCTCACAGAGTTACATCTTTCCCTTCAAGAAGCCTTTCGCTAAGGCTGTTCTTGTGGAATTGGCAAAGGGATATTTGGAAGTCTATAGAGGGCTATGGTGAAAAAGGAAATATCTTCCGTTCAAAACTGGAAAGAAGCTTTCTGAGAAACTGTTCTATGTTCTGTTAATTCATCTCAGAGAATTACATCTTTCCCTTCAAGAAGCCTTTCGCTAAGGCTGTTCTTGTGGAATTGGCAAAGGGATATTTGGAAGCCCATAGAGGGCTATGGTGAAAAAGGAAATATCTTCCGTTCAAAACTAGAAAGAAGCTTTCTGAGAAACTGCTCTGTGTTCTGTTAATTCATCTCACAGAGTTACTTCTTTCCCTTCAAGAAGCCTTTCGCTAAGGCTGTTTCTGTGGAATTGGCAAAGGGATATTTGGAAGCCCATAGAGGGCTATGGTGAAAAAGGAAATATCTTCCGTTCAAAACTGGAAAGAAGCTTTCTGAGAAACTGCTCTGTGTTCTGTTAATTCATCTCACAGAGTTACATCTTTCCCTTCAAGAAGCCTTTCGCTAAGGCTGTTCTTGTGGAATTGGCAAAGGGATATTTGGAAGCCCATAGAGGGCTATGGTGAAAAAGGAAATATCTTCCGTTCAAAACTGGAATCAAGCTTTCTGAGAAACTGCTCTATGTTCTGTTAATTCATCTCACAGAGTTACATCTTTCCCTTCAAGAAGCCTATCGCTAAGGCTGTTATTGTGGAATTGGCAAAGGGATATTTGGAAGCCTATAGAGGTCTAGGGTGAAAAAGGAAATATCTTCCGTTCAAAACTGGAAAGAAGCTTTCTGAGAAACTGCTCTGTGTTCTGTTCATTCATCTCACAGAGTGACATCTTTCCCTTCAAGAAGCCTTTCGCTAAGGCTGTTCTTGTGGAATTGGCAAAGGGGTATTTGGTAGCCCATAGAGGGCTATGGTGGAAAAGGAAATATATTCCGTTCAAAACTGGAAAGAAGCTTTCTGAGAAACTGCTCTGTGTTCTGTTAATTCATCTCACAGAGTTACATCTTTCCCTTCAAGAAGCCTTTCGCTAAGGCTGTTCTTGTGGAATTGGCAAAGGGATATTTGGAAGCCCACAGAGGGCTGTGGTGAAAAAGGAAATATCGTCCGTTCAAAACTGGAAAGAAGCTTTCTGAGAAACTGCTCTGTGTTCTGTTAATTCATCTCACAGAGTTACATCTTTCCCTTCAAGAAGCCTTTCGCTAAGGCTGTTCTTGTGGAATTGGCAAAGGGATATTTGGAAGCCCATAGAGGGCTATGGTGAAAAAGGAAATATCTTCCGTTCAAAACTGGAAAGAAGCTTTCTGAGAAACTGTTCTATGTTCTGTTAATTCATCTCACAGAGTTACATCTTTCCCTTCAAGAAGCCTTTCGCTAAGGCTGTTCTTGTGGAATTGGAAAAGGGATATTTGGAAGCCCATAGAGGGCTATGGTGAAAAAGGAAATATCTTCCGTTCAAAACTGGAAAGAAGCTTTCTGAGAAACTGCTCTGTGTTCTGTGAATTCATCTCACAGAGTTACATCTTTCCCTTCAAGAAGCCTTTCGCTAAGGCTGTTCTTGTGGAATTGGCAAAGTTATATTTGGAAGCCCATAGAGGGCTATGGTGAAAAAGGAAATATCTTCCGTTCAAAACTGGAAAGAAGCTTTCTGAGAAACTGCTCTGTGTTCTGTTAATTCATCTCACAGAGTTACATCTTTCCCTTCAAGAAGCCTTTCGCTAAGGCTGTTCTTGTGGAATTGGCAAAGGGATATTTGGAAGCCCATAGAGGGCTATGGTGAAAAAGGAAATATCTTCCGTTCAAAACTGGAAAGAAGCTTTCTGAGAAACTGCTCTGTGTTCTGTTAATTCATCTCACAGAGTTACATCTTTCCCTTCAAGAAGCCTTTCGCTAAGGCTGTTCTTGTGGAATTGGCAAAGGGATATTTGGAAGCCCATAGAGGGCTATGGTGAAAAAGGAAATATCTTCCGTTCAAAACTGGAAAGAAGGTTTCTGAGAAACTGCTCTGTGTTCTGTTAATTCATCTAACAGAGTTACATCTTTCCCTTCAGGAAGCCTTTCTCTAAGGCTGTTCTTGTGGAATTGCCGACGGGATATTTGGAAGCCCATAGAGGGCTATGGTGAAAAAGGAAATATCTTCCGTTCAAAACTGGAAAGAATCTTTCTGAGAAACTGCTGTGTGTTCTCTTAATTCATCTCACAGAGTTACATCTTTCCCTTCAAGAAGCCTTTCGCAAAGGCTGTTCTTGTGGAATTGGCAAAGGGATATTTGGAAGCCCATAGAGGGCTACGGTGAAAAAGGAAATATCTTCCGTTCAAAACTGGAAACAAGCTTTCTGAGAAACTGCTCTATGTTCTGTTAATTCATCTCACAGAGTTACATCTTTCCTTTCAAGAAGCCTTTCGCTAAGGCTGTTCTTGTGGAATTGGCAAAGGGATATTTGGAAGCCTAGAGAGGTCTAGGGTGAAAAAGGAAATATCTTCCGTTCAAAACTGGAAAGAAGCTTTCTGAGAAACTGCTCTGTGTTCTGTTAATTCATCTCACAGAGTTACATCTTTCCCTTCAAGAAGCCTTTCGCTAAGGCTGTTCTTGTGGAATTGGCAAAGGGATATTTGGAAGCCCATAGAGGGCTACGGTGAAAAAGGAAATATCTTCCGTTCAAAACTGGAAAGAAGCTTTCTGAGAAACTGCTCTGTGTTCTGTTAATTCATCTCACACAGTTACATCTTTCCCTTCAAGAAGCCTTTCACTAAGGCTGTTCTTGTGGAATTGGCAAAGGGATGTTTGGAAGCCCATAGAGGGCTATGGTGAAAAAGGAAATATCTTCCGTTCAAAACTGGAAAGAAGCTTTCTGAGAAACTGCTCTGTTTTCTGTTAATTCATCTCACGGAGTTACATCTTTCCCTTCAAGAAGCCTTTCGCTAAGGCTGTTCTTGTGGAATTGGCAAAGGGATATTTGGAAGCCCATAGAGGGCTATGGTGAAAAAGGAAATATCTCCCGTTCAAAACTGGAAAGAAGCTTTCTGAGAAACTGCTCTGTGTTCTGTTAATTCATCTCACAGAGTTACATCTTTCCCTTCAAGAAGCCTTTCGCTAAGGCTGTTCTTGTGGAATGGGCAAAGGGATATTTGGAAGCCCATAGAGGGCTATGGTGAAAAAGGAAATATCTTCCGTTCAAAACTGGAAAGAAGCTTTCTGAGAAACGGCTCTGTGTTCTGTTAATTCATCTCACAGAGTTACATCTTTCAATTCAAGAAGCCTTTCGCTAAGGCTGTTCTTGTGGAATTGGCAAAGGGATATTTGGCAGCCCATAGAGGGCTATGGTGAAAAAGGAAATATCCTCCGTTGAAAACTGGAATCTTTCTGAGAAACTGCTCTGTGTTCTGTTAATTCATCTCACAGAGTTACATCTTTCCCTTCAAGAAGCCTTTCGCTAAGGCTGTTCTTGTGGAATTGGCAAAGGTATATTTGGAAGCCCGTAGAGGGCTGTGGTGAAAAAGGAATTATCTTCCGTTCAAAACTGGAAAGAAGCTTTCTGAGAAACTGCTCTGTGTTCTGTTAATTCATCTCACAGAGTTACATCTTTCCCTTCAAGAAGCCTTTCGCTAAGGCTGTTCTTGTGGAATTGGCAAAGGGATATTTGGAAGCCCATAGAGGGCTATGGTGAAAAAGGAAATATCTTCCGTTCAAAACTGGAAAGAAGCTTTCTGAGAAACTGCTCTGTGTTCTGTTAATTCATCTCACAGAGTGACATCTTTCCCTTCAAGAAGCCTTTCGCTAAGGCTGTTCTTGTGGAATTGGCAAAGGGATATTTGGAAGCCCTTAGAGGGCTATGGTGAAAAAGGAAATATCTTCCGTTCAAAACTGGAAAGAAGCTTTCTGAGAAACTGCTCTGTGTTCTGTTATTTCATCTCACAGAGTTACATCTTTCCCTTCAAGAAGCCTTTCGCTAAGGCTGTTCTTGTGGAATTGGCAAAGGGATATTTGGAACCCCTAGAGGGCTATGGTGAAAAAGGAAATATCTTCCGTTCAAAACTGGAAAGAAGCTTTCTGGGAAACTGCTCTGTGTTCTGTTAATTCATCTTACAGAGTTACATCTTTCCCTTCAAGAAGCCTTTCGCTAAGGCTGTTCTTGTGGAATTGGAAAAGGGATATTTGGAAGCCCATAGAGGGCTATGGTGAAAAAGGAAATATCTTCCGTTCAAAACTGGAAAGAAGCTTTCTTAGAAACTGCTCTGTGTTCTGTTAATTCATCTCACAGAGTGACATCTTTCCCTTCAAGAAGTCTTTCGCTTATGCTGTTCTTCTGGAATTGGCAAAGGGATATTTGGAAGCCCATAGAAGGCTATGGTGAAAAAGGAAATATCTCCCGTTCAAAACTGGAAAGAAGCTTTCTGAGAAACTGCTCTGTGTTCTGTTATTTCATCTCACAGAGTTACATCTGTCCCTTCAAGAAGCATTTCGCTAATGCTGTTCTTGTGGAATTGGCAACGGGATATTTGGAAGCCCATAGAGGGCTATGGTGAAAAAGGAAATATCTTCCGTTCAAAACTGGAAAGAAGCTTTCTGAGAAACTGCTCTGTGTTCTGTTAATTCATCTCACAGAGTTACATCTTTCCCTTCAAGAAGCCTTTCGCTAAGGCTGTTCTTGTGGAATGGGCAAAGGGATATTTGGAAGCCCATAGAGGGCTATGGTGAAAAAGGAAATATCTTCCGTTCAAAACTGGAAAGAAGCTTTCTGAGAAACGGCTCTATGTTCTGTTAATTCATCTCACAGAGTTACATCTTTCAATTCAAGAAGCCTTTCGCTAAGGCTGTTCTTGTGGAATTGGCAAAGGGATATTTGGCAGCCCATAGAGGGCTATGGTGAAAAAGGAAATATCCTCCGTTGAAAACTGGAATCTTTCTGAGAAACTGCTCTGTGTTCTGTTAATTCATCTCACAGAGTTACATCTTTCCCTTCAAGAAGCCTTTCGCTAAGGCTGTTCTTGTGGAATTGGCAAAGGGATATTTGGAAGCCCATAGAGGGCTACGGTGAAAAAGGAAATATCTTCCGTTCAAAACTGGAAAGAAGCTTTCTGAGAAACTGCTCTATGTTCTGTTAATTCATCTCACAGAGTTACATCTTTCCCTTCAAGAAGCCTTTCGCTAAGGCTGTTCTTGTGGAATTGGCAAAGGGATATTTGGAAGTCTATAGAGGGCTATGGTGAAAAAGGAAATATCTTCCGTTCAAAACTGGAAAGAAGCTTTCTGAGAAACTGTTCTATGTTCTGTTAATTCATCTCAGAGAATTACATCTTTCCCTTCAAGAAGCCTTTCGCTAAGGCTGTTCTTGTGGAATTGGCAAAGGGATATTTGGAAGCCCATAGAGGGCTATGGTGAAAAAGGAAATATCTTCCGTTCAAAACTAGAAAGAAGCTTTCTGAGAAACTGCTCTGTGTTCTGTTAATTCATCTCACAGAGTTACTTCTTTCCCTTCAAGAAGCCTTTCGCTAAGGCTGTTTCTGTGGAATTGGCAAAGGGATATTTGGAAGCCCATAGAGGGCTATGGTGAAAAAGGAAATATCTTCCGTTCAAAACTGGAAAGAAGCTTTCTGAGAAACTGCTCTGTGTTCTGTTAATTCATCTCACAGAGTTACATCTTTCCCTTCAAGAAGCCTTTCGCTAAGGCTGTTCTTGTGGAATTGGCAAAGGGATATTTGGAAGCCCATAGAGGGCTATGGTGAAAAAGGAAATATCTTCCGTTCAAAACTGGAATCAAGCTTTCTGAGAAACTGCTCTATGTTCTGTTAATTCATCTCACAGAGTTACATCTTTCCCTTCAAGAAGCCTATCGCTAAGGCTGTTATTGTGGAATTGGCAAAGGGATATTTGGAAGCCTATAGAGGTCTAGGGTGAAAAAGGAAATATCTTCCGTTCAAAACTGGAAAGAAGCTTTCTGAGAAACTGCTCTGTGTTCTGTTCATTCATCTCACAGAGTGACATCTTTCCCTTCAAGAAGCCTTTCGCTAAGGCTGTTCTTGTGGAATTGGCAAAGGGGTATTTGGTAGCCCATAGAGGGCTATGGTGAAAAAGGAAATATATTCCGTTCAAAACTGGAAAGAAGCTTTCTGAGAAACTGCTCTGTGTTCTGTTAATTCATCTCACAGAGTTACATCTTTCCCTTCAAGAAGCCTTTCGCTAAGGCTGTTCTTGTGGAATTGGCAAAGGGATATTTGGAAGCCCATAGAGGGCTGTGGTGAAAAAGGAAATATCGTCCGTTCAAAACTGGAAAGAAGCTTTCTGAGAAACTGCTCTGTGTTCTGTTAATTCATCTCACAGAGTTACATCTTTCCCTTCAAGAAGCCTTTCGCTAAGGCTGTTCTTGTGGAATTGGCAAAGGGATATTTGGAAGCCCATAGAGGGCTATGGTGAAAAAGGAAATATCTTCCGTTCAAAACTGGAAAGAAGCTTTCTGAGAAACTGCTCTGTGTTCTGTTAATTCATCTCACAGAGTTACATCTTTCCCTTCAAGAAGCCTTTCGCTAAGGCTGTTCTTGTGGAATTGGCAAAGGGATATTTGGAAGCCCATAGAGGGCTATGGTGAAAAAGGAAATATCTTCCGTTCAAAACTGGAAAGAAGCTTTCTGAGAAACTGTTCTATGTTCTGTTAATTCATCTCACAGAGTTACATCTTTCCCTTCAAGAAGCCTTTCGCTAAGGCTGTTCTTGTGGAATTGGAAAAGGGATATTTGGAAGCCCATAGAGGGCTATGGTGAAAAAGGAAATATCTTCCGTTCAAAACTGGAAAGAAGCTTTCTGAGAAACTGCTCTGTGTTCTGTGAATTCATCTCACAGAGTTACATCTTTCCCTTCAAGAAGCCTTTCGCTAAGGCTGTTCTTGTGGAATTGGCAAAGTTATATTTGGAAGCCCATAGAGGGCTATGGTGAAAAAGGAAATATCTTCCGTTCAAAACTGGAAAGAAGCTTTCTGAGAAACTGCTCTGTGTTCTGTTAATTCATCTCACAGAGTTACATCTTTCCCTTCAAGAAGCCTTTCGCTAAGGCTGTTCTTGTGGAATTGGCAAAGGGATATTTGGAAGCCCATAGAGGGCTATGGTGAAAAAGGAAATATCTTCCGTTCAAAACTGGAAAGAAGCTTTCTGAGAAACTGCTCTGTGTTCTGTTAATTCATCTCACAGAGTTACATCTTTCCCTTCAAGAAGCCTTTCGCTAAGGCTGTTCTTGTGGAATTGGCAAAGGGATATTTGGAAGCCCATAGAGGGCTATGGTGAAAAAGGAAATATCTTCCGTTCAAAACTGGAAAGAAGGTTTCTGAGAAACTGCTCTGTGTTCTGTTAATTCATCTAACAGAGTTACATCTTTCCCTTCAGGAAGCCTTTCTCTAAGGCTGTTCTTGTGGAATTGGCGACGGGATATTTGGAAGCCCATAGAGGGCTATGGTGAAAAAGGAAATATCTTCCGTTCAAAACTGGAAAGAAGCTTTCTGAGAAACTGCTGTGTGTTCTCTTAATTCATCTCACAGAGTTACATCTTTCCCTTCAAGAAGCCTTTCGCTAAGGCTGTTCTTGTGGAATTGGCAAAGGGATATTTGGAAGCCCATAGAGGGCTACGGTGAAAAAGGAAATATCTTCCGTTCAAAACTGGAAACAAGCTTTCTGAGAAACTGCTCTATGTTCTGTTAATTCATCTCACAGAGTTACATCTTTCCTTTCAAGAAGCCTTTCGCTAAGGCTGTTCTTGTGGAATTGGCAAAGGGATATTTGGAAGCCTAGAGAGGTCTAGGGTGAAAAAGGAAATATCTTCCGTTCAAAACTGGAAAGAAGCTTTCTGAGAAACTGCTCTGTGTTCTGTTAATTCATCTCACAGAGTTACATCTTTCCCTTCAAGAAGCCTTTCGCTAAGGCTGTTCTTGTGGAATTGGCAAAGGGATATTTGGAAGCCCATAGAGGGCTACGGTGAAAAAGGAAATATCTTCCGTTCAAAACTGGAAAGAAGCTTTCTGAGAAACTGCTCTGTGTTCTGTTAATTCATCTCACACAGTTACATCTTTCCCTTCAAGAAGCCTTTCACTAAGGCTGTTCTTGTGGAATTGGCAAAGGGATGTTTGGAAGCCCATAGAGGGCTATGGTGAAAAAGGAAATATCTTCCGTTCAAAACTGGAAAGAAGCTTTCTGAGAAACTGCTCTGTTTTCTGTTAATTCATCTCACGGAGTTACATCTTTCCCTTCAAGAAGCCTTTCGCTAAGGCTGTTCTTGTGGAATTGGCAAAGGGATATTTGGAAGCCCATAGAGGGCTATGGTGAAAAAGGAAATATCTCCCGTTCAAAACTGGAAAGAAGCTTTCTGAGAAACTGCTCTGTGTTCTGTTAATTCATCTCACAGAGTTACATCTTTCCCTTCAAGAAGCCTTTCGCTAAGGCTGTTCTTGTGGAATGGGCAAAGGGATATTTGGAAGCCCATAGAGGGCTATGGTGAAAAAGGAAATATCTTCCGTTCAAAACTGGAAAGAAGCTTTCTGAGAAACGGCTCTGTGTTCTGTTAATTCATCTCACAGAGTTACATCTTTCAATTCAAGAAGCCTTTCGCTAAGGCTGTTCTTGTGGAATTGGCAAAGGGATATTTGGCAGCCCATAGAGGGCTATGGTGAAAAAGGAAATATCCTCCGTTGAAAACTGGAATCTTTCTGAGAAACTGCTCTGTGTTCTGTTAATTCATCTCACAGAGTTACATCTTTCCCTTCAAGAAGCCTTTCGCTAAGGCTGTTCTTGTGGAATTGGCAAAGGTATATTTGGAAGCCCGTAGAGGGCTGTGGTGAAAAAGGAAATATCTTCCGTTCAAAACTGGAAAGAAGCTTTCTGAGAAACTGCTCTGTGTTCTGTTAATTCATCTCACAGAGTTACATCTTTCCCTTCAAGAAGCCTTTCGCTAAGGCTGTTCTTGTGGAATTGGCAAAGGGATATTTGGAAGCCCATAGAGGGCTATGGTGAAAAAGGAAATATCTTCCGTTCAAAACTGGAAAGAAGCTTTCTGAGAAACTGCTCTGTGTTCTGTTAATTCATCTCACAGAGTGACATCTTTCCCTTCAAGAAGCCTTTCGCTAAGGCTGTTCTTGTGGAATTGGCAAAGGGATATTTGGAAGCCCTTAGAGGGCTATGGTGAAAAAGGAAATATCTTCCGTTCAAAACTGGAAAGAAGCTTTCTGAGAAACTGCTCTGTGTTCTGTTATTTCATCTCACAGAGTTACATCTTTCCCTTCAAGAAGCCTTTCGCTAAGGCTGTTCTTGTGGAATTGGCAAAGGGATATTTGGAACCCCTAGAGGGCTATGGTGAAAAAGGAAATATCTTCCGTTCAAAACTGGAAAGAAGCTTTCTGGGAAACTGCTCTGTGTTCTGTTAATTCATCTTACAGAGTTACATCTTTCCCTTCAAGAAGCCTTTCGCTAAGGCTGTTCTTGTGGAATTGGAAAAGGGATATTTGGAAGCCCATAGAGGGCTATGGTGAAAAAGGAAATATCTTCCGTTCAAAACTGGAAAGAAGCTTTCTTAGAAACTGCTCTGTGTTCTGTTAATTCATCTCACAGAGTGACATCTTTCCCTTCAAGAAGTCTTTCGCTTATGCTGTTCTTCTGGAATTGGCAAAGGGATATTTGGAAGCCCATAGAAGGCTATGGTGAAAAAGGAAATATCTCCCGTTCAAAACTGGAAAGAAGCTTTCTGAGAAACTGCTCTGTGTTCTGTTATTTCATCTCACAGAGTTACATCTGTCCCTTCAAGAAGCATTTCGCTAATGCTGTTCTTGTGGAATTGGCAACGGGATATTTGGAAGCCCATAGAGGGCTATGGTGAAAAAGGAAATATCTTCCGTTCAAAACTGGAAAGAAGCTTTCTGAGAAACTGCTCTGTGTTCTGTTAATTCATCTCACAGAGTTACATCTTTCCCTTCAAGAAGCCTTTCGCTAAGGCTGTTCTTGTGGAATGGGCAAAGGGATATTTGGAAGCCCATAGAGGGCTATGGTGAAAAAGGAAATATCTTCCGTTCAAAACTGGAAAGAAGCTTTCTGAGAAACGGCTCTGTGTTCTGTTAATTCATCTCACAGAGTTACATCTTTCAATTCAAGAAGCCTTTCGCTAAGGCTGTTCTTGTGGAATTGGCAAAGGGATATTTGGCAGCCCATAGAGGGCTATGGTGAAAAAGGAAATATCCTCCGTTGAAAACTGGAATCTTTCTGAGAAACTGCTCTGTGTTCTGTTAATTCATCTCACAGAGTTACATCTTTCCCTTCAAGAAGCCTTTCGCTAAGGCTGTTCTTGTGGAATTGGCAAAGGGATATTTGGAAGCCCATAGAGGGCTACGGTGAAAAAGGAAATATCTTCCGTTCAAAACTGGAAAGAAGCTTTCTGAGAAACTGCTCTATGTTCTGTTAATTCATCTCACAGAGTTACATCTTTCCCTTCAAGAAGCCTTTCGCTAAGGCTGTTCTTGTGGAATTGGCAAAGGGATATTTGGAAGTCTATAGAGGGCTATGGTGAAAAAGGAAATATCTTCCGTTCAAAACTGGAAAGAAGCTTTCTGAGAAACTGTTCTATGTTCTGTTAATTCATCTCAGAGAATTACATCTTTCCCTTCAAGAAGCCTTTCGCTAAGGCTGTTCTTGTGGAATTGGCAAAGGGATATTTGGAAGCCCATAGAGGGCTATGGTGAAAAAGGAAATATCTTCCGTTCAAAACTAGAAAGAAGCTTTCTGAGAAACTGCTCTGTGTTCTGTTAATTCATCTCACAGAGTTACTTCTTTCCCTTCAAGAAGCCTTTCGCTAAGGCTGTTTCTGTGGAATTGGCAAAGGGATATTTGGAAGCCCATAGAGGGCTATGGTGAAAAAGGAAATATCTTCCGTTCAAAACTGGAAAGAAGCTTTCTGAGAAACTGCTCTGTGTTCTGTTAATTCATCTCACAGAGTTACATCTTTCCCTTCAAGAAGCCTTTCGCTAAGGCTGTTCTTGTGGAATTGGCAAAGGGATATTTGGAAGCCCATAGAGGGCTATGGTGAAAAAGGAAATATCTTCCGTTCAAAACTGGAATCAAGCTTTCTGAGAAACTGCTCTATGTTCTGTTAATTCATCTCACAGAGTTACATCTTTCCCTTCAAGAAGCCTATCGCTAAGGCTGTTATTGTGGAATTGGCAAAGGGATATTTGGAAGCCTATAGAGGTCTAGGGTGAAAAAGGAAATATCTTCCGTTCAAAACTGGAAAGAAGCTTTCTGAGAAACTGCTCTGTGTTCTGTTCATTCATCTCACAGAGTGACATCTTTCCCTTCAAGAAGCCTTTCGCTAAGGCTGTTCTTGTGGAATTGGCAAAGGGGTATTTGGTAGCCCATAGAGGGCTATGGTGGAAAAGGAAATATATTCCGTTCAAAACTGGAAAGAAGCTTTCTGAGAAACTGCTCTGTGTTCTGTTAATTCATCTCACAGAGTTACATCTTTCCCTTCAAGAAGCCTTTCGCTAAGGCTGTTCTTGTGGAATTGGCAAAGGGATATTTGGAAGCCCATAGAGGGCTGTGGTGAAAAAGGAAATATCGTCCGTTCAAAACTGGAAAGAAGCTTTCTGAGAAACTGCTCTGTGTTCTGTTAATTCATCTCACAGAGTTACATCTTTCCCTTCAAGAAGCCTTTCGCTAAGGCTGTTCTTGTGGAATTGGCAAAGGGATATTTGGAAGCCCATAGAGGGCTATGGTGAAAAAGGAAATATCTTCCGTTCAAAACTGGAAAGAAGCTTTCTGAGAAACTGCTCTGTGTTCTGTTAATTCATCTCACAGAGTTACATCTTTCCCTTCAAGAAGCCTTTCGCTAAGGCTGTTCTTGTGGAATTGGCAAAGGGATATTTGGAAGCCCATAGAGGGCTATGGTGAAAAAGGAAATATCTTCCGTTCAAAACTGGAAAGAAGCTTTCTGAGAAACTGTTCTATGTTCTGTTAATTCATCTCACAGAGTTACATCTTTCCCTTCAAGAAGCCTTTCGCTAAGGCTGTTCTTGTGGAATTGGAAAAGGGATATTTGGAAGCCCATAGAGGGCTATGGTGAAAAAGGAAATATCTTCCGTTCAAAACTGGAAAGAAGCTTTCTGAGAAACTGCTCTGTGTTCTGTGAATTCATCTCACAGAGTTACATCTTTCCCTTCAAGAAGCCTTTCGCTAAGGCTGTTCTTGTGGAATTGGCAAAGTTATATTTGGAAGCCCATAGAGGGCTATGGTGAAAAAGGAAATATCTTCCGTTCAAAACTGGAAAGAAGCTTTCTGAGAAACTGCTCTGTGTTCTGTTAATTCATCTCACAGAGTTACATCTTTCCCTTCAAGAAGCCTTTCGCTAAGGCTGTTCTTGTGGAATTGGCAAAGGGATATTTGGAAGCCCATAGAGGGCTATGGTGAAAAAGGAAATATCTTCCGTTCAAAACTGGAAAGAAGCTTTCTGAGAAACTGCTCTGTGTTCTGTTAATTCATCTCACAGAGTTACATCTTTCCCTTCAAGAAGCCTTTCGCTAAGGCTGTTCTTGTGGAATTGGCAAAGGGATATTTGGAAGCCCATAGAGGGCTATGGTGAAAAAGGAAATATCTTCCGTTCAAAACTGGAAAGAAGGTTTCTGAGAAACTGCTCTGTGTTCTGTTAATTCATCTAACAGAGTTACATCTTTCCCTTCAGGAAGCCTTTCTCTAAGGCTGTTCTTGTGGAATTGGCGACGGGATATTTGGAAGCCCATAGAGGGCTATGGTGAAAAAGGAAATATCTTCCGTTCAAAACTGGAAAGAAGCTTTCTGAGAAACTGCTGTGTGTTCTCTTAAATCATCTCACAGAGTTACATCTTTCCCTTCAAGAAGCCTTTCGCTAAGGCTGTTCTTGTGGAATTGGCAAAGGGATATTTGGAAGCCCATAGAGGGCTACGGTGAAAAAGGAAATATCTTCCGTTCAAAACTGGAAACAAGCTTTCTGAGAAACTGCTCTATGTTCTGTTAATTCATCTCACAGAGTTACATCTTTCCTTTCAAGAAGCCTTTCGCTAAGGCTGTTCTTGTGGAATTGGCAAAGGGATATTTGGAAGCCTAGAGAGGTCTAGGGTGAAAAAGGAAATATCTTCCGTTCAAAACTGGAAAGAAGCTTTCTGAGAAACTGCTCTGTGTTCTGTTAATTCATCTCACAGAGTTACATCTTTCCCTTCAAGAAGCCTTTCGCTAAGGCTGTTCTTGTGGAATTGGCAAAGGGATATTTGGAAGCCCATAGAGGGCTACGGTGAAAAAGGAAATATCTTCCGTTCAAAACTGGAAAGAAGCTTTCTGAGAAACTGCTCTGTGTTCTGTTAATTCATCTCACACAGTTACATCTTTCCCTTCAAGAAGCCTTTCACTAAGGCTGTTCTTGTGGAATTGGCAAAGGGATGTTTGGAAGCCCATAGAGGGCTATGGTGAAAAAGGAAATATCTTCCGTTCAAAACTGGAAAGAAGCTTTCTGAGAAACTGCTCTGTTTTCTGTTAATTCATCTCACGGAGTTACATCTTTCCCTTCAAGAAGCCTTTCGCTAAGGCTGTTCTTGTGGAATTGGCAAAGGGATATTTGGAAGCCCATAGAGGGCTATGGTGAAAAAGGAAATATCTCCCGTTCAAAACTGGAAAGAAGCTTTCTGAGAAACTGCTCTGTGTTCTGTTAATTCATCTCACAGAGTTACATCTTTCCCTTCAAGAAGCCTTTCGCTAAGGCTGTTCTTGTGGAATGGGCAAAGGGATATTTGGAAGCCCATAGAGGGCTATGGTGAAAAAGGAAATATCTTCCGTTCAAAACTGGAAAGAAGCTTTCTGAGAAACGGCTCTGTGTTCTGTTAATTCATCTCACAGAGTTACATCTTTCAATTCAAGAAGCCTTTCGCTAAGGCTGTTCTTGTGGAATTGGCAAAGGGATATTTGGCAGCCCATAGAGGGCTATGGTGAAAAAGGAAATATCCTCCGTTGAAAACTGGAATCTTTCTGAGAAACTGCTCTGTGTTCTGTTAATTCATCTCACAGAGTTACATCTTTCCCTTCAAGAAGCCTTTCGCTAAGGCTGTTCTTGTGGAATTGGCAAAGGGATATTTGGAACCCCTAGAGGGCTATGGTGAAAAAGGAAATATCTTCCGTTCAAAACTGGAAAGAAGCTTTCTGGGAAACTGCTCTGTGTTCTGTTAATTCATCTTACAGAGTTACATCTTTCCCTTCAAGAAGCCTTTCGCTAAGGCTGTTCTTGTGGAATTGGAAAAGGGATATTTGGAAGCCCATAGAGGGCTATGGTGAAAAAGGAAATATCTTCCGTTCAAAACTGGAAAGAAGCTTTCTTAGAAACTGCTCTGTGTTCTGTTAATTCATCTCACAGAGTGACATCTTTCCCTTCAAGAAGTCTTTCGCTTATGCTGTTCTTCTGGAATTGGCAAAGGGATATTTGGAAGCCCATAGAAGGCTATGGTGAAAAAGGAAATATCTCCCGTTCAAAACTGGAAAGAAGCTTTCTGAGAAACTGCTCTGTGTTCTGTTATTTCATCTCACAGAGTTACATCTGTCCCTTCAAGAAGCATTTCGCTAATGCTGTTCTTGTGGAATTGGCAACGGGATATTTGGAAGCCCATAGAGGGCTATGGTGAAAAAGGAAATATCTTCCGTTCAAAACTGGAAAGAAGCTTTCTGAGAAACTGCTCTGTGTTCTGTTAATTCATCTCACAGAGTTACATCTTTCCCTTCAAGAAGCCTTTCGCTAAGGCTGTTCTTGTGGAATGGGCAAAGGGATATTTGGAAGCCCATAGAGGGCTATGGTGAAAAAGGAAATATCTTCCGTTCAAAACTGGAAAGAAGCTTTCTGAGAAACGGCTCTGTGTTCTGTTAATTCATCTCACAGAGTTACATCTTTCAATTCAAGAAGCCTTTCGCTAAGGCTGTTCTTGTGGAATTGGCAAAGGGATATTTGGCAGCCCATAGAGGGCTATGGTGAAAAAGGAAATATCCTCCGTTGAAAACTGGAATCTTTCTGAGAAACTGCTCTGTGTTCTGTTAATTCATCTCACAGAGTTACATCTTTCCCTTCAAGAAGCCTTTCGCTAAGGCTGTTCTTGTGGAATTGGCAAAGGGATATTTGGAAGCCCATAGAGGGCTACGGTGAAAAAGGAAATATCTTCCGTTAAAACTGGAAAGAAGCTTTCTGAGAAACTGCTCTATGTTCTGTTAATTCATCTCACAGAGTTACATCTTTCCCTTCAAGAAGCCTTTCGCTAAGGCTGTTCTTGTGGAATTGGCAAAGGGATATTTGGAAGTCTATAGAGGGCTATGGTGAAAAAGGAAATATCTTCCGTTCAAAACTGGAAAGAAGCTTTCTGAGAAACTGTTCTATGTTCTGTTAATTCATCTCAGAGAATTACATCTTTCCCTTCAAGAAGCCTTTCGCTAAGGCTGTTCTTGTGGAATTGGCAAAGGGATATTTGGAAGCCCATAGAGGGCTATGGTGAAAAAGGAAATATCTTCCGTTCAAAACTAGAAAGAAGCTTTCTGAGAAACTGCTCTGTGTTCTGTTAATTCATCTCACAGAGTTACTTCTTTCCCTTCAAGAAGCCTTTCGCTAAGGCTGTTTCTGTGGAATTGGCAAAGGGATATTTGGAAGCCCATAGAGGGCTATGGTGAAAAAGGAAATATCTTCCGTTCAAAACTGGAAAGAAGCTTTCTGAGAAACTGCTCTGTGTTCTGTTAATTCATCTCACAGAGTTACATCTTTCCCTTCAAGAAGCCTTTCGCTAAGGCTGTTCTTGTGGAATTGGCAAAGGGATATTTGGAAGCCCATAGAGGGCTATGGTGAAAAAGGAAATATCTTCCGTTCAAAACTGGAATCAAGCTTTCTGAGAAACTGCTCTATGTTCTGTTAATTCATCTCACAGAGTTACATCTTTCCCTTCAAGAAGCCTATCGCTAAGGCTGTTATTGTGGAATTGGCAAAGGGATATTTGGAAGCCTATAGAGGTCTAGGGTGAAAAAGGAAATATCTTCCGTTCAAAACTGGAAAGAAGCTTTCTGAGAAACTGCTCTGTGTTCTGTTCATTCATCTCACAGAGTAACATCTTTCCCTTCAAGAAGCCTTTCGCTAAGGCTGTTCTTGTGGAATTGGCAAAGGGGTATTTGGTAGCCCATAGAGGGCTATGGTGGAAAAGGAAATATATTCCGTTCAACACTGGAAAGAAGCTTTCTGAGAAACTGCTCTGTGTTCTGTTAATTCATCTCACAGAGTTACATCTTTCCCTTCAAGAAGCCTTTCGCTAAGGCTGTTCTTGTGGAATTGGCAAAGGGATATTTGGAAGCCCATAGAGGGCTGTGGTGAAAAAGGAAATATCGTCCGTTCAAAACTGGAAAGAAGCTTTCTGAGAAACTGCTCTGTGTTCTGTTAATTCATCTCACAGAGTTACATCTTTCCCTTCAAGAAGCCTTTCGCTAAGGCTGTTCTTGTGGAATTGGCAAAGGGATATTTGGAAGCCCATAGAGGGCTATGGTGAAAAAGGAAATATCTTCCGTTCAAAACTGGAAAGAAGCTTTCTGAGAAACTGCTCTGTGTTCTGTTAATTCATCTCACAGAGTTACATCTTTCCCTTCAAGAAGCCTTTCGCTAAGGCTGTTCTTGTGGAATTGGCAAAGGGATATTTGGAAGCCCATAGAGGGCTATGGTGAAAAAGGAAATATCTTCCGTTCAAAACTGGAAAGAAGCTTTCTGAGAAACTGTTCTATGTTCTGTTAATTCATCTCACAGAGTTACATCTTTCCCTTCAAGAAGCCTTTCGCTAAGGCTGTTCTTGTGGAATTGGAAAAGGGATATTTGGAAGCCCATAGAGGGCTATGGTGAAAAAGGAAATATCTTCCGTTCAAAACTGGAAAGAAGCTTTCTGAGAAACTGCTCTGTGTTCTGTGAATTCATCTCACAGAGTTACATCTTTCCCTTCAAGAAGCCTTTCGCTAAGGCTGTTCTTGTGGAATTGGCAAAGTTATATTTGGAAGCCCATAGAGGGCTATGGTGAAAAAGGAAATATCTTCCGTTCAAAACTGGAAAGAAGCTTTCTGAGAAACTGCTCTGTGTTCTGTTAATTCATCTCACAGAGTTACATCTTTCCCTTCAAGAAGCCTTTCGCTAAGGCTGTTCTTGTGGAATTGGCAAAGGGATATTTGGAAGCCCATAGAGGGCTATGGTGAAAAAGGAAATATCTTCCGTTCAAAACTGGAAAGAAGCTTTCTGAGAAACTGCTCTGTGTTCTGTTAATTCATCTCACAGAGTTACATCTTTCCCTTCAAGAAGCCTTTCGCTAAGGCTGTTCTTGTGGAATTGGCAAAGGGATATTTGGAAGCCCATAGAGGGCTATGGTGAAAAAGGAAATATCTTCCGTTCAAAACTGGAAAGAAGGTTTCTGAGAAACTGCTCTGTGTTCTGTTAATTCATCTAACAGAGTTACATCTTTCCCTTCAGGAAGCCTTTCTCTAAGGCTGTTCTTGTGGAATTGGCGACGGGATATTTGGAAGCCCATAGAGGGCTATGGTGAAAAAGGAAATATCTTCCGTTCAAAACTGGAAAGAAGCTTTCTGAGAAACTGCTGTGTGTTCTCTTAATTCATCTCACAGAGTTACATCTTTCCCTTCAAGAAGCCTTTCGCTAAGGCTGTTCTTGTGGAATTGGCAAAGGGATATTTGGAAGCCCATAGAGGGCTACGGTGAAAAAGGAAATATCTTCCGTTCAAAACTGGAAACAAGCTTTCTGAGAAACTGCTCTATGTTCTGTTAATTCATCTCACAGAGTTACATCTTTCCTTTCAAGAAGCCTTTCGCTAAGGCTGTTCTTGTGGAATTGGCAAAGGGATATTTGGAAGCCTAGAGAGGTCTAGGGTGAAAAAGGAAATATCTTCCGTTCAAAACTGGAAAGAAGCTTTCTGAGAAACTGCTCTGTGTTCTGTTAATTCATCTCACAGAGTTACATCTTTCCCTTCAAGAAGCCTTTCGCTAAGGCTGTTCTTGTGGAATTGGCAAAGGGATATTTGGAAGCCCATAGAGGGCTACGGTGAAAAAGGAAATATCTTCCGTTCAAAACTGGAAAGAAGCTTTCTGAGAAACTGCTCTGTGTTCTGTTAATTCATCTCACACAGTTACATCTTTCCCTTCAAGAAGCCTTTCACTAAGGCTGTTATTGTGGAATTGGCAAAGGGATGTTTGGAAGCCCATAGAGGGCTATGGTGAAAAAGGAAATATCTTCCGTTCAAAACTGGAAAGAAGCTTTCTGAGAAACTGCTCTGTTTTCTGTTAATTCATCTCACGGAGTTACATCTTTCCCTTCAAGAAGCCTTTCGCTAAGGCTGTTCTTGTGGAATTGGCAAAGGGATATTTGGAAGCCCATAGAGGGCTATGGTGAAAAAGGAAATATCTCCCGTTCAAAACTGGAAAGAAGCTTTCTGAGAAACTGCTCTGTGTTCTGTTAATTCATCTCACAGAGTTACATCTTTCCCTTCAAGAAGCCTTTCGCTAAGGCTGTTCTTGTGGAATGGGCAAAGGGATATTTGGAAGCCCATAGAGGGCTATGGTGAAAAAGGAAATATCTTCCGTTCAAAACTGGAAAGAAGCTTTCTGAGAAACGGCTCTGTGTTCTGTTAATTCATCTCACAGAGTTACATCTTTCAATTCAAGAAGCCTTTCGCTAAGGCTGTTCTTGTGGAATTGGCAAAGGGATATTTGGCAGCCCATAGAGGGCTATGGTGAAAAAGGAAATATCCTCCGTTGAAAACTGGAATCTTTCTGAGAAACTGCTCTGTGTTCTGTTAATTCATCTCACAGAGTTACATCTTTCCCTTCAAGAAGCCTTTCGCTAAGGCTGTTCTTGTGGAATTGGCAAAGGTATATTTGGAAGCCCGTAGAGGGCTGTGGTGAAAAAGGAAATATCTTCCGTTCAAAACTGGAAAGAAGCTTTCTGAGAAACTGCTCTGTGTTCTGTTAATTCATCTCACAGAGTTACATCTTTCCCTTCAAGAAGCCTTTCGCTAAGGCTGTTCTTGTGGAATTGGCAAAGGGATATTTGGAAGCCCATAGAGGGCTATGGTGAAAAAGGAAATATCTTCCGTTCAAAACTGGAAAGAAGCTTTCTGAGAAACTGCTCTGTGTTCTGTTAATTCATCTCACAGAGTGACATCTTTCCCTTCAAGAAGCCTTTCGCTAAGGCTGTTCTTGTGGAATTGGCAAAGGGATATTTGGAAGCCCTTAGAGGGCTATGGTGAAAAAGGAAATATCTTCCGTTCAAAACTGGAAAGAAGCTTTCTGAGAAACTGCTCTGTGTTCTGTTATTTCATCTCACAGAGTTACATCTTTCCCTTCAAGAAGCCTTTCGCTAAGGCTGTTCTTGTGGAATTGGCAAAGGGATATTTGGAACCCCTAGAGGGCTATGGTGAAAAAGGAAATATCTTCCGTTCAAAACTGGAAAGAAGCTTTCTGGGAAACTGCTCTGTGTTCTGTTAATTCATCTTACAGAGTTACATCTTTCCCTTCAAGAAGCCTTTCGCTAAGGCTGTTCTTGTGGAATTGGAAAAGGGATATTTGGAAGCCCATAGAGGGCTATGGTGAAAAAGGAAATATCTTCCGTTCAAAACTGGAAAGAAGCTTTCTTAGAAACTGCTCTGTGTTCTGTTAATTCATCTCACAGAGTGACATCTTTCCCTTCAAGAAGTCTTTCGCTTATGCTGTTCTTCTGGAATTGGCAAAGGGATATTTGGAAGCCCATAGAAGGCTATGGTGAAAAAGGAAATATCTCCCGTTCAAAACTGGAAAGAAGCTTTCTGAGAAACTGCTCTGTGTTCTGTTATTTCATCTCACAGAGTTACATCTGTCCCTTCAAGAAGCATTTCGCTAATGCTGTTCTTGTGGAATTGGCAACGGGATATTTGGAAGCCCATAGAGGGCTATGGTGAAAAAGGAAATATCTTCCGTTCAAAACTGGAAAGAAGCTTTCTGAGAAACTGCTCTGTGTTCTGTTAATTCATCTCACAGAGTTACATCTTTCCCTTCAAGAAGCCTTTCGCTAAGGCTGTTCTTGTGGAATGGGCAAAGGGATATTTGGAAGCCCATAGAGGGCTATGGTGAAAAAGGAAATATCTTCCGTTCAAAACTGGAAAGAAGCTTTCTGAGAAACGGCTCTGTGTTCTGTTAATTCATCTCACAGAGTTACATCTTTCAATTCAAGAAGCCTTTCGCTAAGGCTGTTCTTGTGGAATTGGCAAAGGGATATTTGGCAGCCCATAGAGGGCTATGGTGAAAAAGGAAATATCCTCCGTTGAAAACTGGAATCTTTCTGAGAAACTGCTCTGTGTTCTGTTAATTCATCTCACAGAGTTACATCTTTCCCTTCAAGAAGCCTTTCGCTAAGGCTGTTCTTGTGGAATTGGCAAAGGGATATTTGGAAGCCCATAGAGGGCTACGGTGAAAAAGGAAATATCTTCCGTTCAAAACTGGAAAGAAGCTTTCTGAGAAACTGCTCTATGTTCTGTTAATTCATCTCACAGAGTTACATCTTTCCCTTCAAGAAGCCTTTCGCTAAGGCTGTTCTTGTGGAATTGGCAAAGGGATATTTGGAAGTCTATAGAGGGCTATGGTGAAAAAGGAAATATCTTCCGTTCAAAACTGGAAAGAAGCTTTCTGAGAAACTGTTCTATGTTCTGTTAATTCATCTCAGAGAATTACATCTTTCCCTTCAAGAAGCCTTTCGCTAAGGCTGTTCTTGTGGAATTGGCAAAGGGATATTTGGAAGCCCATAGAGGGCTATGGTGAAAAAGGAAATATCTTCCGTTCAAAACTAGAAAGAAGCTTTCTGAGAAACTGCTCTGTGTTCTGTTAATTCATCTCACAGAGTTACTTCTTTCCCTTCAAGAAGCCTTTCGCTAAGGCTGTTTCTGTGGAATTGGCAAAGGGATATTTGGAAGCCCATAGAGGGCTATGGTGAAAAAGGAAATATCTTCCGTTCAAAACTGGAAAGAAGCTTTCTGAGAAACTGCTCTGTGTTCTGTTAATTCATCTCACAGAGTTACATCTTTCCCTTCAAGAAGCCTTTCGCTAAGGCTGTTCTTGTGGAATTGGCAAAGGGATATTTGGAAGCCCATAGAGGGCTATGGTGAAAAAGGAAATATCTTCCGTTCAAAACTGGAATCAAGCTTTCTGAGAAACTGCTCTATGTTCTGTTAATTCATCTCACAGAGTTACATCTTTCCCTTCAAGAAGCCTATCGCTAAGGCTGTTATTGTGGAATTGGCAAAGGGATATTTGGAAGCCTATAGAGGTCTAGGGTGAAAAAGGAAATATCTTCCGTTCAAAACTGGAAAGAAGCTTTCTGAGAAACTGCTCTGTGTTCTGTTCATTCATCTCACAGAGTGACATCTTTCCCTTCAAGAAGCCTTTCGCTAAGGCTGTTCTTGTGGAATTGGCAAAGGGGTATTTGGTAGCCCATAGAGGGCTATGGTGGAAAAGGAAATATATTCCGTTCAAAACTGGAAAGAAGCTTTCTGAGAAACTGCTCTGTGTTCTGTTAATTCATCTCACAGAGTTACATCTTTCCCTTCAAGAAGCCTTTCGCTAAGGCTGTTCTTGTGGAATTGGCAAAGGGATATTTGGAAGCCCATAGAGGGCTGTGGTGAAAAAGGAAATATCGTCCGTTCAAAACTGGAAAGAAGCTTTCTGAGAAACTGCTCTGTGTTCTGTTAATTCATCTCACAGAGTTACATCTTTCCCTTCAAGAAGCCTTTCGCTAAGGCTGTTCTTGTGGAATTGGCAAAGGGATATTTGGAAGCCCATAGAGGGCTATGGTGAAAAAGGAAATATCTTCCGTTCAAAACTGGAAAGAAGCTTTCTGAGAAACTGCTCTGTGTTCTGTTAATTCATCTCACAGAGTTACATCTTTCCCTTCAAGAAGCCTTTCGCTAAGGCTGTTCTTGTGGAATTGGCAAAGGGATATTTGGAAGCCCATAGAGGGCTATGGTGAAAAAGGAAATATCTTCCGTTCAAAACTGGAAAGAAGCTTTCTGAGAAACTGTTCTATGTTCTGTTAATTCATCTCACAGAGTTACATCTTTCCCTTCAAGAAGCCTTTCGCTAAGGCTGTTCTTGTGGAATTGGAAAAGGGATATTTGGAAGCCCATAGAGGGCTATGGTGAAAAAGGAAATATCTTCCGTTCAAAACTGGAAAGAAGCTTTCTGAGAAACTGCTCTGTGTTCTGTGAATTCATCTCACAGAGTTACATCTTTCCCTTCAAGAAGCCTTTCGCTAAGGCTGTTCTTGTGGAATTGGCAAAGTTATATTTGGAAGCCCATAGAGGGCTATGGTGAAAAAGGAAATATCTTCCGTTCAAAACTGGAAAGAAGCTTTCTGAGAAACTGCTCTGTGTTCTGTTAATTCATCTCACAGAGTTACATCTTTCCCTTCAAGAAGCCTTTCGCTAAGGCTGTTCTTGTGGAATTGGCAAAGGGATATTTGGAAGCCCATAGAGGGCTATGGTGAAAAAGGAAATATCTTCCGTTCAAAACTGGAAAGAAGCTTTCTGAGAAACTGCTCTGTGTTCTGTTAATTCATCTCACAGAGTTACATCTTTCCCTTCAAGAAGCCTTTCGCTAAGGCTGTTCTTGTGGAATTGGCAAAGGGATATTTGGAAGCCCATAGAGGGCTATGGTGAAAAAGGAAATATCTTCCGTTCAAAACTGGAAAGAAGGTTTCTGAGAAACTGCTCTGTGTTCTGTTAATTCATCTAACAGAGTTACATCTTTCCCTTCAGGAAGCCTTTCTCTAAGGCTGTTCTTGTGGAATTGGCGACGGGATATTTGGAAGCCCATAGAGGGCTATGGTGAAAAAGGAAATATCTTCCGTTCAAAACTGGAAAGAAGCTTTCTGAGAAACTGCTGTGTGTTCTCTTAATTCATCTCACAGAGTTACATCTTTCCCTTCAAGAAGCCTTTCGCTAAGGCTGTTCTTGTGGAATTGGCAAAGGGATATTTGGAAGCCCATAGAGGGCTACGGTGAAAAAGGAAATATCTTCCGTTCAAAACTGGAAACAAGCTTTCTGAGAAACTGCTCTATGTTCTGTTAATTCATCTCACAGAGTTACATCTTTCCTTTCAAGAAGCCTTTCGCTAAGGCTGTTCTTGTGGAATTGGCAAAGGGATATTTGGAAGCCTAGAGAGGTCTAGGGTGAAAAAGGAAATATCTTCCGTTCAAAACTGGAAAGAAGCTTTCTGAGAAACTGCTCTGTGTTCTGTTAATTCATCTCACAGAGTTACATCTTTCCCTTCAAGAAGCCTTTCGCTAAGGCTGTTCTTGTGGAATTGGCAAAGGGATATTTGGAAGCCCATAGAGGGCTACGGTGAAAAAGGAAATATCTTCCGTTCAAAACTGGAAAGAAGCTTTCTGAGAAACTGCTCAGTGTTCTGTTAATTCATCTCACACAGTTACATCTTTCCCTTCAAGAAGCCTTTCACTAAGGCTGTTCTTGTGGAATTGGCAAAGGGATGTTTGGAAGCCCATAGAGGGCTATGGTGAAAAAGGAAATATCTTCCGTTCAAAACTGGAAAGAAGCTTTCTGAGAAACTGCTCTGTTTTCTGTTAATTCATCTCACGGAGTTACATCTTTCCCTTCAAGAAGCCTTTCGCTAAGGCTGTTCTTGTGGAATTGGCAAAGGGATATTTGGAAGCCCATAGAGGGCTATGGTGAAAAAGGAAATATCTCCCGTTCAAAACTGGAAAGAAGCTTTCTGAGAAACTGCTCTGTGTTCTGTTAATTCATCTCACAGAGTTACATCTTTCCCTTCAAGAAGCCTTTCGCTAAGGCTGTTCTTGTGGAATGGGCAAAGGGATATTTGGAAGCCCATAGAGGGCTATGGTGAAAAAGGAAATATCTTCCGTTCAAAACTGGAAAGAAGCTTTCTGAGAAACGGCTCTGTGTTCTGTTAATTCATCTCACAGAGTTACATCTTTCAATTCAAGAAGCCTTTCGCTAAGGCTGTTCTTGTGGAATTGGCAAAGGGATATTTGGCAGCCCATAGAGGGCTATGGTGAAAAAGGAAATATCCTCCGTTGAAAACTGGAATCTTTCTGAGAAACTGCTCTGTGTTCTGTTAATTCATCTCACAGAGTTACATCTTTCCCTTCAAGAAGCCTTTCGCTAAGGCTGTTCTTGTGGAATTGGCAAAGGTATATTTGGAAGCCCGTAGAGGGCTGTGGTGAAAAAGGAAATATCTTCCGTTCAAAACTGGAAAGAAGCTTTCTGAGAAACTGCTCTGTGTTCTGTTAATTCATCTCACAGAGTTACATCTTTCCCTTCAAGAAGCCTTTCGCTAAGGCTGTTCTTGTGGAATTGGCAAAGGGATATTTGGAAGCCCATAGAGGGCTATGGTGAAAAAGGAAATATCTTCCGTTCAAAACTGGAAAGAAGCTTTCTGAGAAACTGCTCTGTGTTCTGTTAATTCATCTCACAGAGTGACATCTTTCCCTTCAAGAAGCCTTTCGCTAAGGCTGTTCTTGTGGAATTGGCAAAGGGATATTTGGAAGCCCTTAGAGGGCTATGGTGAAAAAGGAAATATCTTCCGTTCAAAACTGGAAAGAAGCTTTCTGAGAAACTGCTCTGTGTTCTGTTATTTCATCTCACAGAGTTACATCTTTCCCTTCAAGAAGCCTTTCGCTAAGGCTGTTCTTGTGGAATTGGCAAAGGGATATTTGGAACCCCTAGAGGGCTATGGTGAAAAAGGAAATATCTTCCGTTCAAAACTGGAAAGAAGCTTTCTGGGAAACTGCTCTGTGTTCTGTTAATTCATCTTACAGAGTTACATCTTTCCCTTCAAGAAGCCTTTCGCTAAGGCTGTTCTTGTGGAATTGGAAAAGGGATATTTGGAAGCCCATAGAGGGCTATGGTGAAAAAGGAAATATCTTCCGTTCAAAACTGGAAAGAAGCTTTCTTAGAAACTGCTCTGTGTTCTGTTAATTCATCTCACAGAGTGACATCTTTCCCTTCAAGAAGTCTTTCGCTTATGCTGTTCTTCTGGAATTGGCAAAGGGATATTTGGAAGCCCATAGAAGGCTATGGTGAAAAAGGAAATATCTCCCGTTCAAAACTGGAAAGAAGCTTTCTGAGAAACTGCTCTGTGTTCTGTTATTTCATCTCACAGAGTTACATCTGTCCCTTCAAGAAGCATTTCGCTAATGCTGTTCTTGTGGAATTGGCAACGGGATATTTGGAAGCCCATAGAGGGCTATGGTGAAAAAGGAAATATCTTCCGTTCAAAACTGGAAAGAAGCTTTCTGAGAAACTGCTCTGTGTTCTGTTAATTCATCTCACAGAGTTACATCTTTCCCTTCAAGAAGCCTTTCGCTAAGGCTGTTCTTGTGGAATGGGCAAAGGGATATTTGGAAGCCCATAGAGGGCTATGGTGAAAAAGGAAATATCTTCCGTTCAAAACTGGAAAGAAGCTTTCTGAGAAACGGCTCTGTGTTCTGTTAATTCATCTCACAGAGTTACATCTTTCAATTCAAGAAGCCTTTCGCTAAGGCTGTTCTTGTGGAATTGGCAAAGGGATATTTGGCAGCCCATAGAGGGCTATGGTGAAAAAGGAAATATCCTCCGTTGAAAACTGGAATCTTTCTGAGAAACTGCTCTGTGTTCTGTTAATTCATCTCACAGAGTTACATCTTTCCCTTCAAGAAGCCTTTCGCTAAGGCTGTTCTTGTGGAATTGGCAAAGGTATATTTGGAAGCCCGTAGAGGGCTATGGTGAAAAAGGAAATATCTTCCGTTCAAAACTGGAAAGAAGCTTTCTGAGAAACTGCTCTGTGTTCTGTTAATTCATCTCACAGAGTTACATCTTTCCCTTCAAGAAGCCTTTCGCTAAGGCTGTTCTTGTGGAATTGGCAAAGGGATATTTGGAAGCCCATAGAGGGCTATGGTGAAAAAGGAAATATCTTCCGTTCAAAACTGGAAAGAAGCTTTCTGAGAAACTGCTCTGTGTTCTGTTAATTCATCTCACAGAGTTACATCTTTCCCTTCAAGAAGCCTTTCACTAAGGCTGTTCTTGTGGAATTGGCAAAGGGATGTTTGGAAACCCATAGAGGGCTATGGTGAAAAAGGAAATATCTTCCGTTCAAAACTGGAAAGAAGCTTTCTGAGAAACTGCTCTGTTTTCTGTTAATTCATCTCACAGAGTTACATCTTTCCCTTCAAGTAGCCTTTCGCTAAGGCTGTTCTTGTGGAATTGGCAAAGGGATATTTGGAAGCCCATAGAGGGCTATGGTGAAAAAGGAAATATCTTCCGCTAAAAACTGTAAAGAAGCTTTCTGAGAAACTGCTTTGTGTTCTGTTAATTCATCTCACAGAGTTACATCTTTCCCTTAAAGGAGCCTTTCGCTAAGGCTGTTCTTGTGGAATAGGCAAAGGGATATTTGGAAGCCCTTAGAGGGCTATGGTGAAAAAGGAAATATCTTCCGTTCAAAACTGGAAAGAAGCTTTCTGAGAAACTGCTCTGTGTTCTGTTAATTCATCTCACAGAGTTACATCTTTCCCTTCAAGAAGCCTTTCGCTAAGGCTGTTCTTGTGGAATTGGCAAAGGGATATTTGGCAGCCCATAGAGGGCTATGGTGAAAAAGGAAATATCCTCCGTTGAAAACTGGAATCTTTCTGAGAAACTGCTCTGTGTTCTGTTAATTCATCTCACAGAGTTACATCTTTCCCTTCAAGAAGCCTTTCGCTAAGGCTGTTCTTGTGGAATTGGCAAAGGGATATTTGGAAGCCCATAGAGGGCTATGGTGAAAAAGGAAATATCTTCCGTTCAAAACTGGAAAGAAGCTTTCTGAGAAACTGCTCTGTGTTCTGTTAATTCATCTAACAGAGTTACATCTTTCCCTTCAGGAAGCCTTTCGCTAAGGCTGTTCTTGTGGAATTGGCGACGCGATATTTGGAAGCCCATAGAGGGCTATGGTGAAAAAGGAAATATCTTCCGTTCAAAACTGGAAAGAAGCTTTCTGAGAAACTGCTCTATGTTCTGTTAATTCATCTCACAGAATTACATCTTTCCCTTCAAGAAGCCTTTCGCTAAGGCTGTTCTTGTGGAATTGGCAAAGGGATATTTGGAAGCCCATAGAGGGCTATGGTGAAAAAGGAAATATCCTCCGTTGAAAACTGTAATCTTTCTGAGAAACTGCTCTGTGTTCTGTTAATTCATCTCACAGAGTTACATCTTTCCCTTCAAGAAGCCTTTCGCTAAGGCTGTTCTTGTGTAATTCTCAAAGGGATATTTGGAAGCCCATAGAGGACTATGGTGAAAAAGGAAATGTCTTCCGTTCAAAACTGGAAAGATGCTTTCTGAGAAACTGCTCTGTGTTCTGTTAATTCATCTCACAGAGTTACATCTTTCCCTTCAAGAAGCCTTTCGCTAAGGCTGTTCTTGTGGAATTGGCAAAGGGATATTTGGAAGCCCATAGAGGGCTATGGTGAAAAAAGAAATATCTTCCGCTCAAAACTGTAAAGAAGCTTTCTGAGAAACTGCTTTGTGTTCTGTTAATTCATCTCATAGAGTTACATCTTTCCCTTAAAGAAGCCTTTCGCTAAGGCTGTTCTTGTGGAATTGGCAAAGGGATATTTGGAAGCCCTTAGAGGGCTATGGTGAAAAAGGAAATATCTTCCGTTCAAAACTGGAAAGAAGCTTTCTGAGAAACTGTTCTATGTTCTGTTAATTCATCTCACAGAGTTACATCTTTCCCTTCAAGAAGCCTTTCGCTAAGGCTGTTCTTGTGGAATTGGCAAAGGGATATTTGGAAGCCCATAGAGGGCTATGGTGAAAAAGGAAATATCTTCCGTTCAAAACTGGAAAGAAGCTTTCTGAGAAACTGTTCTATGTTCTGTTAATTCATCTCACAGAGTTACATCTTTCCCTTCAAGAAGCCTTTCGCTAAGGCTGTTCTTGTGGAATTGGCAAAGGGATATTTGGAAGCCCATAGAGGGCTATGGTGAAAAAGGAAATATCTTCCGTTCAAAACTGGAAAGAAGCTTTCTGAGAAACTGCTCTGTGTTCTGTGAATTCATCTCACAGAGTTACATCTTTCCCTTCAAGAAGCCTTTCGCTAAGGCTGTTCTTGTGGAATTGGCAAAGTTATATGTGGAAGCCCATAGAGGGCTATGGTGAAAAAGGAAATATCTTCCGTTCAAAACTGGAAAGAAGCTTTCTGAGAAACTGCTCTGTGTTCTGTTAATTCATCTCACAGAGTTACATCTTTCCCTTCAAGAAGCCTTTCGCTAAGGCTGTTCTTGTGGAATTGGCAAAGGGATATTTGGAAGCCCATAGAGGGCTATGGTGAAAAAGGAAATATCTTCCGTTCAAAACTGGAAAGAAGCTTTCTGAGAAACTGCTCTGTGTTCTGTTAATTCATCTCACAGAGTTACATCTTTCCCTTCAAGAAGCCTTTCGCTAAGGCTGTTCTTGTGGAATTGGCAAAGGGATATTTGGAAGCCCATAGAGGGCTATGGTGAAAAAGGAAATATCTTCCGTTCAAAACTGGAAAGAAGGTTTCTGAGAAACTGCTCTGTGTTCTGTTAATTCATCTAACAGAGTTACATCTTTCCCTTCAGGAAGCCTTTCTCTAAGGCTGTTCTTGTGGAATTGGCGACGGGATATTTGGAAGCCCATAGAGGGCTATGGTGAAAAAGGAAATATCTTCCGTTCAAAACTGGAAAGAAGCTTTCTGAGAAACTGCTGTGTGTTCTCTTAATTCATCTCACAGAGTTACATCTTTCCCTTCAAGAAGCCTTTCGCTAAGGCTGTTCTTGTGGAATTGGCAAAGGGATATTTGGAAGCCCATAGAGGGCTACGGTGAAAAAGGAAATATCTTCCGTTCAAAACTGGAAACAAGCTTTCTGAGAAACTGCTCTATGTTCTGTTAATTCATCTCACAGAGTTACATCTTTCCTTTCAAGAAGCCTTTCGCTAAGGCTGTTCTTGTGGAATTGGCAAAGGGATATTTGGAAGCCTAGAGAGGTCTAGGGTGAAAAAGGAAATATCTTCCGTTCAAAACTGGAAAGAAGCTTTCTGAGAAACTGCTCTGTGTTCTGTTAATTCATCTCACAGAGTTACATCTTTCCCTTCAAGAAGCCTTTCGCTAAGGCTGTTCTTGTGGAATTGGCAAAGGGATATTTGGAAGCCCATAGAGGGCTACGGTGAAAAAGGAAATATCTTCCGTTCAAAACTGGAAAGAAGCTTTCTGAGAAACTGCTCTGTGTTCTGTTAATTCATCTCACACAGTTACATCTTTCCCTTCAAGAAGCCTTTCACTAAGGCTGTTCTTGTGGAATTGGCAAAGGGATGTTTGGAAGCCCATAGAGGGCTATGGTGAAAAAGGAAATATCTTCCGTTCAAAACTGGAAAGAAGCTTTCTGAGAAACTGCTCTGTTTTCTGTTAATTCATCTCACAGAGTTACATCTTTCCCTTCAAGAAGCCTTTCGCTAAGGCTGTTCTTGTGGAATTGGCAAAGGGATATTTGGAAGCCCATAGAGGGCTATGGTGAAAAAGGAAATATCTCCCGTTCAAAACTGGAAAGAAGCTTTCTGAGAAACTGCTCTGTGTTCTGTTATTTCATCTCACAGAGTTACATCTGTCCCTTCAAGAAGCCTTTCGCTAATGCTGTTCTTGTGGAATTGGCAACGGGATATTTGGAAGCCCATAGAGGGCTATGGTGAAAAAGGAAATATCTTCCGTTCAAAACTGGAAAGAAGCTTTCTGAGAAACTGCTCTGTGTTCTGTTAATTCATCTCACAGAGTTACATCTTTCCCTTCAAGAAGCCTTTCGCTAAGGCTGTTCTTGTGGAATGGGCAAAGGGATATTTGGAAGCCCATAGAGGGCTATGGTGAAAAAGGAAATATCTTCCGTTCAAAACTGGAAAGAAGCTTTCTGAGAAACGGCTCTGTGTTCTGTTAATTCATCTCACAGAGTTACATCTTTCAATTCAAGAAGCCTTTCGCTAAGGCTGTTCTTGTGGAATTGGCAAAGGGATATTTGGCAGCCCATAGAGGGCTATGGTGAAAAAGGAAATATCCTCCGTTGAAAACTGGAATCTTTCTGAGAAACTGCTCTGTGTTCTGTTAATTCATCTCACAGAGTTACATCTTTCCCTTCAAGAAGCCTTTCGCTAAGGCTGTTCTTGTGGAATTGGCAAAGGTATATTTGGAAGCCCGTAGAGGGCTGTGGTGAAAAAGGAAATATCTTCCGTTCAAAACTGGAAAGAAGCTTTCTGAGAAACTGCTCTGTGTTCTGTTAATTCATCTCACAGAGTTACATCTTTCCCTTCAAGAAGCCTTTCGCTAAGGCTGTTCTTGTGGAATTGGCAAAGGGATATTTGGAAGCCCATAGAGGGCTATGGTGAAAAAGGAAATATCTTCCGTTCAAAACTGGAAAGAAGCTTTCTGAGAAACTGCTCTGTGTTCTGTTAATTCATCTCACAGAGTGACATCTTTCCCTTCAAGAAGCCTTTCGCTAAGGCTGTTCTTGTGGAATTGGCAAAGGGATATTTGGAAGCCCTTAGAGGGCTATGGTGAAAAAGGAAATATCTTCCGTTCAAAACTGGAAAGAAGCTTTCTGAGAAACTGCTCTGTGTTCTGTTATTTCATCTCACAGAGTTACATCTTTCCCTTCAAGAAGCCTTTCGCTAAGGCTGTTCTTGTGGAATTGGCAAAGGGATATTTGGAACCCCTAGAGGGCTATGGTGAAAAAGGAAATATCTTCCGTTCAAAACTGGAAAGAAGCTTTCTGGGAAACTGCTCTGTGTTCTGTTAATTCATCTTACAGAGTTACATCTTTCCCTTCAAGAAGCCTTTCGCTAAGGCTGTTCTTGTGGAATTGGAAAAGGGATATTTGGAAGCCCATAGAGGGCTATGGTGAAAAAGGAAATATCTTCCGTTCAAAACTGGAAAGAAGCTTTCTTAGAAACTGCTCTGTGTTCTGTTAATTCATCTCACAGAGTGACATCTTTCCCTTCAAGAAGTCTTTCGCTTATGCTGTTCTTGTGGAATTGGCAAAGGGATATTTGGAAGCCCATAGAAGGCTATGGTGAAAAAGGAAATATCTCCCGTTCAAAACTGGAAAGAAGCTTTCTGAGAAACTGCTCTGTGTTCTGTTATTTCATCTCACAGAGTTACATCTGTCCCTTCAAGAAGCATTTCGCTAATGCTGTTCTTGTGGAATTGGCAACGGGATATTTGGAAGCCCTTAGAGGGCTATGGTGAAAAAGGAAATATCTTCCGTTCAAAACTGGAAAGAAGCTTTCTGAGAAACTGCTCTGTGTTCTGTTAATTCATCTCACAGAGTTACATCTTTCCCTTCAAGAAGCCTTTCGCTAAGGCTGTTCTTGTGGAATGGGCAAAGGGATATTTGGAAGCCCATAGAGGGCTATGGTGAAAAAGGAAATATCTTCCGTTCAAAACTGGAAAGAAGCTTTCTGAGAAACGGCTCTGTGTTCTGTTAATTCATCTCACAGAGTTACATCTTTCAATTCAAGAAGCCTTTCGCTAAGGCTGTTCTTGTGGAATGGGCAAAGGGATATTTGGAAGCCCATAGAGGGCTATGGTGAAAAAGGAAATATCTTCCGTTCAAAACTGGAAAGAAGCTTTCTGAGAAACGGCTCTGTGTTCTGTTAATTCATCTCACAGAGTTACATCTTTCAATTCAAGAAGCCTTTCGCTAAGGCTGTTCTTGTGGAATAGGCAAAGGGATATTTGGCAGCCCATAGAGGGCTATGGTGAAAAAGGAAATATCTTCCGTTCAAAACTGGAAAGAAGCTTTCTGAGAAACTGCTCTGTGTTCTGTTAATTCATCTCACAGAGTTACATCTTTCCCTTCAAGAAGCCTTTCGCTAAGGCTGTTCTTGTGGAATTGGCAAAGGGATATTTGGAAGCCCATAGAGGGCTATGGTGAAAAAGGAAATATCTTCCGTTCAAAACTGGAAAGAAGCTTTCTGAGAAACTGCTCTGTGTTCTGTTAATTCATCTCACAGAGTTACATCTTTCCCTTCAAGAAGCCTTTCACTAAGGCTGTTCTTGTGGAATTGGCAAAGGGATGTTTGGAAACCCATAGAGGGCTATGGTGAAAAAGGAAATATCTTCCGTTCAAAACTGGAAAGAAGCTTTCTGAGAAACTGCTCTGTTTTCTGTTAATTCATCTCACAGAGTTACATCTTTCCCTTCAAGTAGCCTTTCGCTAAGGCTGTTCTTGTGGAATTGGCAAAGGGATATTTGGAAGCCCATAGAGGGCTATGGTGAAAAAGGAAATATCTTCCGCTAAAAACTGTAAAGAAGCTTTCTGAGAAACTGCTTTGTGTTCTGTTAATTCATCTCACAGAGTTACATCTTTCCCTTAAAGAAGCCTTTCGCTAAGGCTGTTCTTGTGGAATAGGCAAAGGGATATTTGGAAGCCCTTAGAGGGCTATGGTGAAAAAGGAAATATCTTCCGTTCAAAACTGGAAAGAAGCTTTCTGAGAAACTGCTCTGTGTTCTGTTAATTCATCTCACAGAGTTACATCTTTCCCTTCAAGAAGCCTTTCGCTAAGGCTGTTCTTGTGGAATTGGCAAAGGGATATTTGGCAGCCCATAGAGGGCTATGGTGAAAAAGGAAATATCCTCCGTTGAAAACTGGAATCTTTCTGAGAAACTGCTCTGTGTTCTGTTAATTCATCTCACAGAGTTACATCTTTCCCTTCAAGAAGCCTTTCGCTAAGGCTGTTCTTGTGTAATTGGCAAAGAGATATTTGGAAGTCCATAGAGGGCTATGGTGAAAAAGGAAATGTCTTCCGTTGAAAACTGGAAAGAAGCTTTCTGAGAAACTGCTCTGTGTTCTGTTAATTCATCTCACACAGTTACATCTTTCCCTTCAAGAAGCCTTTCACTAAGGCTGTTCTTGTGGAATTGGCAAAGGGATGTTTGGAAGCCCATAGAGGGCTATGGTGAAAAAGGAAATATCTTCCTTTCAAAACTGGAAAGAAGCTTTCTGAGAAACTGCTCTGTTTTCTGTTAATTCATCTCACAGAGTTACATCTTTCCCTTCAAGAAGCCTTTCGCTAAGGCTGTTCTTGTGGAATTGGCAAAGGGATATTTGGAAGCCCATAGAGGGCTATGGTGAAAAAGGAAATATCTTCCGCTCAAAACTGTAAAGAAGCTTTCTGAGAAACTGCTTTGTGTTCTGTTAATTCATCTCACAGAGTTACATCTTTCCCTTCAAGAAGCCTTTCGCTAAGGCTGTTCTTGTGGAATTGGCAAAGGGATATTTGGAAGCCCTTAGAGGGCTATGGTGAAAAAGGAAATATCTTCCGTTCAAAACTGGAAAGAAGCTTTCTGAAAAACTGCTCTGTGTTCTGTTATTTCATCTCACAGAGTTACATCTTTCCCTTCAAGAAGCCTTTCGCTAAGGCTGTTCTTGTGGAATTGGCAAAGGGATATTTGGAACCCCTAGAGGGCTATGGTGAAAAAGGAAATATCTTCCGTTCAAAACTGGAAAGAAGCTTTCTGAGAAACTGCTCTGTGTTCTGTTAATTCATCTTACAGAGTTACATCTTTCCCTTCAAGAAGCCTTTCGCTAAGGCTGTTCTTGTGGAATTGGAAAAGGGATATTTGGAAGCCCATAGAGGGCTATGGTGAAAAAGGAAATATCTTCCGTTCAAAACTGGAAAGAAGCTTTCTTAGAAACTGCTCTGTGTTCTGTTAATTCATCTCACAGAGTGACATCTTTCCCTTCAAGAAGTCTTTCGCTTATGCTGTTCTTGTGGAATTGGCAAAGGGATATTTGGAAGCCCATAGAAGGCTATGGTGAAAAAGGAAATATCTCCCGTTCAAAACTGGAAAGAAGCTTTCTGAGAAACTGCTCTGTGTTCTGTTATTTCATCTCACAGAGTTACATCTGTCCCTTCAAGAAGCCTTTCGCTAATGCTGTTCTTGTGGAATTGGCAACGGGATATTTGGAAGCCCATAGAGGGCTATGGTGAAAAAGGAAATATCTTCCGTTCAAAACTGGAAAGAAGCTTTCTGAGAAACTGCTCTGTGTTCTGTTAATTCATCTCACAGAGTTACATCTTTCCCTTCAAGAAGCCTTTCGCTAAGGCTGTTCTTGTGGAATGGGCAAAGGGATATTTGGAAGCCCATAAAGGGCTATGGTGAAAAAGGAAATATCTTCCGTTCAAAACTGGAAAGAAGCTTTCTGAGAAACGGCTCTGTGTTCTGTTAATTCATCTCACAGAGTTACATCTTTCAATTCAAGAAGCCTTTCGCTAAGGCTGTTCTTGTGGAATTGGCAAAGGGATATTTGGCAGCCCATAGAGGGCTATGGTGAAAAAGGAAATATCCTCCGTTGAAAACTGGAATCTTTCTGAGAAACTGCTCTGTGTTCTGTTAATTCATCTCACAGAGTTACATCTTTCCCTTCAAGAAGCCTTTCGCTAAGGCTGTTCTTGTGGAATTGGCAAAGGTATATTTGGAAGCCCGTAGAGGGCTATGGTGAAAAAGGAAATATCTTCCGTTCAAAACTGGAAAGAAGCTTTCTGAGAAACTGCTCTGTGTTCTGTTAATTCATCTCACAGAGTTACATCTTTCCCTTCAAGAAGCCTTTCGCTAAGGCTGTTCTTGTGGAATTGGCAAAGGGATATTTGGAAGCCCATAGAGGGCTATGGTGAAAAAGGAAATATCTTCCGTTCAAAACTGGAAAGAAGCTTTCTGAGAAACTGCTCTGTGTTCTGTTAATTCATCTCACAGAGTTACATCTTTCCCTTCAAGAAGCCTTTCACTAAGGCTGTTCTTGTGGAATTGGCAAAGGGATGTTTGGAAACCCATAGAGGGCTATGGTGAAAAAGGAAATATCTTCCGTTCAAAACTGGAAAGAGGCTTTCTGAGAAACTGCTCTGTTTTCTGTTAATTCATCTCACAGAGTTACATCTTTCCCTTCAAGTAGCCTTTCGCTAAGGCTGTTCTTGTGGAATTGGCAAAGGGATATTTGGAAGCCCATAGAGGGCTATGGTGAAAAAGGAAATATCTTCCGCTAAAAACTGTAAAGAAGCTTTCTGAGAAACTGCTTTGTGTTCTGTTAATTCATCTCACAGAGTTACATCTTTCCCTTAAAGAAGCCTTTCGCTAAGGCTGTTCTTGTGGAATTGGCAAAGGGATATTTGGAAGCCCTTAGAGGGCTATGGTGAAAAAGGAAATATCTTCCGTTCAAAACTGGAAAGAAGCTTTCTGAGAAACTGCTCTGTGTTCTGTTAATTCATCTCACAGAGTTACATCTTTCCCTTCAAGAAGCCTTTCGCTAAGGCTGTTCTTGTGGAATTGGCAAAGGGATATTTGGCAGCCCATAGAGGGCTATGGTGAAAAAGGAAATATCCTCCGTTGAAAACTGGAATCTTTCTGAGAAACTGCTCTGTGTTCTGTTAATTCATCTCACAGAGTTACATCTTTCCCTTCAAGAAGCCTTTCGCTAAGGCTGTTCTTGTGTAATTGGCAAAGAGATATTTGGAAGTCCATAGAGGGCTATGTTGAAAAAGGAAATGTCTTCCGTTGAAAACTGGAAAGAAGCTTTCTGAGAAACTGCTCTGTGTTCTGTTAATTCATCTCACTGAGTTACATCTTTCCCTTCAAGAAGCCTTTCACTAAGGCTGTTCTTGTGGAATTGGCAAAGGGATTTTTGGAAGCCCATAGTGGGCTATGGTGAAAAAGGAAATATCTTCCGTTCAAAACTGGAAAGAAGCTTTCTGAGAAACTGCTCTGTGTTCTGTTAATTCATCTCACAGAGTTACATCTTTCCCTTCAAGAAGCCTTTCGCTAAGGCTGTTCTTGTGGAATAGGCAAAGGGATATTTGGAAGCCCATAGAGGGCTATGGTGAAAAAGGAAATATCTTCCGTTCAAAACTGGAAAGAAGCTTTCTGAGAAACTGCTCTGTGTTCTGTTAATTCATCTCACAGAGTTACATCTTTCCCTTCAAGAAGCCTTTCACTAAGGCTGTTCTTGTGGAATTGGCAAAGGGATATTTGGAAGCCCATAGAGGGCTACGGTGAAAAAGGAAATATCTTCCGTTCAAAACTGGAAACAAGCTTTCTGAGAAACTGCTCTATGTTCTGTTAATTCATCTCACAGAGTTACATCTTTCCTTTCAAGAAGCCTTTCGCTAAGGCTGTTCTTGTGGAATTGGCAAAGGGATATTTGGAAGCCTAGAGAGGTCTAGGGTGAAAAAGGAAATATCTTCCGTTCAAAACTGGAAAGAAGCTTTCTGAGAAACTGCTCTGTGTTCTGTTAATTCATCTCACAGAGTTACATCTTTCCCTTCAAGAAGCCTTTCGCTAAGGCTGTTCTTGTGGAATTGGCAAAGGGATATTTGGAAGCCCATAGAGGGCTATGGTGAAAAAGGAAATATCTTCCGTTCAAAACTGGAAAGAAGCTTTCTGAGAAACTGCTCTGTTTTCTGTTAATTCATCTCACACAGTTACATCTTTCCCTTCAAGAAGCCTTTCACTAAGGCTGTTCTTGTGGAATTGGCAAAGGGATGTTTGGAAGCCCATAGAGGGCTATGGTGAAAAAGGAAATATCTTCCGTTCAAAACTGGAAAGAAGCTTTCTGAGAAACTGCTCTGTTTTCTGTTAATTCATCTCACAGAGTTACATCTTTCCCTTCAAGAAGCCTTTCGCTAAGGCTGTTCTTGTGGAATTGGCAAAGGGATATTTGGAAGCCCATAGAGGGCTATGGTGAAAAAGGAAATATCTTCCGCTCAAAACTGTAAAGAAGCTTTCTGAGAAACTGCTTTGTGTTCTGTTAATTCATCTCACAGAGTTACATCTTTCCCTTCAAGAAGCCTTTCGCTAAGGCTGTTCTTGTGGAATTGGCAAAGGGATATTTGGAAGCCCTTAGAGGGCTATGGTGAAAAAGGAAATATCTTCCGTTCAAAACTGGAAAGAAGCTTTCTGAGAAACTGCTCTGTGTTCTGTTATTTCATCTCACAGAGTTACATCTTTCCCTTCAAGAAGCCTTTCGCTAAGGCTGTTCTTGTGGAATTGGCAAAGGGATATTTGGAACCCCTAGAGGGCTATGGTGAAAAAGGAAATATCTTCCGTTCAAAACTGGAAAGAAGCTTTCTGAGAAACTGCTCTGTGTTCTGTTAATTCATCTTACAGAGTTACATCTTTCCCTTCAAGAAGCCTTTCGCTAAGGCTGTTCTTGTGGAATTGGAAAAGGGATATTTGGAAGCCCATAGAGGGCTATGGTGAAAAAGGAAATATCTTCCGTTCAAAACTGGAAAGAAGCTTTCTTAGAAACTGCTCTGTGTTCTGTTAATTCATCTCACAGAGTGACATCTTTCCCTTCAAGAAGTCTTTCGCTTATGCTGTTCTTGTGGAATTGGCAAAGGGATATTTGGAAGCCCATAGAAGGCTATGGTGAAAAAGGAAATATCTCCCTTTCAAAACTGGAAAGAAGCTTTCTGAGAAACTGCTCTGTTTTCTGTTAATTCATCTCACAGAGTTACATCTTTCCCTTCAAGTAGCCTTTCGCTAAGGCTGTTCTTGTGGAATTGGCAAAGGGATATTTGGAAGCCCATAGAGGGCTATGGTGAAAAAGGAAATATCTTCCGCTAAAAACTGTAAAGAAGCTTTCTGAGAAACTGCTTTGTGTTCTGTTAATTCATCTCACAGAGTTACATCTTTCCCTTAAAGAAGCCTTTCGCTAAGGCTGTTCTTGTGGAATTGGCAAAGGGATATTTGGAAGCCCTTAGAGGGCTATGGTGAAAAAGGAAATATCTTCCGTTCAAAACTGGAAAGAAGCTTTCTGAGAAACTGCTCTGTGTTCTGTTAATTCATCTCACAGAGTTACATCTTTCCCTTCAAGAAGCCTTTCGCTAAGGCTGTTCTTGTGGAATTGGCAAAGGGATATTTGGAAGCCCATAGAGGGCTATGGTGAAAAAGGAAATATCCTCCGTTGAAAACTGGAATCTTTCTGAGAAACTGCTCTGTGTTCTGTTAATTCATCTCACAGAGTTACATCTTTCCCTTCAAGAAGCCTTTCGCTAAGGCTGTTCTTGTGTAATTGGCAAAGAGATATTTGGAAGTCCATAGAGGGCTATGGTGAAAAAGGAAATGTCTTCCGTTGAAAACTGGAAAGAAGCTTTCTGAGAAACTGCTCTGTGTTCTGTTAATTCATCTCACTGAGTTACATCTTTCCCTTCAAGAAGCCTTTCACTAAGGCTGTTCTTGTGGAATTTGCAAAGGGATTTTTGGAAGCCCATAGTGGGCTATGGTGAAAAAGGAAATATCTTCCGTTCAAAACTGGAAAGAAGCTTTCTGAGAAACTGCTCTGTGTTCTGTTAATTCATCTCACAGAGTTACATCTTTCCCTTCAAGAAGCCTTTCGCTAAGGCTGTTCTTGTGGAATTGGCAAAGGGATATTTGGAAGCCCATAGAGGGCTATGGTGAAAAAGGAAATATCTTCCGTTCAAAACTGGAAAGAAGCTTTCTGAGAAACTGCTCTGTGTTCTGTTAATTCATCTCACAGAGTTACATCTTTCCCTTTAAGAAGCCTTTCGCTAAGGCTGTTCTTGTGGAATTGGCAAAGGGATATTTGGAAGCCCATAGAGGGCTATGGTGAAAAAGGAAATATATTCCGTTCAAAACTGGAAAGAAGCTTTCTGAGAAACTGCTCTATGTTCTGTTAATTCATCTCACAGAGTTACATCTTTCCCTTCAAGAAGCCTTTCGCTAAGGCTGTTCTTGTGGAATTGGCAAAGGGATATTTGGAAGCCCATAGAGGGCTATGGTGAAAAAGGAAATATCTTCCGTTCAAACCTGGAAAGAAGCTTTCTGGGAAACTGCTTTGTGTTCTGTTAATTCAACTCACAGAGTTACATCTTTCCCTTAAAGAAGCCTTTCGCTAAGGCTGTTCTTGTGGAATTGGCAAAGGGATATTTGGAAGCCCATAGAGGGCTTGGTGAAAAAGGAAATATCTTCGGTTCAAAACTGGAAAGAAGCTTTCTGAGAAACTGTTCCATGTTCTGTTAATTCATCTCACGGAGTTACATCTTTCCCTTCAAGAAGCCTTTGGCTAAGGCTGTTCTTGTGGAATTGGCAAAGGGATATTTGGAAGCCCATAGAGGGCTATGGTGAAAAAGGAAATATCTTCCGTTCAAAACTGGAAAGAAGCTTTCTGAGAAACTGCTCTGTGTTCTGTTAATTCATCTAACAGAGTTACATCTTTCCCCTCAGGAAGCCTTTCGCTAAGGCTGTTCTTGTGGAATTGGCGACGGGATATTTGGAAGCCAATAGAGGGCTATGGTGAAAAAGGAAATATCTTCTGTTCAAAACTGGAAAGAAGCTTTCTGAGAAACTGCTCTATGTTCTGTTAATTCATCTCACAGAGTTACATCTTTCCCTTCAAGAAGCCTTTCGCTAAGGCTGTTGTTGTGGAATTGGCAAAGGGATATTTGGAAGCCTATAGATGGCTATGGTGAAAAAGGAAATATCTTCCGTTCAAAACTGGAAAGAAGCTTTCTGAGAAACTGCTCTGTGTTCTGTTAATTCATCTCACAGAGTTACATCTTTCCCTTCAAGAAGCCTTTCGCTAAGGCTGTTCTTGTGGAATTGGAAAAGGGATATTTGGAAGCCCATAGAGGGCTACGGTGAAAAAGGAAATATCTTCCGTTCAAAACTGGAAACAAGCTTTCTGAGAAACTGCTCTATGTTCTGTTAATTCATCTCACAGAGTTACATCTTTCCCTTCAAGAAGCCTTTCGCTAAGGCTGTTCTTGTGGCATTGGCAAAGGGATATTTGGAAGCCTATAGAGGTCTAGGGTGAAAAAGGAAATATCTTCCGTTCAAAACTGGAAAGAAGCTTTCTGAGAAACTGTCCTATGTTATGTTAATTCATCTCACAGAATTACATCTTTCCCTTCAAGAAGCCTTTCGCTAAGGCTGTTCTTGTGGAATTGGCAAAGGGATATTTGGAAGCCCTTAGAGGGCTATGGTGAAAAAGGAAATATCTTACGTTCAAAACTGGAAAGAAGCTTTCTGAGAAACTGCTCTGTGTTCTGTTATTTCATCTCACAGAGTTACATCTTTCCCTTCAAGAAGCCTTTCGCTAAGGCTGTTCTTGTGGAATTGGCAAAGGGATATTTGGAACCCCTAGAGGGCTATGGTGAAAAAGGAAATATCTTCCGTTCAAAACTGGAAAGAAGCTTTCTGAGAAACTGCTCTGTGTTCTGTTAATTCATCTTACAGAGTTACATCTTTCCCTTCAAGAAGCCTTTCGCTAAGGCTGTTCTTGTGGAATTGGAAAAGGGATATTTGGAAGCCCATAGAGGGCTATGGTGAAAAAGGAAATATCTTCCGTTCAAAACTGGAAAGAAGCTTTCTTAGAAACTGCTCTGTGTTCTGTTAATTCATCTCACAGAGTGACATCTTTCCCTTCAAGAAGTCTTTCGCTTATGCTGTTCTTGTGGAATTGGCAAAGGGATATTTGGAAGCCCATAGAAGGCTATGGTGAAAAAGGAAATATCTCCCGTTCAAAACTGGAAAGAAGCTTTCTGAGAAACTGCTCTGTGTTCTGTTATTTCATCTCACAGAGTTACATCTGTCCCTTCAAGAAGCCTTTCGCTAATGCTGTTCTTGTGGAATTGGCAACGGGATATTTGGAAGCCCATAGAGGGCTACGGTGAAAAAGGAAATATCTTCCGTTCAAAACTGGAAAGAAGCTTTCTGAGAAACTGCTCTGTGTTCTGTTAATTCATCTCACAGAGTTACATCTTTCCCTTCAAGAAGCCTTTCGCTAAGGCTGTTCTTGTGGAATGGGCAAAGGGATATTTGGAAGCCCATAGAGGGCTATGGTGAAAAAGGAAATATCTTCCGTTCAAAACTGGAAAGAAGCTTTCTGAGAAACGGCTCTGTGTTCTGTTAATTCATCTCACAGAGTTACATCTTTCAATTCAAGAAGCCTTTCGCTAAGGCTGTTCTTGTGGAATTGGCAAAGGGATATTTGGCAGCCCATAGAGGGCTATGGTGAAAAAGGAAATATCCTCCGTTGAAAACTGGAATCTTTCTGAGAAACTGCTCTGTGTTCTGTTAATTCATCTCACAGAGTTACTTCTTTCCCTTCAAGAAGCCTTTCGCTAAGGCTGTTCTTGTGGAATTGGCAAAGGTATATTTGGAAGCCCGTAGAGGGCTATGGTGAAAAAGGAAATATCTTCCGTTCAAAACTGGAAAGAAGCTTTCTGAGAAACTGCTCTGTGTTCTGTTAATTCATCTCACGAGTTACATCTTTCCCTTCAAGAAGCCTTTCGCTAAGGCTGTTCTTGTGGAATTGGCAAAGGGATATTTGGAAGCCCATAGAGGGCTATGGTGAAAAAGGAAATATCTTCCGTTCAAAACTGGAAAGAAGCTTTCTGAGAAACTGCTCTGTGTTCTGTTAATTCATCTCACAGAGTTACATCTTTCCCTTCAAGAAGCCTTTCACTAAGGCTGTTCTTGTGGAATTGGCAAAGGGATGTTTGGAAGCCCTTAGAGGGCTATGGTGAAAAAGGAAATATCTTCCGTTCAAAACTGGAAAGAAGCTTTCTGAGAAACTGCTCTGTTTTCTGTTAATTCATCTCACAGAGTTACATCTTTCCCTTCAAGTAGCCTTTCGCTAAGGCTGTTCTTGTGGAATTGGCAAAGGGATATTTGGAAGCCCATAGAGGGCTACGGTGAAAAAGGAAATATCTTCCGCTGAAAACTGTAAAGAAGCTTTCTGAGAAACTGCTTTGTGTTCTGTTAATTCATCTCACAGAGTTACATCTTTCCCTTAAAGAAGCCTTTCGCTAAGGCTGTTCTTGTGGAATTGGCAAAGGGATATTTGGAAGCCCTTAGAGGGCTATGGTGAAAAAGGAAATATCTTCCGTTCAAAACTGGAAAGAAGCTTTCTTAGAAACTGCTCTGTGTTCTGTTAATTCATCTCACAGAGTGACATCTTTCCCTTCAAGAAGTCTTTCGCTTATGCTGTTCTTGTGGAATTGGCAAAGGGATATTTGGAAGCCCATAGAAGGCTATGGTGAAAAAGGAAATATCTCCCTTTCAAAACTGGAAAGAAGCTTTCTGAGAAACTGCTCTGTTTTCTGTTAATTCATCTCACAGAGTTACATCTTTCCCTTCAAGTAGCCTTTCGCTAAGGCTGTTCTTGTGGAATTGGCAAAGGGATATTTGGAAGCCCATAGAGGGCTATGGTGAAAAAGGAAATATCTTCCGCTAAAAACTGTAAAGAAGCTTTCTGAGAAACTGCTTTGTGTTCTGTTAATTCATCTCACAGAGTTACATCTTTCCCTTAAAGAAGCCTTTCGCTAAGGCTGTTCTTGTGGAATTGGCAAAGGGATATTTGGAAGCCCTTAGAGGGCTATGGTGAAAAAGGAAATATCTTCCGTTCAAAACTGGAAAGAAGCTTTCTGAGAAACTGCTCTGTGTTCTGTTAATTCATCTCACAGAGTTACATCTTTCCCTTCAAGAAGCCTTTCGCTAAGGCTGTTCTTGTGGAATTGGCAAAGGGATATTTGGAAGCCCATAGAGGGCTATGGTGAAAAAGGAAATATCCTCCGTTGAAAACTGGAATCTTTCTGAGAAACTGCTCTGTGTTCTGTTAATTCATCTCACAGAGTTACATCTTTCCCTTCAAGAAGCCTTTCGCTAAGGCTGTTCTTGTGTAATTGGCAAAGAGATATTTGGAAGTCCATAGAGGGCTATGGTGAAAAAGGAAATGTCTTCCGTTGAAAACTGGAAAGAAGCTTTCTGAGAAACTGCTCTGTGTTGTGTTAATTCATCTCACTGAGTTACATCTTTCCCTTCAAGAAGCCTTTCACTAAGGCTGTTCTTGTGGAATTTGCAAAGGGATTTTTGGAAGCCCATAGTGGGCTATGGTGAAAAAGGAAATATCTTCCGTTCAAAACTGGAAAGAAGCTTTCTGAGAAACTGCTCTGTGTTCTGTTAATTCATCTCACAGAGTTACATCTTTCCCTTCAAGAAGCCTTTCGCTAAGGCTGTTCTTGTGGAATTGGCAAAGGGATATTTGGAAGCCCATAGAGGGCTATGGTGAAAAAGGAAATATCTTCCGTTCAAAACTGGAAAGAAGCTTTCTGAGAAACTGCTCTGTGTTCTGTTAATTCATCTCACAGAGTTACATCTTTCCCTTTAAGAAGCCTTTCGCTAAGGCTGTTCTTGTGGAATTGGCAAAGGGATATTTGGAAGCCCATAGAGGGCTATGGTGAAAAAGGAAATATCTTCCGTTCAAAACTGGAAAGAAGCTTTCTGAGAAACTGCTCTATGTTCTGTTAATTCATCTCACAGAGTTACATCTTTCCCTTCAAGAAGCCTTTCGCTAAGGCTGTTCTTGTGGAATTGGCAAAGGGATATTTGGAAGCCCATAGAGGGCTATGGTGAAAAAGGAAATATCTTCCGTTCAAACCTGGAAAGAAGCTTTCTGGGAAACTGCTTTGTGTTCTGTTAATTCAACTCACAGAGTTACATCTTTCCCTTAAAGAAGCCTTTCGCTAAGGCTGTTCTTGTGGAATTGGCAAAGGGATATTTGGAAGCCCATAGAGGGCTTGGTGAAAAAGGAAATATCTTCGGTTCAAAACTGGAAAGAAGCTTTCTGAGAAACTGTTCCATGTTCTGTTAATTCATCTCACGGAGTTACATCTTTCCCTTCAAGAAGCCTTTGGCTAAGGCTGTTCTTGTGGAATTGGCAAAGGGATATTTGGAAGCCCATAGAGGGCTATGGTGAAAAAGGAAATATCTTCCGTTCAAAACTGGAAAGAAGCTTTCTGAGAAACTGCTCTGTGTTCTGTTAATTCATCTAACAGAGTTACATCTTTCCCCTCAGGAAGCCTTTCGCTAAGGCTGTTCTTGTGGAATTGGCGACGGGATATTTGGAAGCCAATAGAGGGCTATGGTGAAAAAGGAAATATCTTCTGTTCAAAACTGGAAAGAAGCTTTCTGAGAAACTGCTCTATGTTCTGTTAATTCATCTCACAGAGTTACATCTTTCCCTTCAAGAAGCCTTTCGCTAAGGCTGTTGTTGTGGAATTGGCAAAGGGATATTTGGAAGCCTATAGATGGCTATGGTGAAAAAGGAAATATCTTCCGTTCAAAACTGGAAAGAAGCTTTCTGAGAAACTGCTCTGTGTTCTGTTAATTCATCTCACAGAGTTACATCTTTCCCTTCAAGAAGCCTTTCGCTAAGGCTGTTCTTGTGGAATTGGAAAAGGGATATTTGGAAGCCCATAGAGGGCTACGGTGAAAAAGGAAATATCTTCCGTTCAAAACTGGAAACAAGCTTTCTGAGAAACTGCTCTATGTTCTGTTAATTCATCTCACAGAGTTACATCTTTCCCTTCAAGAAGCCTTTCGCTAAGGCTGTTCTTGTGGCATTGGCAAAGGGATATTTGGAAGCCTATAGAGGTCTAGGGTGAAAAAGGAAATATCTTCCGTTCAAAACTGGAAAGAAGCTTTCTGAGAAACTGTCCTATGTTATGTTAATTCATCTCACAGAATTACATCTTTCCCTTCAAGAAGCCTTTCGCTAAGGCTGTTCTTGTGGAATTGGCAAAGGGATATTTGGAAGCCCTTAGAGGGCTATGGTGAAAAAGGAAATATCTTACGTTCAAAACTGGAAAGAAGCTTTCTGAGAAACTGCTCTGTGTTCTGTTATTTCATCTCACAGAGTTACATCTTTCCCTTCAAGAAGCCTTTCGCTAAGGCTGTTCTTGTGGAATTGGCAAAGGGATATTTGGAAGCCCATAGAGGGCTACGGTGAAAAAGGAAATATCTTCCGCTCAAAACTGTAAAGAAGCTTTCTGAGAAACTGCTTTGTGTTCTGTTAATTCATCTCACAGAGTTACATCTTTCCCTTAAAGAAGCCTTTCGCTAAGGCTGTTCTTGTGGAATTGGCAAAGGGATATTTGGAAGCCCTTAGAGGGCTATGGTGAAAAAGGAAATATCTTCCGTTCAAAACTGGAAAGAAGCTTTCTTAGAAACTGCTCTGTTTTCTGTTAATTCATCTCACAGAGTGACATCTTTCCCTTCAAGAAGTCTTTCGCTTATGCTGTTCTTGTGGAATTGGCAAAGGGATATTTGGAAGCCCATAGAAGGCTATGGTGAAAAAGGAAATATCTCCCTTTCAAAACTGGAAAGAAGCTTTCTGAGAAACTGCTCTGTGTTCTGTTATTTCATCTCACAGAGTTACATCTGTCCCTTCAAAAGCCTTTCGCTAATGCTGTTCTTGTGGAATTGGCAACGGGATATTTGGAAGCCCATAGAGGGCTATGGTGAAAAAGGAAATATCTTCCGTTCAAAACTGGAAAGAAGCTTTCTGAGAAACTGCTCTGTGTTCTGTTAATTCATCTCACAGAGTTACATCTTTCCCTTCAAGAAGCCTTTCGCTAAGGCTGTTCTTGTGGAATGGGCAAAGGGATATTTGGAAGCCCATAGAGGGCTATGGTGAAAAAGGAAATATCTTCCGTTCAAAACTGGAAAGAAGCTTTCTGAGAAACTGCTCTGTGTTCTCTTAATTCATCTCACAGAGTTACATCTTTCAATTCAAGAAGCCTTTCGCTAAGGCTGTTCTTGTGGAATTGGCAAAGGGATATTTGGCAGCCCGTAGAGGGCTATGGTGAAAAAGGAAATATCCTCCGTTGAAAACTGGAATCTTTCTGAGAAACTGCTCTGTGTTCTGTTAATTCATCTCACAGAGTTACATCTTTCCCTTCAAGAAGCCTTTCGCTAAGGCTGTTCTTGTGTAATTGGCAAAGAGATATTTGGAAGCCCATAGAGGGCTATGGTGAAAAAGGAAATGTCTTCCGTTGAAAACTGGAAAGAAGCTTTCTGAGAAACTGCTCTGTGTTCTGTTAATTCATCTCACAGAGTTACATCTTTCCCTTCAAGAAGCCTTTCACTAAGGCTGTTCTTGTGGAATTGGCAAAGGGATTTTTGGAAGCCCATAGTGGGCTATGGTGAAAAAGGAAATATCTTCCGTTCAAAACTGGAAAGAAGCTTTCTGAGAAACTGCTCTGTGTTCTGTTAATTCATCTCACAGAGTTACATCTTTCCCTTCAAGAAGCCTTTCGGTAAGGCTGTTCTTGTGGAATTGGCAAAAGGATATTTGGAAGCCCATAGAGGGCTATGGTGAAAAAGGAAATATCTTCCGTTCAAAACTGGAAAGAAGCTTTCTGAGAAACTGCTCAGTGTTCTGTTAATTCATCTCACAGAGTTACATCTTTCCCTTCAAGAAGCCTTTCACTAAGGCTGTTCTTGTGGAATTGGCAAAGGAATTTTTGGAAGCCCATAGTGGGCTATGGTGAAAAAGGAAATATCTTCCGTTCAAAACTGGAAAGAAGCTTTCTGAGAAACTGCTCTGTGTTCTGTTAATTCATCTCACAGAGTTACATCTTTCCCTTCAAGAAGCCTTTCGCTAAGGCTGTTCTTGTGGAATTGGCAAAGGGATATTTGGAAGCCCATAGAGGGCTATGGTGAAAAAGGAAATATCTTCCGTTCAAAACTGGAAAGAAGCTTTCTGAGAAACTGCTCTGTGTTCTGTTAATTCATCTCACAGAGTTACATCTTTCCCTTTAAGAAGCCTTTCGCTAAGGCTGTTCTTGTGGAATTGGCAAAGGGATATTTGGAAGCCCATAGAGGGCTATGGTGAAAAAGGAAATATCTTCCGTTCAAAACTGGAAAGAAGCTTTCTGAGAAACTGCTCTGTGTTCTGTTAATTCATCTCACAGAGTTACATCTTTCCCTTCAAGAAGCCTTTCGCTAAGGCTGTTCTTGTGGAATTGGCAAAGGGATATTTGGAAGCCCATAGAGGGCTATGGTGAAAAAGGAAATATCTTCCGTTCAAAACTGGAAAGAAGCTTTCTGAGGAACTGCTCTATGTTCTGTTAATTCATCTCACAGAGTTACATCTTTCCCTTCAAGAAGCCTTTCGCTAAGGCTGTTCTTGTGGAATTGGCAAAGGGATATTTCGAAGTCTATAGAGGGCTATGGTGAAAAAGGAAATATCTTCCGTTCAAAACTGGAAAGAAGCTTTCTGAGAAACTGTTCTATGTTCTGTTAATTCCTCTCAGAGAATTACATCTTTCCCTTCAAGAAGCCTTTCGCTAAGGCTGTTCTTGTGGAATTGGCAAAGGGATATTTCGAAGTCTATAGAGGGCTATGGTGAAAAAGGAAATATCTTCCGTTCAAAACTGGAAAGAAGCTTTCTGAGAAACTGCTCTGTGTTCTGTTAATTCATCTCACAGAGTTACATCTTTCCCTTCAAGAAGCCTTTCGCTAAGGCTGTTCTTGTGGAATTGGCAAAGGGATATTTGGAAGCCCATAGAGGGCTATGGTGAAAAAGGAAATATCTTCCGTTCAAAACTGGAATCAAGCTTTCTGAGAAACTGCTCTATGTTCTGTTAATTCATCTCACAGAGTTACATCTTTCCCTTCAAGAAGCCTATCGCTAAGGCTGTTCTTGTGGAATTGGCAAAGGGATATTTGGAAGCCTATAGAGGTCTAGGGTGAAAAAGGAAATATCTTCCGTTCAAAACTGGAAAGAAGCTTTCTGAGAAACTGCTCTGTGTTCTGTTCATTCATCTCACAGAGTGACATCTTTCCCTTCAAGAAGCCTTTCGCTAAGGCTGTTCTTGTGGAATTGGCAAAGGGGTATTTGGTAGCCCATAGAGGGCTATGGTGGAAAAGGAAATATATTCCGTTCAAAACTGGAAAGAAGCTTTCTGAGAAACTGCTCTGTGTTCTGTTAATTCATCTCACAGAGTTACATCTTTCCCTTCAAGAAGCCTTTCGCTAAGGCTGTTCTTGTGGAATTGGCAAAGGGATATTTGGAAGCCCATAGAGGGCTGTGGTGAAAAAGGAAATGTCTTCCGTTCAAAACTGGAAAGAAGCTTTCTGAGAAACTGCTCTGTGTTCTGTTAATTCATCTCACAGAGTTACATCTCTCCCTTCAAGAAGCCTTTCGCTAAGGCTGTTCTTGTGGAATTGGCAAAGGGATATTTGGAAGCCCATAGAGGGCTATGGTGAAAAAGGAAATATCTTCCGTTCAAAACTGGAAAGAAGCTTTCTGAGAAACTGCTCTGTGTTCTGTTAATTCATCTCACAGAGTTACATCTTTCCCTTCAAGAAGCCTTTCGCTAAGGCTGTTCTTGTGGAATTGGCAAAGGGATATTTGGAAGCCCATAGAGGGCTATGGTGAAAAAGGAAATATCTTCCGTTCAAAACTGGAAAGAAGCTTTCTGAGAAACTGCTCTGTGTTCTGTTAATTCATCTCACAGAGTTACATCTTTCCCTTCAAGAAGCCTTTCGCTAAGGCTGTTCTTGTAGAATTGGCAAAGGGATATTTGGAAGCCCATAGAGGTCTATGGTGAAAAAGGAAATAACTTCCGTTCAAAACTGGAAAGAAGTTTTCTGAGAAACTGTTCTATGTTCTGTTAATTCATCTCACTGAGTTACATCTTTTCCTTCAAGAAGCCTTTCGATAAGGCTGTTCTTGTGGAATTGGAAAAGGGATATTTGGAATCCCATAGAGGGTTATGGTGAAAAAGGAAATATCTTCCGTTCAAGACTGGAAAGAAGCTTTCTGAGAAACTGCTCTGTGTTATGTTAATTCATCTCACAGAGTTACATCTTTCCCTTCAAGAAGCCTTTCGCTAAGGCTGTTCTTGTGGAATTGGCAAAGGGATATTTGGAAGCCCATAGAGGGCTATGGTGAAAAAGGAAATATCTTCCGTTCAAAACTGGAAAGAAGCTTTCTGAGAAACTGCTCTGTGTTCTGTTAATTCATCTCACAGAGTTACATCTTTCCCTTAAAGAAGCCTTTCGCTAAGGCTGTTCTTGTGGAATTGGCAAAGGGATATTTGGAAGCCCATAGAGGGCTATGGTGAAAAAGGAAATATCTTCCGTTCAAAACTGGAAAGAAGCTTTCTGAGAAACTGCTCTGTGTTCTGTTAATTCATCTCACAGAGTTACATCTTTCCCTTCAAGAAGCCTTTCGCTAAGGCTGTTCTTGTGGAATTGGCAAAGGGATATTTGGAAGCCCATAGAGGGCTATGGTGAAAAAGGAAATATCTTCCGTTCAAAACTGGAAAGAAGCTTTCTGAGAAACTGCTCTGTGTTCTGTTAATTCATCTCACAGAGTTACATCTTTCCCTTCAAGAAGCCTTTCGCTAAGGCTGTTCTTGTGGAATTGGCAAAGGGATATTTGGAAGCCCATAGAGGGCTATGGTGAAAAAGGAAATATCTTCCGTTCAAAACTGGAATCAAGCTTTCTGAGAAACTGCTCTATGTTCTGTTAATTCATCTCACAGAGTTACATCTTTCCCTTCAAGAAGCCTATCGCTAAGGCTGTTCTTGTGGAATTGGCAAAGGGATATTTGGAAGCCTATAGAGGTCTAGGGTGAAAAAGGAAATATCTTCCGTTCAAAACTGGAAAGAAGCTTTCTGAGAAACTGCTCTGTGTTCTGTTCATTCATCTCACAGAGTGACATCTTTCCCTTCAAGAAGCCTTTCGCTAAGGCTGTTCTTGTGGAATTGGCAAAGGGGTATTTGGTAGCCCATAGAGGGCTATGGTGGAAAAGGAAATATATTCCGTTCAAAACTGGAAAGAAGCTTTCTGAGAAACTGCTCTGTGTTCTGTTAATTCATCTCACAGAGTTACATCTTTCCCTTCAAGAAGCCTTTCGCTAAGGCTGTTCTTGTGGAATTGGCAAAGGGATATTTGGAAGCCCATAGAGGGCTGTGGTGAAAAAGGAAATATCGTCCGTTCAAAACTGGAAAGAAGCTTTCTGAGAAACTGCTCTGTGTTCTGTTAATTCATCTCACAGAGTTACATCTCTCCCTTCAAGAAGCCTTTCGCTAAGGCTGTTCTTGTGGAATTGGCAAAGGGATATTTGGAAGCCCATAGAGGGCTATGGTGAAAAAGGAAATATCTTCCGTTCAAAACTGGAAAGAAGCTTTCTGAGAAACTGCTCTGTGTTCTGTGAATTCATCTCACAGAGTTACATCTTTCCCTTCAAGAAGCCTTTCGCTAAGGCTGTTCTTGTGGAATTGGCAAAGGGATATTTGGAAGCCCATAGAGGGCTATGGTGAAAAAGGAAATATCTTCCGTTCAAAACTGGAAAGAAGCTTTCTGAGAAACTGCTCTGTGTTCTGTTAATTCATCTCACAGAGTTACATCTTTCCCTTCAAGAAGCCTTTCGTTAAGGCTCTTCTTGTAGAATTGGCAAAGGGATATTTGGAAGCCCATAGAGGTCTATGGTGAAAAAGGAAATAACTTCCGTTCAAAACTGGAAAGAAGTTTTCTGAGAAACTGTTCTATGTTCTGTTAATTCATCTCACTGAGTTACATCTTTCCCTTCAAGAAGCCTTTCGATAAGGCTGTTCTTGTGGAATTGGAAAAGGGATATTTGGAATCCCATAGAGGGCTATGGTGAAAAAGGAAATATCTTCCGTTCAAGACTGGAAAGAAGCTTTCTGAGAAACTGCTCTGTGTTATGTTAATTCATCTCACAGAGTTACATCTTTCCCTTCAAGAAGCCTTTCGCTAAGGCTGTTCTTGTGGAATTGGCAAAGGGATATTTGGAAGCCCATAGAGGGCTATGGTGAAAAAGGAAATATCTTCCGTTCAAAACTGGAAAGAAGCTTTCTGAGAAACTGCTCTGTGTTCTGTTAATTCATCTCACAGAGTTACATCTTTCCCTTCAAGAAGCCTTTCGCTAAGGCTGTTCTTGTGGAATTGGCAAAGGGATATTTGGAAGCCCATAGAGGGCTATGGTGAAAAAGGAAATATCTTCCGTTCAAAACTGGAAAGAAGCTTTCTGAGAAACTGCTCTGTGTTCTGTTAATTCATCTCACAGAGTTACATCTTTCCCTTCAAGAAGCCTTTCGCTAAGGCTGTTCTTGTGGAATTGGCAAAGGGATATTTGGAAGCCCATAGAGGGCTATGGTGAAAAAGGAAATATCTTCCGTTCAAAACTGGAAAGAAGCTTTCTGAGAAACTGCTCTGTGTTCTGTTAATTCATCTCACAGAGTTACATCTTTCCCTTCAAGAAGCCTTTCGCTAAGGCTGTTCTTGTGGAATTGGCAAAGGGATATTTGGAAGCCCATAGAGGGCTATGGTGAAAAAGGAAATATCTTCCGTTCAAAACTGGAAAGAAGCTTTCTGAGAAACTGCTCTGTGTTCTGTTAATTCATCTCACAGAGTTACATCTTTCCCTTCAAGAAGCCTTTCGCTAAGGCTGTTCTTGTGGAATTGGCAAAGGGATATTTGGAAGCCCATAGAGGGCTATGGTGAAAAAGGAAATATCTTCCGTTCAAAACTGGAAAGAAGCTTTCTGAGAAACTGCTCTGTGTTCTGTTAATTCATCTCACAGAGTTATATATTTCCCTTCAAGAAGCCTTTCGCTAAGGCTGTTCTTGTGGAATTGGCAAAGGGATATTTGGAAGCCCATAGAGGGCTATGGTGAAAAAGGAAATATCTTCCGTTCAAAACTGGAAAGAAGCTTTCTGAGAAACTGCTCTGTGTTCTGTTAATTCATCTCACAGAGTTACATCTTTCCCTTCAAGAAGCCTTTCGCTAAGGCTGTTCTTGTGGAATTGGCAAAGGGATATTTGGAAGCCTAGAGAGGTCTAGGGTGAAAAAGGAAATATCTTCCGTTCAAAACTGGAAAGAAGCTTTCTGAGAAACTGCTCTGTGTTCTGTTAATTCATCTCACAGAGTTACATCTTTCCCTTCAAGAAGCCTTTCGCTAAGGCTGTTCTTGTGGAATTGGCAAAGGGATATTTGGAAGCCCATAGAGGGCTATGGTGAAAAAGGAAATATCTTCCGTTCAAAACTGGAAAGAAGCTTTCTGAGAAACTGCTCTGTGTTCTGTTAATTCATCTAACAGAGTTACATCTTTCCCTTCAGGAAGCCTTTCGCTAAGGCTGTTCTTGTGGAATTGGCGACGGGATATTTGGAAGCCCATAGAGGGCTATGGTGAAAAAGCAAATATCTTCCGTTCAAAACTGGAAAGAAGCTTTCTGAGAAACTGCTCTATGTTCTGTTAATTCATCTCACAGAATTACATCTTTCCCTTCAAGAAGCCTTTCGCTAAGGCTGTTCTTGTGGAATTGGCAAAGGGATATTTGGAAGCCCATAGAGGGCTATGGTGAAAAAGGAAATATCCTCCGTTGAAAACTGTAATCTTTCTGAGAAACTGCTCTGTGTTCTGTTAATTCATCTCACAGAGTTACATCTTTCCCTTCAAGAAGCCTTTCGCTAAGGCTGTTCTTGTGTAATTGTCAAAGGGATATTTGGAAGCCCATAGAGGACTATGGTGAAAAAGGAAATGTCTTCCGTTCAAAACTGGAAAGATGCTTTCTGAGAAACTGCTCTGTGTTCTGTTAATTCATCTCACAGAGTTACATCTTTCCCTTCAAGAAGCCTTTCGCTAAGGCTGTTCTTGTGGAATTGGCAAAGGGATATTTGGAAGCCCATAGAGGGCTATGGTGAAAAAAGAAATATCTTCCGCTCAAAACTGTAAAGAAGCTTTCTGAGAAACTGCTTTGTGTTCTGTTAATTCATCTCACAGAGTTACATCTTTCCCTTAAAGAAGCCTTTCGCTAAGGCTGTTCTTGTGGAATTGGCAAAGGGATATTTGGAAGCCCTTAGAGGGCTATGGTGAAAAAGGAAATATCTTCCGTTCAAAACTGGAAAGAAGCTTTCTGAGAAACTGTTCTATGTTCTGTTAATTCATCTCACAGAGTTACATCTTTCCCTTCAAGAAGCCTTTCGCTAAGGCTGTTCTTGTGGAATTGGCAAAGGGATATTTGGAAGCCCATAGAGGGCTATGTTGAAAAAGGAAATATCTTCCGTTCAAAACTGGAAAGAAGCTTTCTGAGAAACTGTTCTATGTTCTGTTAATTCATCTCACAGAGTTACATCTTTCCCTTCAAGAAGCCTTTCGCTAAGGCTGTTCTTGTGGAATTGGAAAAGGGATATTTGGAAGCCCATAGAAGGCTATGGTGAAAAAGGAAATATCTTCCGTTCAAAACTGGAAAGAAGCTTTCTGAGAAACTGCTCTGTGTTCTGTGAATTCATCTCACAGAGTTACATCTTTCCCTTCAAGAAGCCTTTCGCTAACGCTGTTCTTGTGGAATTGCCAAAGTTATATTTGGAAGCCCATAGAGGGCTATGGTGAAAAAGGAAATATCTTCCGTTCAAAACTGGAAAGAAGCTTTCTGAGAAACTGCTCTGTGTTCTGTTAATTCATCTCACAGAGTTACATCTTTCCCTTCAAGAAGCCTTTCGCTAAGGCTGTTCTTGTGGAATTGGCAAAGGGATATTTGGAAGCCCATAGAGGGCTATGGTGAAAAAGGAAATATCTTCCGTTCAAAACTGGAAAGAAGCTTTCTGAGAAACTGCTCTGTGTTCTGTTAATTCATCTCACAGAGTTACATCTTTCCCTTCAAGAAGCCTTTCGCTAAGGCTGTTCTTGTGGAATTGGCAAAGGGATATTTGGAAGCCCATAGAGGGCAATGGTGAAAAAGGAAATATCTTCCGTTCAAAACTGGAAAGAAGCTTTCTGAGAAACTGCTCTGTGTTCTGTTAATTCATCTAACAGAGTTACATCTTTCCCTTCAGGAAGCCTTTCGCTAAGGCTGTTCTTGTGGAATTGGCGACGGGATATTTGGAAGCCCATAGAGGGCTATGGTGAAAAAGGAAATATCTTCCGTTCAAAACTGGAAAGAAGCTTTCTGAGAAACTGCTCTATGTTCTGTTAATTCATCTCACAGAATTACATCTTTCCCTTCAAGAAGCCTTTCGCTAAGGCTGTTCTTGTGGAATTGGCAAAGGGATATTTGGAAGCCCATAGAGGGCTATGGTGAAAAAGGAAATATCCTCCGTTGAAAACTGTAATCTTTCTGAGAAACTGCTCTGTGTTCTGTTAATTCATCTCACAGAGTTACATCTTTCCGTTCAAGAAGCCTTTCGCTAAGGCTTTTCTTGTGTAATTGTCAAAGGGATATTTGGAAGCCCATAGAGGACTATGGTGAAAAAGGAAATGTCTTCCGTTCAAAACTGGAAAGATGCTTTCTGAGAAACTGCTCTGTGTTCTGTTAATTCATCTCACAGAGTTACATCTTTCCCTTCAAGAAGCCTTTGGCTAAGGCTGTTCTTGTGGAATTGGCAAAGGGATATTTGGAAGCCCATAGAGGGCTATGGTGAAAAAGGAAATATCTTCCGTTCAAAACTGGAAAGAAGCTTTCTGAGAAACTGCTCTGTGTTCTGTTAATTCATCTCACAGAGTTACATCTTTCCCTTCAAGAAGCCTTTCGCTAAGGCTGTTCTTGTGGAATTGGCAAAGGGATATTTGGAAGCCCATAGAGGGCTATGGTGAAAAAGGAAATATCTTCCGTTCAAAACTGGAAAGAAGCTTTCTGAGAAACTGCTCTGTGTTCTGTTAATTCATCTAACAGAGTTACATCTTTCCCTTCAGGAAGCCTTTCGCTAAGACTGTTCTTGTGGAATTGGCGACGGGATATTTGGAAGCCCATAGAGGGCTATGGTGAAAAAGGAAATATCTTCCGTTCAAAACTGGAAAGAAGCTTTCTGAGAAACTGCTGTGTGTTCTCTTAATTCATCTCACAGAGTTACATCTTTCCCTTCAAGAAGCCTTTCGCTAAGGCTGTTCTTGTGGAATTGGCAAAGGGATATTTGGAAGCCCATAGAGGGCTACGGTGAAAAAGGAAATATCTTCCGTTCAAAACTGGAAACAAGCTTTCTGAGAAACTGCTCTATGTTCTGTTAATTCATCTCACAGAGTTACATCTTTCCTTTCAAGAAGCCTTTCGCTAAGGCTGTTCTTGTGGAATTGGCAAAGGGATATTTGGAAGCCTAGAGAGGTCTAGGGTGAAAAAGGAAATATCTTCCGTTCAAAACTGGAAAGAAGCTTTCTGAGAAACTGCTCTGTGTTCTGTTAATTCATCTCACAGAGTTACATCTTTCCCTTCAAGAAGCCTTTCACTAAGGCTTTTCTTGTGAAATTGGCAAAGGGATGTTTGGAAGCCCATAGAGGGCTACGGTGAAAAAGGAAATATCTTCCGTTCAAAACTGGAAAGAAGCTTTCTGAGAAACTGCTCTGTGTTCTGTTAATTCATCTCACAGAGTTACATCTTTCCCTTCAAGAAGCCTTTCGCTAAGGCTGTTCTTGTGGAATTGGCAAAGGGATATTTGGAAGCCCATAGAGGGCTATGGTGAAAAAAGAAATATCTTCCGCTCAAAACTGTAAAGAAGCTTTCTGAGAAACTGCTTTGTGTTCTGTTAATTCATCTCACAGAGTTACATCTTTCCCTTAAAGAAGCCTTTCGCTAAGGCTGTTCTTGTGGAATTGGCAAAGGGATATTTGGAAGCCCTTAGAGATCTATGGTGAAAAAGGAAATATCTTCCGTTCAAAACTGGAAAGAAGCTTTCTGAGAAACTGTTCTATGTTCTGTTAATTCATCTCACAGAGTTACATCTTTCCCTTCAAGAAGCCTTTTGCTAAGGCTGTTCTTGTGGAATTGGCAAAGGGATATTTGGAAGCCCATAGAGGGCTATGGTGAAAAAGGAAATATCTTCCGTTCAAAACTGGAAAGAAGCTTTCTGAGAAACTGCTCTGTGTTCTGTTAATTCATCTCACAGAGTTACATCTTTCCCTTCAAGAAGCCTTTCGCTAAGGCTGTTCTTGTGGAATTGGCAAAGGGATATTTGGAAGCCCATAGAGGGCTATGGTGAAAAAGGAAATATCTTCCGTTAAAAACTGGAAAGAAGCTTTCTGAGAAACTGCTCTGTGTTCTGTTAATTCATCTCACAGAGTTACATCTTTCCCTTCAAGAAGCCTTTCGCTAAGGCTGTTCTTGTGGAATTGGCAAAGGGATATTTGGAAGCCCATAGAGGGCTATGGTGAAAAAGGAAATATCTTCCGTTCAAAACTGGAAAGAAGCTTTCTGAGAAACTGCTCTGTGTTCTGTTAATTCATCTCACAGAGTCACATCTTTCCCTTCAAGAATCCTTTCGCTAAGGCTGTTCTTGTGGAATTGGCAAAGGGATATTTGGAAGCCCATAGAGGGCTGTGGTGAAAAAGGAAATATCTTCCGTTCAAAACTGGAAAGAAGCTTTCTGAGAAACTGCTCTGTGTTCTGTTAATTCATCTCACAGAGTTACATCTTTCCCTTCAAGAAGCCTTTCGCTAAGGCTGTTCTTGTGGAATTGGCAAAGGGATATTTGGAAGCCCATAGAGGGCTATGGTGAAAAAGGAAATATCTTCCGTTCAAAACTGGAAAGAAGCTTTCTGAGAAACTGCTCTGTGTTCTGTTAATTCATCTCACAGAGTTACATCTTTCCCTTCAAGAAGCCTTTCGCTAAGGCTGTTCTTGTGGAATTGGCAAAGGGATATTTGGAAGCCCATAGAGGGCTATGGTGAAAAAGGAAATATCTTCCGTTCAAAACTGGAAAGAAGCTTTCTGAGAAACCTCTCTGTGTTCTGTTAATTCATCTCACAGAGTTACATCTTTCCCTTCAAGAAGCCTTTCGCTGAGGCTGTTCTTGTGGAATTGGCAAAGGGATATTTGGAAGCCCATAGAGGGCTATGGTGAAAAAGGAAATAACTTCCGTTCAAAACTGGAAAGAAGCTTTCTGAGAAACTGTTCTATGTTCTGTTAATTCATCTCACAGAGTTACATCTTTCCCTTCAAGAAGCCTTTCGCTAAGGCTGTTCTTCTGGAATTGGCAAAGGGATATTTGGAAGCCCTTAGAGGGCTATGGTGAAAAAGGAAATCTCTTCCGTTCAAAACTGGAAAGAAGCTTTCTGAGAAACTGTTCTATGTTCTGTTAATTCATCTCACAGAGTTACATCTTTCCCTTCAAGAAGCCTTTCGCTAAGGCTGTTCTTGTGGAATTGGCAAAGGGATATTTGGAAGCCCATAGAGGGCTATGGTGAAAAAGGAAATATCTTCCGTTCAAAACTGGAAAGAAGCTTTCTGAGAAACTGTTCTATGTTCTGTTAATTCATCTCACAGAGTTACATCTTTCCCTTCAAGAAGCCTTTCGCTAAGGCTGTTCTTGTGGAATTGGCAAAGGGATATTTGGAAGCCCATAGAGGGCTATGGTGAAAAAGGAAATATCTTCCGTTCAAAACTGGAAAGAAGCTTTCTGAGAAACTGCTCTGTGTTCTGTGAATTCATCTCACAGAGTTACATCTTTCCCTTCAAGAAGCCTTTCGCTAAGGCTGTTCTTGTGGAATTGGCAAAGTTATATTTGGAAGCCCATAGAGGGCTATGGTGAAAAAGGAAATATCTTCCGTTCAAAACTGGAAAGAAGCTTTCTGAGAAACTGCTCTGTGTTCTGTTAATTCATCTCACAGAGTTACATCTTTCCCTTCAAGAAGCCTTTCGCTAAGGCTGTTCTTGTGGAATTGGCAAAGGGATATTTGGAAGCCCATAGAGGGCTATGGTGAAAAAGGAAATATCTTCCGTTCAAAACTGGAAAGAAGCTTTCTGAGAAACTGCTCTGTGTTCTGTTAATTCATCTCACAGAGTTACATCTTTCCCTTCAAGAAGCCTTTCGCTAAGGCTGTTCTTGTGGAATTGGCAAAGGGATATTTGGAAGCCCATAGAGGGCTATGGTGAAAAAGGAAATATCTTCCGTTCAAAACTGGAAAGAAGCTTTCTGAGAAACTGCTCTGTGTTCTGTTAATTCATCTAACAGAGTTACATCTTTCCCTTCAGGAAGCCTTTCGCTAAGGCTGTTCTTGTGGAATTGGAAAAGGGATATTTGGAAGCCCATAGAGGGCTATGGTGAAAAAGGAAATATCTTCCGTTCAAAACTGGAAAGAAGCTTTCTGAGAAACTGCTCTGTGTTCTCTTAATTCATCTCACAGAGTTACATCTTTCCCTTCAAGAAGCCTTTCGCTAAGGCTGTTCTTGTGGAATTGGCAAAGGGATATTTGGAAGCCCTTAGAGATCTATGGTGAAAAAGGAAATATCTTCCGTTCAAAACTGGAAAGAAGCTTTCTGAGAAACTGTTCTATGTTCTGTTAATTCATCTCACAGAGTTACATCTTTCCCTTCAAGAAGCCTTTTGCTAAGGCTGTTCTTGTGGAATTGGCAAAGGGATATTTGGAAGCCCATAGAGGGCTATGGTGAAAAAGGAAATATCTTCCGTTCAAAACTGGAAAGAAGCTTTCTGAGAAACTGCTCTGTGTTCTGTTAATTCATCTCACAGAGTTACATCTTTCCCTTCAAGAAGCCTTTCGCTAAGGCTGTTCTTGTGGAATTGGCAAAGGGATATTTGGAAGCCCATAGAGGGCTATGGTGAAAAAGGAAATATCTTCCGTTCAAAACTGGAAAGAAGCTTTCTGAGAAACTGCTCTGTGTTCTGTTAATTCATCTCACAGAGTTACATCTTTCCCTTCAAGAAGCCTTTCGCTAAGGCTGTTCTTGTGGAATTGGCAAAGGGATATTTGGAAGCCCATAGAGGGCTATGTTGAAAAAGGAAATATCTTCCGTTCAAAACTGGAAAGAAGCTTTCTGAGAAACTGCTCTGTGTTCTGTTAATTCATCTCACAGAGTTACATCTTTCCCTTCAAGAAGCCTTTCGCTAAGGCTGTTCTTTTGGAATTGGCAAAGGGATATTTGGAAGCCCTTAGAGGGCTATGGTGAAAAAGGAAATATCTTCCGTTCAAAACTGGAAAGTAGCTTTCTGAGAAACTGCTCTGTGTTCTGTTAATTCATCTCACAGTGTTACATCTTTCCCTTCAAGAAGCCTTTCGCTAAGGCTGTTCTTGTGGAATTGGCAAAGGGATATTTGGAAGCCCTTAGAGGGCTATGGTGAAAAAGGAAATATCTTCCGTTCAAAACTGGAAAGATGCTTTCTGAGAAACTGCTCTGTGATCTGTTAATTCATCTCACAGTGTTACATCTTTCCCTTCAAGAAGCCTTTCGCTAAGGCTGTTCTTGTGGAATTGGCAAACGGATATTTGGAAGCCCATAGAGGGCTACGGTGAAAAAGGAAATATCCTCCGTTGAAAACTGGAATCTTTCTGAGAAACTGCTCTGTGTTCTGTTAATTCATCTCACAGAGTTACATCTTTCCCTTCAAGAAGCCTTTCGCTAAGGCTGTTCTTGTGTAATTGTCAAAGGGATATTTGGAAGCCCATAGAGGGCTATGGTGAAAAAGGAAATGTCTTCCGTTGAAAACTGGAAAGAAGCTTTCTGAGAAACTGCTCTGTGTTCTGTTAATTCATCTCACAGAGTTACATCTTTCCCTTCAAGAAGCCTTTCGCTAAGGCTGTTCTTGTGGAATTGGCAAAGGGATATTTGAAGCCCATAGAGGGCTATGGTGAAAAAAGAAATATCTTCCGCTCAAAACTGTAAAGAAGCTTTCTGAGAAACTGCTTTGTGTTCTGTTAATTCATCTCACAGAGTTACATCTTTCCCTTAAAGAAGCCTTTCGCTAAGGCTGTTCTTGTGGAATTGGCAAAGGGATATTTGGAAGCCCTTAGAGGGCTATGGTGAAAAAGGAAATATCTTCCGTTCAAAACTGGAAAGAAGCTTTCTGAGAAACTGTTCTATGTTCTGTTAATTCATCTCACAGAGTTACATCTTTCCCTTCAAGAAGCCTTTCGCTAAGGCTGTTCTTGTGGAATTGGCAAAGGGATGTTTGGAAGCCCATAGAGGGCTATGGTGAAAAAGGAAATATCTTCCGTTCAAAACTGGAAAGAAGCTTCCTGAGAAACTGCTCTATGTTCTGTTAATTCATCTCACAGAGTTACATCTTTCCCTTCAAGAAGCCTTTCGCTAAGGCTGTTGTTGTGGAATTGGCAAAGGGATATTTGGAAGCCTATGGATGGCTATGATGAAAAAGGAAATATCTTCCGTTCAAAACTGGAAAGAAGCTTTCTGAGAAACTGCTCTGTGTTCTGTTAATTCATCTCACAGAGTTACATCTTTCCCTTCAAGAAGCCTTTCGCTAAGGCTGTTCTTGTGGAATTGGCAAAGGGATATTTGGAAGCCCATAGAGGGCTATGGTGAAAAAGGAAATATCTTCCGTTCAAAACTGGAATCAAGCTTTCTGAGAAACTGCTCTATGTTCTGTTAATTCATCTCACAGAGTTACATCTTTCCCTTCAAGAAGCCTATCGCTAAGGCTGTTCTTGTGGAATTGGCAAAGGGATATTTGGAAGCCTATTGAGGTCTAGGGTGAAAAAGGAAATATCTTCCGTTCAAAACTGGAAAGAAGCTTTCTGAGAAACTGCTCTGTGTTCTGTTAATTCATCTCACAGAGTTACATCTTTCCCTTCAAGAAGCCTTTCGCTAAGGCTGTTCTTGTGGAATTGGCAAAGGGATATTTGGAAGCCCATAGAGGGCTATGGTGAAAAAGGAAATATCTTCCGTTCAAAACTGGAAAGAAGCTTTCTGAGAAACTGCTCTGTGTTCTGTTAATTCATCTCACAGAGTTACATCTTTCCCTTCAAGAAGCCTTTCGCTAAGGCTGTTCTTTTGGAATTGGCAAAGGGATATTTGGAAGCCCATAGAGGGCTATGGTGAAAAAGGAAATATCTTCCGTTCAAAACTGGAAAGAAGCTTTCTGAGAAACTGCTCTGTGTTCTGTTAATTCATCTCACAGTGTTACATCTTTCCCTACAAGAAGCCTTTCGCTAAGGCTGTTCTTGTGGAATTGGCAAAGGGATATTTGGAAGCCCATAGAGGGCTATGGTGAAAAAGGAAATATCCTCCGTTGAAAACTGGAATCTTTCTGAGAAACTGCTCTGTGTTCTGTTCATTCATCTCACAGAGTTACATCTTTCCCTTCAAGAAGCCTTTCGCTAAGGCTGTTCTTGTGTAATTGTCAAAGGGATATTTGGAAGCCCATAGAGGGCTATGGTGAAAAAGGAAATGTCTTCCGTTGAAAACTGGAAAGAAGCTTTCTGAGAAACTGCTCTGTGTTCTGTTAATTCACCTCACAGAGTTACATCTTTCCCTTCAAGAAGCCTTTCGCTAAGGCTGTTCTTGTGGAATTGGCAAAGGGATATTTGGAAGCCCATAGAGGGCTATGGTGAAAAAAGAAATATCTTCCGCTCAAAACTGTAAAGAAGCTTTCTGAGAAACTGTTCTATGTTCTGTTAATTCATCTCACAGAGTTACATCTTTCCCTTAAAGAAGCCTTTCGCTAAGGCTGTTCTTGTGGAATTGGCAAAGGGATATTTGGAAGCCCTTAGAGGGCTATGGTGAAAAAGGAAATATCTTCCGTTCAAAACTGGAAAGAAGCTTACTGAGAAACTGTTCTATGTTCTGTTAATTCATCTCACAGAGTTACATCTTTCCCTTCAAGAAGTCTTTCGCTAAGGCTGTTCTTGTGGAATTGGAAAAGGGATATTTGGAAGCCCATAGAGGGCTATGGTGAAAAAGGAAATATCTTCCGTTCAAAACTGGAAAGAAGCTTTCTGAGAAACTGCTCTGTGTTCTGTGAATTCATCTCACAGAGTTACATCTTTCCCTTCAAGAAGCCTTTCGCTAAGGCTGTTCTTGTGGAATTGGCAAAGGTATATTTGGAAGCCCATAGAGGGCTATGGTGAAAAAGGAAATATCTTCCGTTCAAAACTGGAAAGAAGCTTTCTGAGAAACTGCTCTGTGTTCTGTTAATTCATCTCACAGAGTTACATCTTTCCCTTCAAGAAGCCTTTCGCTAAGGCTGTTCTTGTGGAATTGGCAAAGGGATATTTGGAAGCCCATAGAGGGCTATGGTGAGAAAGGAAATATCTTCCGTTCAAAACTGGAAAGAAGCTTTCTGAGAAACTGCTCTGTGTTCTGTTAATTCATCTCACAGAGTTACATCTTTCCCTTCAAGAAGCCTTTCGCTAAGGCTGTTCTTGTGGAATTGGCAAAGGGATATTTGGAAGCCCATAGAGAGCTATGGTGAAAAAGGAAATATCTTCCGTTCAAAACTGGAAAGAAGCTTTCTGGGAAACTGCTCTGTGTTCTGTTAATTCATCTCACAGAGTTACATCTTTCCCTTAAAGTAGCCTTTCGCTAAGGCTGTTCTTGTGGAATTGGCAAAGGGATATTTGGAAGCCCATAGAGGGCTATGGTGAAAAAGGAAATATCTTCCGTTCAAAACTGGAAAGAAGATTTCTGAGAAACTGTTCTATGTTCTGTTAATTCATCTCACAGAGTTACATCTTTCCCTTCAAGAACCCTTTGGCTAAGGCTGTTCTTGTGGAATTGGCAAAGGGATATTTGGAAGCCCATAGAGGGCTATGGTGAAAAAGGAAATATCTTCCGTTCAAAACTGGAAAGAAGCTTTCTGAGAAACTGCTCTGTGTTCTGTTAATTCATCTAACAGAGTTACATCTTTCCCTTCAGGAAGCCTTTCGCTAAGGCTGTTCTTGTGGAATTGGCGACGGGATATTTGGAAGCCCATAGAGGGCTATGGTGAAAAAGGAAATATCTTCCGTTCAAAACTGGAAAGAAGCTTTCTGAGAAACTGCTCTGTGTTCTGTTAATTCATCTCACAGTGTTACATCTTTCCCTTCAAGAAGCCTTTCGCTAAGGCTGTTCTTGTGGAATTGGCAAACGGATATTTGGAAGCCCATAGAGGGCTACGGTGAAAAAGGAAATATCCTCCGTTGAAAACTGGAATCTTTCTGAGAAACTGCTCTGTGTTCTGTTAATTCATCTCACAGAGTTACATCTTTCCCTTCAAGAAGCCTTTCGCTAAGGCTGTTCTTGTGTAATTGTCAAAGGGATATTTGGAAGCCCATAGAGGGCTATGGTGAAAAAGGAAATGTCTTCCGTTGAAAACTGGAAAGAAGCTTTCTGAGAAACTGCTCTGTGTTCTGTTAATTCATCTCACAGAGTTACATCTTTCCCTTCAAGAAGCCTTTCGCTAAGGCTGTTCTTGTGGAATTGGCAAAGGGATATTTGAAGCCCATAGAGGGCTATGGTGAAAAAAGAAATATCTTCCGCTCAAAACTGTAAAGAAGCTTTCTGAGAAACTGCTTTGTGTTCTGTTAATTCATCTCACAGAGTTACATCTTTCCCTTAAAGAAGCCTTTCGCTAAGGCTGTTCTTGTGGAATTGGCAAAGGGATATTTGGAAGCCCTTAGAGGGCTATGGTGAAAAAGGAAATATCTTCCGTTCAAAACTGGAAAGAAGCTTTCTGAGAAACTGTTCTATGTTCTGTTAATTCATCTCACAGAGTTACATCTTTCCCTTCAAGAAGCCTTTCGCTAAGGCTGTTCTTGTGGAATTGGCAAAGGGATGTTTGGAAGCCCATAGAGGGCTATGGTGAAAAAGGAAATATCTTCCGTTCAAAACTGGAAAGAAGCTTCCTGAGAAACTGCTCTATGTTCTGTTAATTCATCTCACAGAGTTACATCTTTCCCTTCAAGAAGCCTTTCGCTAAGGCTGTTGTTGTGGAATTGGCAAAGGGATATTTGGAAGCCTATGGATGGCTATGGTGAAAAAGGAAGTATCTTCCGTTCAAAACTGGAAAGAAGCTTTCTGAGAAACTGCTCTGTGTTCTGTTAATTCATCTCACAGAGTTACATCTTTCCCTTCAAGAAGCCTTTCGCTAAGGCTGTTCTTTTGGAATTGGCAAAGGGATATTTGGAAGCCCATAGAGGGCTATGGTGAAAAAGGAAATATCTTCCGTTCAAAACTGGAATCAAGCTTTCTGAGAAACTGCTCTATGTTCTGTTAATTCATCTCACAGAGTTACATCTTTCCCTTCAAGAAGCCTATCGCTAAGGCTGTTCTTGTGGAATTGGCAAAGGGATATTTGGAAGCCTATTGAGGTCTAGGGTGAAAAAGGTAATATCTTCCGTTCAAAACTGGAAAGAAGCTTTCTGAGAAACTGCTCTGTGTTCTGTTAATTCATCTCACAGAGTTACATCTTTCCCTTCAAGAAGCCTTTCGCTAAGGCTGTTCTTGTGTAATTGTCAAAGGGATATTTGGAAGCCCATAGAGGGCTATGGTGAAAAAGGAAATGTCTTCCGTTGAAAACTGGAAAGAAGCTTTCTGAGAAACTGCTCTGTGTTCTGTTAATTCACCTCACAGAGTTACATCTTTCCCTTCAAGAAGCCTTTCGCTAAGGCTGTTCTTGTGGAATTGGCAAAGGGATATTTGGAAGCCCATAGAGGGCTATGGTGAAAAAAGAAATATCTTCCGCTCAAAACTGTAAAGAAGCTTTCTGAGAAACTGTTCTATGTTCTGTTAATTCATCTCACAGAGTTACATCTTTCCCTTAAAGAAGCCTTTCGCTAAGGCTGTTCTTGTGGAATTGGCAAAGGGATATTTGGAAGCCCTTAGAGGGCTATGGTGAAAAAGGAAATATCTTCCGTTCAAAACTGGAAAGAAGCTTTCTGAGAAACTGTTCTATGTTCTGTTAATTCATCTCACAGAGTTACATCTTTCCCTTCAAGAAGCCTTTCGCTAAGGCTGTTCTTGTGGAATTGGAAAAGGGATATTTGGAAGCCCATAGAGGGCTATGGTGAAAAAGGAAATATCTTCCGTTCAAAACTGGAAAGAAGCTTTCTGAGAAACTGCTCTGTGTTCTGTGAATTCATCTCACAGAGTTACATCTTTCCCTTCAAGAAGCCTTTCGCTAAGGCTGTTCTTGTGGAATTGGCAAAGGGATATTTGGAAGCCCTTAGAGGGCTATGGTGAAAAAGGAAATATCTTCCGTTCAAAACTGGAAAGAAGCTTTCTGAGAAACTGCTCTATGTTCTGTTAATTCATCTCACAGAGTTACATCTTTCCCTTCAAGAACCCTTTGGCTAAGGCTGTTCTTGTGGAATTGGCAAAGGGATATTTGGAAGCCCTTAGAGGGCTACGGTGAAAAAGGAAATATCTTCCGTTCAAAACTGGAAACAAGCTTTCTGAGAAACTGCTCTATGTTCTGTTAATTCATCTCACAGAGTTACATCTTTCCCTTCAAGAAGCCTTTCGCTAAGGCTGTTCTTGTGGAATTGGCAAAGGGATATTTGGAAGCCTATAGAGGTCTAGGGTGAAAAAGGAAATATCTTCCGTTCAAAACTGGAAAGATGCTTTCTGAGAAACTGTTCTATGTTCTGTTAATTCATCTCACAGAATTACATCTTTCCCTTCAAGAAGCCTTTCGCTAAGGCTGTTCTTGTGGAATTGGCAAAGGGATATTTGGAAGCCCATAGAGGGCTATGGTGAAAAAGGAAATATCCTCCGTTGAAAACTGGAATCTTTCTGAGAAACTGCTCTGTGTTCTGTTAATTCATCTCACAGAGTTACATCTTTCCCTTCAAGAAGCCTTTCGCTAAGGCTGTTCTTGTGGAATTGGCAAAGGGATATTTGGAAGCCCATAGAGGGCTATGGTGAAAAAGGAAATATCTCCCGTTCAAAACTGGAAAGAAGCTTTCTGAGAAACTGCTCTGTGTTCTGTTAATTCATCTCACAGAGTTACATCTTTCCCTTCAAGAAGCCTTTCGCTAAGGCTGTTCTTGTGGAATTGAAAAAGGGATATTTGGAATCCCTTAGAGGGCTACGGTGAAAAAGGAAATATCTTCCGTTCAAAACTGGAAAGAAGCTTTCTGAGAAACTGCTCTGTGGTCTGTTAATTCATCTCACAGAGTTACATCTTTCCCTTCAAGAAGCCTTTCACTAAGGCTGTTCTTGTGGAATTGGCAAAGGGATGTTTGGAAGCGCATAGAGGGCTACGGTGAAAAAGGAAATATCTTCCGTTCAAAACTGGAAAGAAGCTTTCTGAGAAACTGCTCTGTGTTCTGTTAATTCATCTCACAGAGTTACATCTATCCCTTCAAGAAGCCTTTGGCTAAGGCTGTTCTTGTGGAATTGGCAAAGGGATATTTGGAAGCCCATAGAGGGCTATGGTGAAAAAGGAAATATCTTCCGTTCAAAACTGGAAAGAAGCTTTCTGAGAAACTGCTCTGTGTTCTGTTAATTCATCTCACAAAGTTACATCTTTCCCTTCAAGAAGCCTTTCGCTAAGGCTGTTCTTGTGGAATTGTCAAAGGGATATTTGGAAGCCCATAGAGGGCTATGGTGAAAAAGGAAATATCTCCCGTTCAAAACTGGAAACAAGCTTTCTGAGAAACTGCTCTGTGTTCTGTTAATTCATCTCACAGAGTTACATCTTTCCCTTCAAGAAGCCTTTCGCTAAGGCTGTTCTTGTGGAATTGGAAAAGGGATATTTGGAATCCCATAGAGGGCTATGGTGAAAAAGGAAATATCTTCCGTTCAAAACTGGAAAGAAGCTTTCTGAGAAAGTGCTCTGTGTTCTGTTAATTCATCTCACAGAGTTACATCTTTCCCTTCAAGAAGCCTTTTGCTAAGGCTGTTCTTGTGGAATTGGCAAAGGGAAGTTTGGAAGCCCATAGAGGGCTACGGTGAAAAAGGAAATATCTTCCGTTCAAAACTGGAAAGAAGCTTTCTGAGAAACTGCTCTGTGTTCTGTTAATTCATCTCACAGGGTTACATCTTTCCCTTCAAGAAGCCTTTCGCTAAGGCTGTTCTTCTGGAATTGGCAAAGGGATATTTGGAAGCTCATAGAGGGCTATGGTGAAAAAGGAAATATCTTCCGTTCAAAACTGGAAAGAAGCTTTCTGGGAAACTGCTTTGTGTTCTGTTAATTCATCTCACAGAGTTACATCTTTCCCTTCAAGAAGCCTTTCGCTAAGGCTGTTCTTGTGGAATTGGCAAAGGGATATTTGGAAGCCCATAGAGGGCTATGGTGAAAAAGGAAATATCCTCCGTTGAAAACTGGAATCTTTCTGAGAAACTGCTCTGTGTTCTGTTAATTCATCTCACAGAGTTACATCTTTCCCTTCAAGAAGCCTTTCGCTAAGGCTGTTCTTGTGTAATTGTCAAAGGGATATTTGGAAGCCCATAGAGGGCTATGGTGAAAAAGGAAATGTCTTCCGTTGAAAACTGGAAAGAAGCTTTCTGAGAAACTGCTCTGTGTTCTGTTAATTCACCTCACAGAGTTACATCTTTCCCTTCAAGAAGCCTTTCGATAAGGCTGTTCTTGTGGAATTGGCAAAGGGATATTTGGAAGCCCATAGAGGGCTATGGTGAAAAAAGAAATATCTTCCGCTCAAAACTGTAAAGAAGCTTTCTGAGAAACTGTTCTATGTTCTGTTAATTCATCTCACAGAGTTACATCTTTCCCTTAAAGAAGCCTTTCGCTAAGGCTGTTCTTGTGGAATTGGCAAAGGGATATTTGGAAGCCCTTAGAGGGCTATGGTGAAAAAGGAAATATCTTCCGTTCAAAACTGGAAAGAAGCTTTCTGAGAAACTGTTCTATGTTCTGTTAATTCATCTCACAGAGTTACATCTTTCCCTTCAAGAAGCCTTTCGCTAAGGCTGTTCTTGTGGAATTGGAAAAGGGATATTTGGAAGCCCATAGAGGGCTATGGTGAAAAAGGAAATATCTTCCGTTCAAAACTGGAAAGAAGCTTTCTGAGAAACTGCTCTGTGTTCTGTGAATTCATCTCACAGAGTTACATCTTTCCCTTCAAGAAGCCTTTCGCTAAGGCTGTTCTTGTGGAATTGGCAAAGGTATATTTGGAAGCCCATAGAGGGCTATGGTGAAAAAGGAAATATCTTCCGTTCAAAACTGGAAAGAAGCTTTCTGAGAAACTGCTCTGTGTTCTGTTAATTCATCTCACAGAGTTACATCTTTCCCTTCAAGAAGCCTTTCGCTAAGGCTGTTCTTGTGGAATTGGCAAAGGGATATTTGGAAGCCCATAGAGGGCTATGGTGAGAAAGGAAATATCTTCCGTTCAAAACTGGAAAGAAGCTTTCTGAGAAACTGCTCTGTGTTCTGTTAATTCATCTCACAGAGTTACATCTTTCCCTTCAAGAAGCCTTTCGCTAAGGCTGTTCTTGTGGAATTGGCAAAGGGATATTTGGAAGCCCATAGAGGGCTATGGTGAAAAAGGAAATATCTTCCGTTCAAAACTGGAAAGAAGCTTTCTGGGAAACTGCTTGGTGTTCTGTTAATTCATCTCACAGAGTTACATCTTTCCCTTAAAGTAGCCTTTCGCTAAGGCTGTTCTTGTGGAATTGGCAAAGGGATATTTGGAAGCCCATAGAGGGCTATGGTGAAAAAGGAAATATCTTCCGTTCAAAACTGGAAAGAAGATTTCTGAGAAACTGTTCTATGTTCTGTTAATTCATCTCACAGAGTTACATCTTTCCCTTCAAGAACCCTTTGGCTAAGGCTGTTCTTGTGGAATTGGCAAAGGGATATTTGGAAGCCCATAGAGGGCTACGGTGAAAAAGGAAATATCTTCCGTTCAAAACTGGAAACAAGCTTTCTGAGAAACTGCTCTATGTTCTGTTAATTCATCTCACAGAGTTACATCTTTCCTTTCAAGAAGCCTTTCGCTAAGGCTGTTCTTGTGGAATTGGCAAAGGGATATTTGGAAGCCTATAGAGGTCTAGGGTGAAAAAGGAAATATCTTCCGTTCAAAACTGGAAAGAAGCTTTCTGAGAAACTGCTCTGTGTTCTCTTAATTCATCTCACAGAGTTACATCTTTCCCTTCAAGAAGCCTTTCACTAAGGCTGTTCTTGTGGAATTGGCAAAGGGATGTTTGGAAGCCCAGAGAGGGCTACGGTGAAAAAGGAAATATCTTCCGTTCAAAACTGGAAAGAAGCTTTCTGAGAAACTGCTCTGTGTTCTGTTAATTCATCTCACAGAGTTACATCTTTCCCTTCAAGAAGCCTTTCGCTAAGGCTGTTCTTGTGGAATTGGCAAAGGGATATTTGGAAGCCCATAGAGGGCTACGGTGAAAAAGGAAATATCTTCCGTTCAAAACTGGAAAGAAGCTTTCTGAGAAACTGCTCTGTGTTCTGTTAATTCATCTCACAGAGTTACATCTTTCCCTTCAAGAAGCCTTTCGCTAAGGCTGTTCTTGTGGAATTGGCAAAGGGATATTTGGAAGCCCATAGAGGGCTATGGTGAAAAAAGAAATATCTTCCGCTCAAAACTGTAAAGAAGCTTTCTGAGAAACTGCTTTGTGTTCTGTTAATTCATCTCACAGAGTTACATCTTTCCCTTAAAGAAGCCTTTCGCTAAGGCTGTTCTTTTGGAATTGGCAAAGGGATATTTGGAAGCCCTTAGAGGGCTATGGTGAAAAAGGAAATATCTTCCGTTCAAAACTGGAAAGAAGCTTTCTGAGAAACTGCTCTATGTTCTGTTAATTCATCTCACAGAGTTACATCTTTCCCTTCAAGAACCCTTTGGCTAAGGCTGTTCTTGTGGAATTGGCAAAGGGATATTTGGAAGCCCTTAGAGGGCTACGGTGAAAAAGGAAATATCTTCCGTTCAAAACTGGAAACAAGCTTTCTGAGAAACTGCTCTATGTTCTGTTAATTCATCTCACAGAGTTACATCTTTCCCTTCAAGAAGCCTTTCGCTAAGGCTGTTCTTGTGGAATTGGCAAAGGGATATTTGGAAGCCTATAGAGGTCTAGGGTGAAAAAGGAAATATCTTCCGTTCAAAACTGGAAAGATGCTTTCTGAGAAACTGTTCTATGTTCTGTTAATTCATCTCACAGAATTACATCTTTCCCTTCAAGAAGCCTTTCGCTAAGGCTGTTCTTGTGGAATTGGCAAAGGGATATTTGGAAGCCCATAGAGGGCTATGGTGAAAAAGGAAATATCCTCCGTTGAAAACTGGAATCTTTCTGAGAAACTGCTCTGTGTTCTGTTAATTCATCTCACAGAGTTACATCTTTCCCTTCAAGAAGCCTTTCGCTAAGGCTGTTCTTGTGGAATTGGCAAAGGGATATTTGGAAGCCCATAGAGGGCTATGGTGAAAAAGGAAATATCTCCCGTTCAAAACTGGAAAGAAGCTTTCTGAGAAACTGCTCTGTGTTCTGTTAATTCATCTCACAGAGTTACATCTTTCCCTTCAAGAAGCCTTTCGCTAAGGCTGTTCTTGTGGAATTGAAAAAGGGATATTTGGAATCCCTTAGAGGGCTACGGTGAAAAAGGAAATATCTTCCGTTCAAAACTGGAAAGAAGCTTTCTGAGAAACTGCTCTGTGGTCTGTTAATTCATCTCACAGAGTTACATCTTTCCCTTCAAGAAGCCTTTCACTAAGGCTGTTCTTGTGGAATTGGCAAAGGGATGTTTGGAAGCGCATAGAGGGCTACGGTGAAAAAGGAAATATCTTCCGTTCAAAACTGGAAAGAAGCTTTCTGAGAAACTGCTCTGTGTTCTGTTAATTCATCTCACAGAGTTACATCTATCCCTTCAAGAAGCCTTTGGCTAAGGCTGTTCTTGTGGAATTGGCAAAGGGATATTTGGAAGCCCATAGAGGGCTATGGTGAAAAAGGAAATATCTTCCGTTCAAAACTGGAAAGAAGCTTTCTGAGAAACTGCTCTGTGTTCTGTTAATTCATCTCACAAAGTTACATCTTTCCCTTCAAGAAGCCTTTCGCTAAGGCTGTTCTTGTGGAATTGTCAAAGGGATATTTGGAAGCCCATAGAGGGCTATGGTGAAAAAGGAAATATCTCCCGTTCAAAACTGGAAACAAGCTTTCTGAGAAACTGCTCTGTGTTCTGTTAATTCATCTCACAGAGTTACATCTTTCCCTTCAAGAAGCCTTTCGCTAAGGCTGTTCTTGTGGAATTGGAAAAGGGATATTTGGAATCCCATAGAGGGCTATGGTGAAAAAGGAAATATCTTCCGTTCAAAACTGGAAAGAAGCTTTCTGAGAAAGTGCTCTGTGTTCTGTTAATTCATCTCACAGAGTTACATCTTTCCCTTCAAGAAGCCTTTTGCTAAGGCTGTTCTTGTGGAATTGGCAAAGGGAAGTTTGGAAGCCCATAGAGGGCTACGGTGAAAAAGGAAATATCTTCCGTTCAAAACTGGAAAGAAGCTTTCTGAGAAACTGCTCTGTGTTCTGTTAATTCATCTCACAGGGTTACATCTTTCCCTTCAAGAAGCCTTTCGCTAAGGCTGTTCTTCTGGAATTGGCAAAGGGATATTTGGAAGCTCATAGAGGGCTATGGTGAAAAAGGAAATATCTTCCGTTCAAAACTGGAAAGAAGCTTTCTGGGAAACTGCTTTGTGTTCTGTTAATTCATCTCACAGAGTTACATCTTTCCCTTAAAGAAGCCTTTCGCTAAGGCTGTTCTTGTGGAATTGGCAAAGGGATATTTGGAAGCCCATAGAGGGCTATGGTGAAAAAGGAAATATCTTCCGTTCAAAACTGGAAAGAAGCTTTCTGAGAAACTGCTCTATGTTCTGTTAATTCATCTCACAGAGTTACATCTTTCCCTTCAAGAACCCTTTGGCTAAGGCTGTTCTTGTGGAATTGGCAAAGGGATATTTGGAAGCCCATAGAGGGCTATGGTGAAAAAGGAAATATCTTCCGTTCAAAACTGGAAAGAAGCTTTCTGAGAAACTGCTCTATGTTCTGTTAATTCATCTCACAGAGTTACATCTTTCCCTTCAAGAACCCTTTGGCTAAGGCTGTTCTTGTGGAATTGGCAAAGGGATATTTGGAAGCCCATAGAGGGCTATGGTGAAAAAGGAAATATCTTCCGTTCAAAACTGGAAAGAAGCTTTCTGAGAAACTGCACTGTGTTCTGTTAATTCATCTAACAGAGTTACATCTTTCCCTTCAGGAAGCCTTTCGCTAAGGCTGTTCTTGTGGAATTGGCGACGGGATATTTGGAAGCCCATAGAGGGCTATGGTGAAAAAGGAAATATCTTCCGTTCAAAACTGGAAAGAAGCTTTCTGAGAAACTGCTCTATGTTCTGTTAATTCATCTCACAGAGTTACATCTTTCCCTTCAAGAAGCCTTTCGCTAAGGCTGTTCTTGTGGAATTGGCAAAGGGATATTTGGAAGCCTATAGATGGCTATGGTGAAAAAGGAAATATCTTCCGTTCAAAACCGGAAAGAAGCTTTCTGAGAAACTGCTCTGTGTTCTGTTAATTCATCTCACAGAGTTACATCTTTCCCTTCAAGAAGCCTTTCGCTAAGTCTGTTCTTGTGGAATTGGCAAAGGGATATTTGGAAGCCCATAGAGGGCTACGGTGAAAAAGGAAATATCTACCGTTCAAAACTGGAAACAAGCTTTCTGAGAAACTGCTCTATGTTCTGTTAATTCATCTCACAGAGTTCCATCTTTCCCTTCCAGAAGCCTTTCGCTAAGGCTGTTCTTGTGGAATTGGCAAAGGGATATTTGGAAGCCTATAGCGGTCTAGGGTGAAAAAGGAAATATCTTCCGTTCAAAACTGGAAAGATGCTTTCTGAGAAACTGTTCTATGTTCTGTTAATTCATCTCACAGAATTACATCTTTCCCTTCAAGAAGCCTTTCGCTAAGGCTGTTCTTGTGGAATTGGCAAAGGGATATTTGGAAGCCCATAGAGGGCTATGGTGAAAAACGAAATATCCTCCGTTGAAAACTGGAATCTTTCTGAGAAACTGCTCTGTGTTCTGTTAATTCATCTCACAGAGTTACATCTTTCCCTTCAAGAAGCCTTTCGCTAAGGCTGTTCTTGTGTAATTGGCAAAGGGATATTTGGAAGCCCATAGAGGGCTATTTTGAAAAAGGAAATGTCTTCCGCTGAAAACTGGAAAGAAGCTTTCTGAGAAACTGCTCTGTGTTCTGTTAATTCATCTCACAGAGTTACATCTTTCCCTTCAAGAAGACTTTCGCTAAGGCTGTTCTTGTGGAATTGGCAAAGGGATATTTGGAAGCCCATAGAGGGCTATGGTGAAAAAGGAAATATCTTCCGTTCAAAACTGGAAAGAAGCTTTCTGAGAAACTGCTCTGTGTTCTGTTAATTCATCTCACAGAGTTACATCTTTCCCTTCAAGAAGCCTTTCGCTAAGGCTGTTCTTGTGGAATTGGCAAAGGGATATTTGGAAGCCCATAGAGGGCTACGGTGAAAAAGGAAATATCTTCCGTTCAAAACTGGAAAGAAGCTTTCTGAGAAACTGCTCTGTGTTCTGTTAATTCATCTCACAGAGTTACATCTTTCCCTTCAAGAAGCCTTTCACTAAGGCTGTTCTTGTGGAATTGGCAAAGGGATGTTTGGAAGCGCATAGAGGGCTACGGTGAAAAAGGAAATATCTTCCGTTCAAAACTGGAAAGAAGCTTTCTGAGAAACTGCTCTGTGTTCTGTTAATTCATCTCAGAGAGTTACATCTATCCCTTCAAGAACCCTTTGGCTAAGGCTGTTCTTGTAGAATTGGCAAAGGGATATTTGGAAGCCCATAGAGGGCTATGGTGAAAAAGGAAATATCTTCCGTTCAAAACTGGAAAGAAGCTTTCTGAGAAACTGCTCTGTGTTCTGTTAATTCACCTCACAAAGTTACATCTTTCCCTTCAAGAAGCCTTTCGCTAAGGCTGTTCTTGTGGAATTGGCAAAGGGATATTTGGAAGCCCATAGAGGGCTATGGTGAAAAAGGAAATATCTCCCGTTCAAAACTGGAAAGAAGCTTTCTGAGAAACTGCTCTGTGTTCTGTTAATTCATCTCAGAGAGTTACATCTTTCCCTTCAAGAAGCCTTTCGCTAAGGCTGTTCTTGTTGAATTGGAAAAGGGATATTTGGAATCCCATAGAGGGCTATGGTGAAAAAGGAAATATCTTCCGTTCAAAAGTGGAAAGAAGCTTTCTGAGAAACTGCTCTGTGTTCTGTTAATTCATCTCACAGAGTTACATCTTTCCCTTCAAGAAGCCTTTCACTAAGGCTGTTCTTGTGGAATTGGCAAAGGGATGTTTGGAAGCCCACAGAGGGCTACGGTGAAAAAGGAAATATCTTCCGTTCAAAACTGGAAAGAAGCTTTCTGAGAAACTGCTCTGTGTTCTGTTAATTCATCTCACAGAGTTACATCTTTCCCTTCAAGAAGCCTTTCGCTAAGGCTGTTCTTGTGGAATTGGCAAAGGGATATTTGGAAGCCCATAGAGGGCTATGGTGATAAAGGAAATATCTTCCGTTCAAAACTGGAAAGAAGCTTTCTGGGAAACTGCTTTGTGTTCTGTTAATTCATCTCACAGAGTTACATCTTTCCCTTAAAGAAGCCTTTCACTAAGGCTGTTCTTGTGGAATTGGCAAAGGGATATTTGGAAGCCCATAGAGGGCTATGGTGAAAAAGGAAATATCTTCCGTTCAAAACTGGAAAGAAGCTTTCTGAGAAACTGCTCTACGTTCTGTTAATTCATCTCACAGAGTTACATCTTTCCCTTCAAGAACCCTTTGGCTAAGGCTGTTCTTGTGGAATTGAAAAAGGGATATTTGGAATCCCTTAGAGGGCTACGGTGAAAAAGGAAATATCTTCCGTTCAAAACTGGAAAGAAGCTTTCTGAGAAACTGCTCTGTGTTCTGTTAATTCATCTCACAGAGTTACATCTTTCCCTTCAAGAAGCCTTTCACTAAAGCTGTTCTTGTGGAATTGGCAAAGGGATGTTTGGAAGCGCATAAAGGGCTACGGTGAAAAAGGAAATATCTTCCGTTCAAAACTGGAAAGAAGCTTTCTGAGAAACTGCTCTGTGTTCTGTTAATTCATCTCACAGAGTTACATCTATCCCTTCAAGAAGCCTTTGGCTAAGGCTGTTCTTGTGGAATTGGCAAAGGGATATTTGGAAGCCCATAGAGGGCTATGGTGAAAAAGGAAATATCTTCCGTTCAAAACTGGAAAGAAGCTTTCTGAGAAACTGCTCTGTGTTCTGTTAATTCATCTCACAAAGTTACATCTTTCCCTTCAAGAAGCCTTTCGCTAAGGCTGTTCTTGTGGAATTGGCAAAGGGATATTTGGAAGCCCATAGAGGGCTATGGTGAAAAAGGAAATATCTTCCGTTCAAAACTGGAAAGAAGCTTTCTGAGAAACTGCTCTGTGTTCTGTTAATTCATCTCACAGAGTTACATCTTTCCCTTCAAGAAGCCTTTCACTAAGGCTGTTCTTGTGGAATTGGCAAAGGGATGTTTGGAAGCCCATAGAGGGCGACGGTGAAAAAGGAAATATCTTCCGTTCAAAACTGGAAAGAAGCTTTCTGAGAAACTGCTCTGTGTTCTGTTAATTCATCTCACAGAGTTACATCTTTCCCTTCAAGAAGCCTTTCGCTAAGGCTGTTCTTGTGGAATTGGCAAAGGGATATTTGGAAGCCCATAGAGGGCTATGGTGAAAAAGGAAATATCTTCCGTTCAAAACTGGAAAGAAGCTTTCTGAGAAACTGCTTTGTGTTCTGTTAATTCATCTCACAGAGTTACATCTTTCCCTTCAAGAAGCCTTTCGCTAAGGCTGTTGTTGTGGAATTGGCAAAGGGATATTTGGAAGCCCATAGAGGGCTATGGTGAAAAAGGAAATATCTTCCGTTCAAAACTGGAAAGAAGCTTTCTGAGAAACTGCTCTATGTTCTGTTAATTCATCTCACAGAGTTACATCTTTCCCTTCAAGAAGCCTTTCGCTAAGGCTGTTCTTGTGGAATTGCAAAGGGATATTTGGAAGCCTATAGATGGCTACGGTGAAAAAGGAAATATCTTCCGTTCAAAACTGGAAAGAAGCTTTCTGAGAAACTGCTCTGTGTTCTGTGAATTCATCTCACAGAGTTACATCTTTCCCTTCAAGAAGCCTTTCGCTAAGGCTGTTCTTGTGGAATTGGCAAAGGGATATTTGGAAGCCCATAGAGGGCTATGGTGAAAAAGGAAATATCTCCCGTTCAAAACTGGAAAGAAGCTTTCTGAGAAACTGCTCTGTGTTCTGTTAATTCATCTCAGAGAGTTACATCTTTCCCTTCAAGAAGCCTTTCGCTAAGGCTGTTCTTGTGGAATTGGAAAAGGGATATTTGGAATCCCATAGAGGGCTATGGTGAAAAAGGAAATATCTTCCGTTCAAAAGTGGAAAGAAGCTTTCTGAGAAACTGCTCTGTGTTCTGTTAATTCATCTCACAGAGTTACATCTTTCCCTTCAAGAAGCCTTTCACTAAGGCTGTTCTTGTGGAATTGGCAAAGGGATGTTTGGAAGCCCATAGAGGGCTACGGTGAAAAAGGAAATATCTTCCGTTCAAAACTGGAAAGAAGCTTTCTGAGAAACTGCTCTGTGTTCTGTTAATTCATCTCACAGAGTTACATCTTTCCCTTCAAGAAGCCTTTCGCTAAGGCTGTTCTTGTGGAATTGGCAAAGGGATATTTGGAAGCCCATAGAGGGCTACGGTGATAAAGGAAATATCTTCCGTTCAAAACTGGAAAGAAGCTTTCTTGGAAACTGCTTTGTGTTCTGTTAATTCATCTCACAGAGTTACATCTTTCCCTTAAAGAAGCCTTTCACTAAGGCTGTTCTTGTGGAATTGGCAAAGGGATATTTGGAAGCCCATAGAGGGCTATGGTGAAAAAGGAAATATCTTCCGTTCAAAACTGGAAAGAAGCTTTCTGAGAAACTGCTCTACGTTCTGTTAATTCATCTCACAGAGTTACATCTTTCCCTTCAAGAAACCTTTGGCTAAGGCTGTTCTTGTGGAATTGAAAAAGGGATATTTGGAATCCCTTAGAGGGCTACGGTGAAAAAGGAAATATCTTCCGTACAAAACTGGAAAGAAGCTTTCTGAGAAACTGCTCTGTGTTCTGTTAATTCATCTCACAGAGTTACATCTTTCCCTTCAAGAAGCCTTTCACTAAAGCTGTTCTTGTGGAATTGGCAAAGGGATGTTTGGAAGCGCATAGAGGGCTACGGTGAAAAAGGAAATATCTTCCGTTCAAAACTGGAAAGAAGCTTTCTGAGAAACTGCTCTGTGTTCTGTTAATTCATCTCACAGAGTTACATCTATCCCTTCAAGAAGCCTTTGGCTAAGGCTGTTCTTGTGGAATTGGCAAAGGGATATTTGGAAGCCCATAGAGGGCTATGGTGAAAAAGGAAATATCTTCCGTTCAAAACTGGAAAGAAGCTTTCTGAGAAACTGCTCTGTGTTCTGTTAATTCATCTCACAGAGTTACATCTTTACCTTCAAGAAGCCTTTCGCTAAGGCTGTTCTTGTGGAATTGGAAAAGGGATATTTGGAATCCCATAGAGGGCTATGGTGAAAAAGGAAATATCTTCCGTTCAAAACTGGAAAGAAGCTTTCTGAGAAACTGCTCTGTGTTCTGTTAATTCATCTCACAGAGTTACATCTTTCCCTTCAAGAAGCCTTTCACTAAGGCTGTTCTTGTGGAATTGGCAAAGGGATGTTTGGAACCCCATAGAGGGCTACGGTGAAAAAGGAAATATCTTCCGTTCAAAACTGGAAAGAAGCTTTCTGAGAAACTGCTCTGTGTTCTGTTAATTCATCTCACAGAGTTACATCTTTCCCTTCAAGAAGACTTTCGCTAAGGCTGTTCTTGTGGAATTGGCAAAGGGATATTTGGAAGCCCATAGAGGGCTATGGTGAAAAAGGAAATATCTTCCGTTCAAAACTGGAAAGAAGCTTTCTGGGAAACTGCTTTGTGTTCTGTTAATTCATCTCACAGAGTTACATCTTTCCCTTAAAGAAGCCTTTCGCTAAGGCTGTTGTTGTGGAATTGGCAAAGGGATATTTGGAAGCCCATAGAGGGCTATGGTGAAAAAGGAAATATCTTCCGTTCAAAACTGGAAAGAAGCTTTCTGAGAAACTGCTATATGTTCTGTTAATTCATCTCACAGAGTTACATCTTTCCCTTCAAGAACCCTTTGGCTAAGGCTGTTCTTTTGGAATTGGCAAAGGGATATTTGGAAGCCCTTAGAGGGCTATGGTGAAAAAGGAAATATCTTCCGTTCAAAACTGGAAAGAAGCTTTCTGAGAAACTGCTCTGTGTTCTGTTAATTCATCTAACAGAGTTACATCTTTCCCTTCAGGAAGCCTTTCGCTAAGGCTGTTCTTGTGGAATTGGCGACGGGATATTTGGAAGCCCATAGAGGGCTATGGTGAAAAAGGAAATATCTTCCGTTCAAAACTGGAAAGAAGCTTTCTGAGAAACTGCTCTGTGTTCTGTTAATTCATCTCACAGAGTTACATCTTTCCCTTCAAGAAGCCTTTCGCTAAGGCTGTTCTTGTGGAATTGGCAAAGGGATATTTGGAAGCCCATAGAGGGCTATGGTGAAAAAGGAAATATCTTCCGTTCAAAACTGGAAAGAAGCTTTCTGAGAAACTGCTCGGTGTTCTGTTAATTCATCTAACAGAGTTACATCTTACCCTTCAGGAAGCCTTTCGCTAAGGCTGTTCTTGTGGAATTGGCGACGGGATACTTGGAAGCCCATAGAGGGCTATGGTGAAAAAGGAAAAATCTTCCGTTCAAAACTGGAAAGAAGCTTTCTGAGAAACTGCTCTATGTTCTGTTAATTCATCTCACAGAGTTACATCTTTCCCTTCAAGAAGCCTTTCGCTAAGGCTGTTGTTGTGGAATTGGCAAAGGGATATTTGGAAGCCTATAGATGGCTATGGTGAAAAAGGAAATATCTTCCGTTCAAAACTGGAAAGAAGCTTTCTGAGAAACTGCTCTGTGTTCTCTTAATTCATCTCACAGAGTTACATCTTTCCCTTCAAGAAGCCTTTCGCTAAGGCTGTTCTTGTGGAATTGGCAAAGGGATATTTGGAAGCCCATAGAGGGCTATGGTGAAAAAGGAAATATCTCCCGTTCAAAACTGGAAAGAAGCTTTCTGAGAAACTGCTCTGTGTTCTGTTAATTCATCTCAGAGAGTTACATCTTTCCCTTCAAGAAGCCTTTCGCTAAGGCTGTTCTTGTGGAATTGGAAAAGGGATATTTGGAATCCCATAGAGGGCTATGGTGAAAAAGGAAATATCTTCCGTTCAAAAGTGGAAAGAAGCTTTCTGAGAAACTGCTCTGTGTTCTGTTAATTCATCTCACAGAGTTACATCTTTCCCTTCAGGAAGCCTTTCACTAAGGCTGTTCTTGTGGAATTGGCAAAGGGATGTTTGGAAGCCCATAGAGGGCTACGGTGAAAAAGGAAATATCTTCCGTTCAAAACTGGAAAGAAGCTTTCTGAGAAACTGCTCTGTGTTCTGTTAATTCATCTCACAGAGTTACATCTTTCCCTTCAAGAAGCCTTTCGCTAAGGCTGTTCTTGTGGAATTGGCAAAGGGATATTTGGAAGCCCATAGAGGGCTACGGTGATAAAGGAAATATCTTCCGTTCAAAACTGGAAAGAAGCTTTCTGGGAAACTGCTTTGTGTTCTGTTAATTCATCTCACAGAGTTACATCTTTCCCTTAAAGAAGCCTTTCACTAAGGCTGTTCTTGTGGAATTGGCAAAGGGATATTTGGAAGCCCATAGAGGGCTATGGTGAAAAAGGAAATATCTTCCGTTCAAAACTGGAAAGAAGCTTTCTGAGAAACTGCTCTACGTTCTGTTAATTCATCTCACAGAGTTACATCTTTCCCTTCAAGAAACCTTTGGCTAAGGCTGTTCTTGTGGAATTGAAAAAGGGATATTTGGAATCCCTTAGAGGGCTACGGTGAAAAAGGAAATATCTTCCGTACAAAACTGGAAAGAAGCTTTCTGAGAAACTGCTCTGTGTTCTGTTAATTCATCTCACAGAGTTACATCTTTCCCTTCAAGAAGCCTTTCACTAAAGCTGTTCTTGTGGAATTGGCAAAGGGATGTTTGGAAGCGCATAGAGGGCTACGGTGAAAAAGGAAATATCTTCCGTTCAAAACTGGAAAGAAGCTTTCTGAGAAACTGCTCTGTGTTCTGTTAATTCATCTCACAGAGTTACATCTATCCCTTCAAGAAGCCTTTGGCTAAGGCTGTTCTTGTGGAATTGGCAAAGGGATATTTGGAAGCCCATAGAGGGCTATGGTGAAAAAGGAAATATCTTCCGTTCAAAACTGGAAAGAAGCTTTCTGAGAAACTGCTCTGTGTTCTGTTAATTCATCTCACAGAGTTACATCTTTACCTTCAAGAAGCCTTTCGCTAAGGCTGTTCTTGTGGAATTGGAAAAGGGATATTTGGAATCCCATAGAGGGCTATGGTGAAAAAGGAAATATCTTCCGTTCAAAACTGGAAAGAAGCTTTCTGAGAAACTGCTCTGTGTTCTGTTAATTCATCTCACAGAGTTACATCTTTCCCTTCAAGAAGCCTTTCACTAAGGCTGTTCTTGTGGAATTGGAAAAGGGATGTTTGGAACCCCATAGAGGGCTACGGTGAAAAAGGAAATATCTTCCGTTCAAAACTGGAAAGAAGCTTTCTGAGAAACTGCTCTGTGTTCTGTTAATTCATCTCACAGAGTTACATCTTTCCCTTCAAGAAGACTTTCGCTAAGGCTGTTCTTGTGGAATTGGCAAAGGGATATTTGGAAGCCCATAGAGGGCTATGGTGAAAAAGGAAATATCTTCCGTTCAAAACTGGAAAGAAGCTTTCTGGGAAACTGCTTTGTGTTCTGTTAATTCATCTCACAGAGTTACATCTTTCCCTTAAAGAAGCCTTTCGCTAAGGCTGTTGTTGTGGAATTGGCAAAGGGATATTTGGAAGCCCATAGAGGGCTATGGTGAAAAAGGAAATATCTTCCGTTCAAAACTGGAAAGAAGCTTTCTGAGAAACTGCTATATGTTCTGTTAATTCATCTCACAGAGTTACATCTTTCCCTTCAAGAACCCTTTGGCTAAGGCTGTTCTTTTGGAATTGGCAAAGGGATATTTGGAAGCCCTTAGAGGGCTATGGTGAAAAAGGAAATATCTTCCGTTCAAAACTGGAAAGAAGCTTTCTGAGAAACTGCTCTGTGTTCTGTTAATTCATCTAACAGAGTTACATCTTTCCCTTCAGGAAGCCTTTCGCTAAGGCTGTTCTTGTGGAATTGGCGACGGGATATTTGGAAGCCCATAGAGGGCTATGGTGAAAAAGGAAATATCTTCCGTTCAAAACTGGAAAGAAGTTTTCTGAGAAACTGCTCTGTGTTCTGTTAATTCATCTCACAGAGTTACATCTTTCCCTTCAAGAAGCCTTTCGCTAAGGCTGTTCTTGTGGAATTGGCAAAGGGATATTTGGAAGCCCATAGAGGGCTATGGTGAAAAAGGAAATATCTTCCGTTCAAAACTGGAAAGAAGCTTTCTGAGAAACTGCTCGGTGTTCTGTTAATTCATCTAACAGAGTTACATCTTACCCTTCAGGAAGCCTTTCGCTAAGGCTGTTCTTGTGGAATTGGCGACGGGATACTTGGAAGCCCATAGAGGGCTATGGTGAAAAAGGAAATATCTTCCGTTCAAAACTGGAAAGAAGCTTTCTGAGAAACTGCTCTATGTTCTGTTAATTCATCTCACAGAGTTACATCTTTCCCTTCAAGAAGCCTTTCGCTAAGGCTGTTGTTGTGGAATTGGCAAAGGGATATTTGGAAGCCTATAGATGGCTATGGTGAAAAAGGAAATATCTTCCGTTCAAAACTGGAAAGAAGCTTTCTGAGAAACTGCTCTGTGTTCTCTTAATTCATCTCACAGAGTTACATCTTTCCCTTCAAGAAGCCTTTCGCTAAGGCTGTTCTTGTGGAATTGGCAAAGGGATATTTGGAAGCCCATAGAGGGCTATGGTGAAAAAGGAAATATCTCCCGTTCAAAACTGGAAAGAAGCTTTCTGAGAAACTGCTCTGTGTTCTGTTAATTCATCTCAGAGAGTTACATCTTTCCCTTCAAGAAGCCTTTCGCTAAGGCTGTTCTTGTGGAATTGGAAAAGGGATATTTGGAATCCCATAGAGGGCTATGGTGAAAAAGGAAATATCTTCCGTTCAAAAGTGGAAAGAAGCTTTCTGAGAAACTGCTCTGTGTTCTGTTAATTCATCTCACAGAGTTACATCTTTCCCTTCAAGAAGCCTTTCACTAAGGCTGTTCTTGTGGAATTGGCAAAGGGATGTTTGGAAGCCCATAGAGGGCTACGGTGAAAAAGGAAATATCTTCCGTTCAAAACTGGAAAGAAGCTTTCTGAGAAACTGCTCTGTGTTCTGTTAATTCATCTCACAGAGTTACATCTTTCCCTTCAAGAAGCCTTTCGCTAAGGCTGTTCTTGTGGAATTGGCAAAGGAATATTTGGAAGCCCATAGAGGGCTATGGTGATAAAGGAAATATCTTCCGTTCAAAACTGGAAAGAAGCTTTCTGGGAAACTGCTTTGTGTTCTGTTAATTCATCTCACAGAGTTACATCTTTCCCTTAAAGAAGCCTTTCACTAAGGCTGTTCTTGTGGAATTGGCAAAGGGATATTTGGAAGCCCATAGAGGGCTATGGTGAAAAAGGAAATATCTTCCGTTCAAAACTGGAAAGAAGCTTTCTGAGTAACTGCTCTACGTTCTGTTAATTCATCTCACAGAGTTACATCTTTCCCTTCAAGAAACCTTTGGCTAAGGCTGTTCTTGTGGAATTGAAAAAGGGATATTTGTAATCCCTTAGAGGGCTACGGTGAAAAAGGAAATATCTTCCGTACAAAACTGGAAAGAAGCTTTCTGAGAAACTGCTCTGTGTTCTGTTAATTCATCTCACAGAGTTACATCTTTCCCTTCAAGAAGCCTTTCACTAAAGCTGTTCTTGTGGAATTGGCAAAGGGATGTTTGGAAGCGCATAGAGGGCTACGGTGAAAAAGGAAATATCTTCCGTTCAAAACTGGAAAGAAGCTTTCTGAGAAACTGCTCTGTGTTCTGTTAATTCATCTCACAGAGTTACATCTATCCCTTCAAGAAGCCTTTGGCTAAGGCTGTTCTTGTGGAATTGGCAAAGGGATATTTGGAAACCCATAGAGGGCTATGGTGAAAAAGGAAATATCTTCCGTTCAAAACTGGAAAGAAGCTTTCTGGGAAACTGCTTTGTGTTCTGTTAATTCATCTCACAGAGTTACATCTTTCCCTTAAAGAAGCCTTTCGCTAAGGCTGTTCTTGTGGAATTGGCAAAGGGATATTTGGAAGCCCATAGAGGGCTATGGTGAAAAAGGAAATATCTTCCGTTCAAAACTGGAAAGAAGCTTTCTGAGAAACTGTTCTATGTTCTGTTAATTCATCTCACAGAGTTACATCTTTCCTTCAAGAACCCTTTGGCTAAGGCTGTTCTTGTGGAATTGGCAAAGGGATATTTGGAAGCCCATAGAGGGCTATGGTGAAAAAGGAAATATCTTCCGTTCAAAACTGGAAAGAAGCTTTCTGAGAAACTGCTCGGTGTTCTGTTAATTCATCTAACAGAGTTACATCTTACCCTTCAGGAAGCCTTTCGCTAAGGCTGTTCTTGTGGAATTGGCGACGGGATACTTGGAAGCCCATAGAGGGCTATGGTGAAAAAGGAAATATCTTCCGTTCAAAACTGGAAAGAAGCTTTCTGAGAAACTGCTCTATGTTCTGTTAATTCATCTCACAGAGTTACATCTTTCCCTTCAAGAAGCCTTTCGCTAAGGCTGTTGTTGTGGAATTGGCAAAGGGATATTTGGAAGCCTATAGATGGCTATGGTGAAAAAGGAAATATCTTCCGTTCAAAACTGGAAAGAAGCTTTCTGAGAAACTGCTCTGTGTTCTCTTAATTCATCTCACAGAGTTACATCTTTCCCTTCAAGAAGCCTTTCGCTAAGGCTGTTCTTGTGGAATTGGCAAAGGGATATTTGGAAGCCCATAGAGGGCTATGGTGAAAAAGGAAATATCTTCCGTTGAAACCTGGAAAGAAGCTTTCTGAGAAACTGCTCTGTGTTCTGTTAATTCATCTCACAGAGTTACATCTTTCCCTTCAAGAAGCCTTTCGCTAAGGCTGTTCTTGTGGAATTGGAAAAAGGATATTTGGAAGCCCATACAGGGCTATGGAGAAAAAGGAAATATCTTCCGTTGAAAACTGGAAAGAAGCTTTCTGAGAAACTGCTCTATGTTCTGTTAATTCATCTCACAGAGTTACATCTTTCCCTTCAAGAAACCTTTCGGTAAGGCTGTTCTTGTGGAATTGGCAAAGGGATATTTGGAAGCCCATAGAGGGCTATGGTGAAAAAGGAAATATCTTCCGTTCAAAACTGGAAAGAAGCTTTCTGGGAAACTGCTTTGTGTTCTGTTAATTCATCTCACAGAGTTACATCTTTCCCTTCAAGAAGCCTTTCGCTAAGGCTGTTCTTGTGGAATTGGCAAAGGGATATTTGGAAGCCCATAGAGGGCTATGGTGAAAAAGGAAATATCTTCCGTTCAAAACTGGAAAGAAGCTTTCTGAGAAACTGTTCTATGTTCTGTTAATTCATCTCACAGATTTACATCTTTCCCTTCAAGAACCCTTTGGCTAAGGCTGTTCTTGTTGAATTGGCAACGGGATATTTGGAAGCCCATAGAGGGCTATGGTGAAAAAGGAAATATCTTCCGTTCAAAACTGGAAAGAAGCTTTCTGAGAAACTGCTCTGCGTTCTGTTAATTCATCTAACAGAGTTACATCTTTCCCTTCAGGAAGCCTTTCGCGAAGGCTGTTCTTGTGGAATTGGCGACGGGATATTTGGAAGCCCATAGAGGGCTATGGTGAAAAAGGAAATATCTTCCGTTCAAAACTGGAAAGAAGCTTTCTGAGAAACTGCTCTATGTTCTGTTAATTCATCTCACAAAGTTACATCTTTCCCTTCAAGAAGCCTTTCGCTAAGGCTGTTGTTGTGGAATTGGCAAAGGGATATTTGGAAGCCTATAGATGGCTATGGTGAAAAAGGAAATATCTTCCGTTCAAAACTGGAAAGAAGCTTTCTGAGAAACTGCTCTGTGTTCTGTTAATTCATCTCACAGAGTTACATCTTTCCCTTCAAGAAGCCTTTCGCTAAGGCTGTTCTTGTGGAATTGGCAAAGGGATATTTGAAAGCCCATAGAGTTCTACGGTGAAAAAGGAAATATCTTCCGTTCAAAACTGGAAACAAGCTTTCTGAGAAACTGCTCTATGTTCTGTTAATTCATCTCACAGAGTTACATCTTTCCCTTCAAGAAGCCTTTCGCTAAGGCTGTTCTTGTGGAATTGGCAAAGGGATATTTGGAAGCCTATAGAGGTCTAGGGTGAAAAAGGAAATATCTTCCGTTCAAAACTGGAAAGAAGCTTTCTGAGAAACTGTTCTATGTTCTGTTAATTCATCTCACAGAATTACATTTTCCCTTCAAGAAGCCTTTCGCTAAGGCTGTTCTTGTGGAATTGGCAAAGGGATATTTGGAAGCCAATAGAGGGCTATGGTGAAAAAGGAAATATCTTCCGTTGAAAACTGGAAAGAAGCTTTCTGAGAAACTGCTCTGTGTTCTGTTAATTCATCTCACAGAGTTACATCTTTCCCTTCAAGAAGCCTTTCGCTAAGGCTGTTCTTGTGGAATTGGCAAAGGGATATTTGGAAGCCCATAGAGGGCTATGGTGAAAAAGGAAATATCTTCCGTTCAAAACTGGAAAGAAGCTTTCTGAGAAACTGTTCTATGTTCTGTTAATTCATCTCACAGAGTTACATCTTTTCCTTCAAGAACCCTTTGGCTAAGGCTGTTCTTGTGGAATTGGCAAAGGGATATTTGGAAGCCCATAGAGGGCTACGGTGAAAAAGGAAATATCTTCCGTTCAAAACTGGAAGGAAGCTTTCTGAGAAACTGTTCTATGTTCTGTTAATTCATCTCACAGAGTTACATCTTTCCCTTCAAGAACCCTTTGGCTAAGGCTGTTCTTGTGGAATTGACAAAGGGATATTTGGAAGCCCATAGAGGGCTATGGTGAAAAAGGAAATATCTTCCGTTCAAAACTGGAAAGAAGCTTTCTGAGAAACTGCTCTGTGTTCTGTTAATTCATCTAACAGAGTTACATCTTTCCCTTCAGGAAGCCTTTCGCTAAGGCTGTTCTTGTGGAATTGGCGACGGGATATTTGGAAGCCCATAGAGGGCTATGGTGAAAAAGGAAATATCTTCCGTTCAAAACTGGAAAGAAGCTTTCTGAGAAACTGCTCTATGTTCTGTTAATTCATCTCACAGAGTTATATCTTTCCCTTCAAGAAGCCTTTCGCTAAGGCTGTTGTTGTGGAATTGGCAAAGGGATATTTGGAAGCCCATAGAGGGCTATGGTGAAAAAGGAAATATCTTCCGTTCAAAACTGGAAAGAAGCTTTCTGAGAAACTGCTCTGTGTTCTGTTAATTCATCTCACAGAGTTACATCTTTCCCTTCAAGAAGCCTTTTGCTAAGGCTGTTCTTGTGGAATTGGCAAAGGGATATTTGGAAGCCCATAGAGTTCTACGGTGAAAAAGGAAATATCTTCCGTTCAAAACTGGAAACAAGCTTTCTGAGAAACTGCTCTATGTTCTGTTAATTCATCTCACAGAGTTACATCTTTCCCTTCAAGAAGCCTTTCGCTAAGGCTGTTCTTGTGGAATTGGCAAAGGGATATTTGGAAGCCTATAGAGGTCTAGGGTGAAAAAGGAAATATCTTCCGTTCAAAACTGGAAAGAAGCTTTCTGAGAAACTGTTCTATGTTCTGTTAATTCATCTCACAGAATTACATCTTTCCCTTCAAGAAGCCTTTCGCTAAGGCTGTTCTTGTGGAATTGGCAAAGGGATATTTGGAAGCCCATAGAGGGCTATGGTGAAAAAGGAAATATCTTCCGTTGAAAACTGGAAAGAAGCTTTCTGAGAAACTGCTCTGTGTTCTGTTAATTCATCTCACAGAGTTACATCTTTCCCTTCAAGAAGCCTTTCGCTAAGGCTGTTCTTGTGGAATTGACAAAGGGATATTTGGAAGCCCATACAGGGCTATGGTGAAAAAGGAAATATCTTCCGTTCAAAACTGGAAAGAAGCTTTCTGAGAAACTGCTCTGTGTTCTGTTAATTCATCTCACAGAGTTACATCTTTCCCTTCAAGAAGCCTTTCGCTAAGGCTGTTCTTGTGGAATTGGAAAAGGGATATTTGGAAGCCCATAGAGGGCTATGGTGAAAAAGGAAATATCTTCCGTTCAAAACTGGAAAGAAGCTTTCTGAGAAACTGCTCTGTGTTCTGTTAATTCATCTCACAGAGTTACATCTTTCCCTTCAAGAAGCCTTTCGCTAAGGCTGTTCTTGTGGAATTGGAAAAGGGATATTTGGAAGCCCATAGAGGGCTATGGTGAAAAAGGAAATATCTTCCGTTCAAAACTGGAAAGAAGCTTTCTGAGAAACTGCTCTATGTTCTGTTAATTCATCTCACAGAGTTACATCTTTCCCTTCAAGAAGCCTTTCGCTAAGGCTGTTCTTGTGGAATTGGCAAAGGGATATTTGGAAGTCTATAGAGGGCTATGGTGAAAAAGGAAATATCTTCCGTTCAAAACTGGAAAGAAGCTTTCTGAGAAACTGTTCTATGTTTTGTTAATTCATCTCACAGAGTTACATCTTTCCCTTCAAGAAGCCTTTCGCTAAGGCTGTTCTTGTGGAATTGGCAAAGGGATATTTGGAAGCCCATAGAGGTCTAGGGTGAAAAAGGAAATATCTTCCGTTCAAAACTGGAAAGAAGCTTTCTGAGAAACTGCTCTGTGTTCTGTTAATTCATCTCACAGAGTTACATCTTTCCCTTCAAGAAGCCTTTCGCTAAGGCTGTTCTTGTGGAATTGGCAAAGGGATATTTGGAAGCCCATAGAGGGCTATGGTGAAAAAGGAAATATCTTCCGTTCAAAACTGGAAAGAAGCTTTCTGAGAAACTGCTCTGTGTTCTGTTAATTCATCTCACAGAGTTACATCTTTCCCTTCAAGAAGCCTTTCGCTAAGGCTGTTCTTGTGGAATTGGCAAAGGGATATTTGGAAGCCCATAGAAGGCTATGGTGAAAAAGGAAATATCTCCCGTTGAAAACTGGAAAGAAGCTTTCTGAGAAACTGCTCTGTGTTCTGTTAATTCATCTCACAGAGTTACATCTTTCCCTTCAAGAAGCCTTTCGCTAAGCCTGTTCTTGTGGAATTGGAAGAGGGATATTTGGAAGCTCATAGAGGGCTATGGTGAAAAAGGAAATATCTTCCGTTCAAAACTGGAAAGAAGCTTTCTGAGAAACTGCTCTGTGTTCTGTGAATTCATCTCACAGAGTTACATCTTTCCCTTCAAGAAGCCTTTCACTAAGGCTGTTCTTGTGGAATTGGCAAAGGGATATTTGGAAGCCCATAGAAGGCTACGGTGAAAAAGGAAATATCTTCCGTTCAAAACTGGAAAGAAGCTTTCTGAGAAACTGCTCTGTGTTCTGTTAATTCATCTCACAGAGTTACATCTTTCCCTTCAAGAAGCCTTTCGCTAAGGCTGTTCTTGTGGAATTGGCAAAGGGATATTTGGAAGCCCATAGAGGGCTATGGTGAAAAAGGAAATATCTTCCGTTCAAAACTGTAAAGAAGCTTTCTGGGAAACTGCTTTGTGTTCTGTTAATTCATCTCACAAAGTTACATCTTTCCCTTAAAGAAGCCTTTCGCTAAGGCTGTTCTTGTGGAATTGGCAAAGGGATATTTGGAAGCCCATAGAAGGCTATGGTGAAAAAGGAAATATCTCCCGTTCAAAACTGGAAAGAAGCTTTCTGAGAAACTGCTCTGTGTTCTGTTAATTCATCTCACAGAGTGACATCTTTCCCTTCAAGAAGTCTTTCGTTAAGGCTGTTCTTGTGGAATTGGCAAAGGGATATTTGGAAGCCAATAGAAGGCTATGGTGAAAAAGGAAATATCTCCCGTTCAAAACTGGAAAGAAGCTTTCTGAGAAACTGCTCTGTGTTCTGTTAATTCATCTCACAGAGTTACATCTGTCCCTTCAAGTAGCCTTTCGCTAAGGCTGTTCTTGTGGAATTGGCAACGGGATATTTGGAATCCCATAGAGGGCTATGGTGAAAAAGGAAATATCTTCCGTTCAAAACTGGAAAGAAGCTTTCTGAGAAACTGCTCTGTGTTCTGTTAATTCATCTCACACAGTTACATCTTTCCCTTCAAGAAGCCTTTCGCTAAGGCTGTTCTTGTGGAATTGGCAAAGGGATATTTGGAAGCCCATAGAGGGCTATGGTGAAAAAGGAAATATCTTGCGTTCAAAACTGGAAAGAAGCTTTCTGAGAAACTGCTCTGTGTTCTGTTAATTTATCTCACAGAGTTACATCTTTCCCTTCAAGAAGCCTTTCGCTAAGGCTGTTCTTGTGAAATTGGCAAAGGGATATTTGGAAGCCCATAGAGGGCTATGGTGAAAAAGGAAATATCTTCCGTTCAAAACTGGAAAGAAGCTTTCTGAGAAACTGCTCTGTGTTCTTTTAATTCATCTCACAGAGTTACATCTTTCCCTTCAAGAAGCCTTTCGCTAAGGCTGTTCTTGTGTAATTGGCAAAGGGATATTTGGAAGCCCATAGAGGGCTATGGTGAAAAAGGAAATATCTTCCGTTCAAAACTGGAAAGAAGCTTTCTGAGAAACTGCTCTGTGTTCTGTTAATTCATCTCACAGAGTTACATCTTTCCCTTCCAGAAGCCTTTCGCTAAGGCTGTTCTTGTGGAATTGGCAAAGGGATATTTGGAAGCCCATAGAGGGCTATGGTGAAAAAGGAAATATCTTCCGTTCAAAACTCGAAAGAAGCTTTCTGAGAAACTGCTCTGTGTTCTGTTCATTCATCTCACAGAGTTACATCTTTCCCTTCAAGAAGCTTTTCGCTAAGGCTGTTCTTGTGGAATTGGCAAAGGGATATTTGGAAGCCCATAGAGGGCTATGGTGAAAAAGGAAATATCTTCCGTTCAAAACTGGAAAGAAGCTTTCTGAGAAACTGCTCTGTGTTCTGTTAATTCATCTCACAGAGTTACATCTTTCCCTTCAAGAAGCCTTTCGCTAAGGCTGTTCTTGTGGAATTGGCAACGGGATATTTGGAAGCCCATAGAGGGCTACGGTGAAAAAGGAAATATCTTCCGTTTAAAACTGGAAAGAAGCTTTCTGAGAAACTGCTCTGTGTTCTGTTAATTCATCTCACAGAGTTACATCTTTCCCTTCAAGAAGCTTTTCGCTAAGGCTGTTTTTGTGGAATTGGCAAAGGGATATTTGGAAGCCCATAGAGGGCTATGGTGAAAAAGGAAATATCTTCCGTTCAAAACTGGAAAGAAGCTTTCTGAGAAACTGCTCTATGTTCTGTTAATTCATCTCACAGAGTTACATCTTTCCCTTCAAGAAGCCTTTCGCTAAGGCTGTTCTTGTGGTATTGGCAAAGGGATATTTAAAGTCTATAGAGGGCTATGGTGAAAAAGGAAATATCTTCCGTTCAAAACTGGAAAGAAGCTTTCTGAGAAACTGTTCTATGTTTTGTTAATTCATCTCAGAGAATTACATCTTTCCCTTCAAGAAGCCTTTCGCTAAGGCTGTTCTAGTGGAATTGGCAAAGGGATATTTGGAAGCCCATACAGGGCTATGGTGAAAAAGGAAATATCTTCCGTTCAAAACTGGAAAGAAGCTTTCTGAGAAACTGCTCTGTGTTCTGTTAATTCATCTCACAGAGTTACTTCTTTCCCTTCAAGAAGCCTTTCGCTAAGGCTGTTCTTGTGGAATTGGCAAAGGGATATTTGTAAGCCCATAGAGGGCTATGGTGAAAAAGGAAATATCTTCCGTTCAAAACTGGAAAGAAGCTTTCTGAGAAACTGCTCTGTGTTCTGTTAATTTATCTCACACAGTTACATCTTTCCCTTCAAGAAGCCTTTCGCTAAGGCTGTTCTTGTGGAATTGGAAAAGGGATATTTGGAAGCCCATAGAGGGCTATGGTGAAAAAGGAAATATCTTCTTTTCAAAACTGGAAAGAAGCTTTCTGAGAAACTGCTCTGTGTTCTGTTGATTCATCTCACAAAGTGACATCTTTAACTTCAAGAAGTCTTTCGCTAAGGCTGTTCTTGTGGAATTGGCAATGGGATATTTGGAAGCCCATAGAAGGCTATGGTGAAGAAGGAAATATCTCCCGTTCAAAACTGGAAAGATGCTTTCTGAGAAACTGCTCTGTGTTCTGTTAATTCATCTCACAGAGTTACATCTTTCCCTTCAAGAAGCCTTTCGCTAAGGCTGTTCTTGTGGAATTGGAAAAGGGATATTTGGAAGCTCATAGAGGGCTATGGTGAAAAAGGAAATATCTTCCGTTCAAAACTGGAAAGAAGCTTTCTGAGAAACTGCTCTGTGTTCTGTTAATTCATCTCACAGAGTTACATCTTTCCCTTCAAGAAGCCTTTCACTAAGACTGTTCTTGTGGAATTGGCAAAGGAATATTTGGAAGCCCATAGAGGGCTACGGTGAAAAAGGAAATATCTTCCGTTCAAAACTGGAAAGAAGCTTTCTGAGAAACTGCTCTGTGTTCTGTTAATTCATCTCACAGAGTTACATCTTTCCCTTCAAGAAGCCTTTCGCTAAGGCTGTTCTTGTGGAATTGGCAAAGGGATATTTGGAAGCCCATAGAGGGCTATGGTGAAAAAGGAAATATCTTCCGTTCAAAACTGTAAAGAAGCTTTCTGGGAAACTGCTTTGTGTTCTGTTAATTCATCTCACAGAGTTACATCTTTCCCTTCAAGAAGCCTTTCGCTAAGGCTGTTCTTGTGGAATTGGCAAAGGGATATTTGGAAGCCCATAGAAGGCTATGGTGAAAAAGGAAATATCTTCCGTTCAAAACTGGAAAGAAGCTTTCTGAGAAACTGCTCTATGTTCTGTTAATTCATCTCACAGAGTTACATCTTTCCCTTCAAGAAGCCTTTCGCTAAGGCTGTTCTTGTGGAATTGGCAAAGGGATATTTGGAAGTCTATAGAGGGCTATGGTGAAAAAGGAAATATCTTCCGTTCAAAACTGGAAAGAAGCTTTCTGAGAAACTGTTCTATGTTTTGTTAATTCATCTCAGAGAATTACATCTTTCCCTTCAAGAAGCCTTTCGCTAAGGCTGTTCTTGTGGAATTGGCAAAGGGATATTTGGAAGCCCATACAGGGCTATGGTGAAAAAGGAAATATCTTCCGTTCAAAACTGGAAAGAAGCTTTCTGAGAAACTGCTCTGTGTTCTGTTAATTCATCTCACAGAGTTACTTCTTTCCCTTCAAGAAGCCTTTCGCTAAGGCTGTTCTTGTGGAATTGGCAAAGGGATATTTGGAAGCCCATAGAGGGCTATGGTGAAAAAGGAAATATCTTCCGTTCAAAACTGGAAAGAAGCTTTCTGAGAAACTGCTCTGTGTTCTGTTAATTTATCTCACACAGTTACATCTTTCCCTTCAAGAAGCCTTTCGCTAACGCTGTTCTTGTGGAATTGGCAAAGGGATATTTGGAAGCCCATAGAGGGCTATGGTGAAAAAGGGAATATCTTCCGTTCAAAACTGGAAAGAAGCTTTCTGAGAAACTGTTCTATGTTTTGTTAATTCATCTCAGAGAATTACATCTTTCCCTTCAAGAAGCCTTTCGCTAAGGCTGTTCTAGTGGAATTGGCAAAGGGATATTTGGAAGACCATACAGGGCTATGGTGAAAAAGGAAATATCTTCCGTTCAAAACTGGAAAGAAGCTTTCTGAGAAACTGCTCTGTGTTCTGTTAATTCATCTCACAGAGTTACTTCTTTCCCTTCAAGAAGCCTTTCGCTAAGGCTGTTCTTGTGGAATTGGCAAAGGGATATTTGGAAGCCCATAGAGGGCTATGGTGAAAAAGGAAATATCTTCCGTTCAAAACTGGAAAGAAGGTTTCTGAGAAACTGCTCTGTGTTCTGTTAATTTATCTCACACAGTTACATCTTTCCCTTCAAGAAGCCTTTCGCTAAGGCTGTTCTTGTGGAATTGGCAAAGGGATATTTGGAAGCCCATAGAGGGCTATGGTGAAAAAGGAAATATCTTCCGTTCAAAACTGGAAAGAAGCTTTCTGAGAAACTGCTCTGTGTTCTGTTAATTCATCTCACAAAGTGACATCTTTCCCTTCAAGAAGTCTTTCGCTAAGGCTGTTCTTGTGGAATTGGCAATGGGATATTTGGAAGCCCATAGAAGGCTATGGTGAAGAAGGAAATATCTCCCGTTCAAAACTGGAAAGATGCTTTCTGAGAAACTGCTCTGTGTTCTGTTAATTCATCTCACAGAGTTACATCTTTCCCTTCAAGAAGCCTTTCGCTAAGGCTGTTCTTGTGGAATTGGAAAAGGGATATTTGGAAGCCCATAGAGGGCTATGGTGAAAAAGGAAATATCTTCCGTTCAAAACTGTAAAGAAGCTTTCTGGGAAACTGCTTTGTGTTCTGTTAATTCATCTCACAGAGTTACATCTTTCCCTTCAAGAAGCCTTTCGCTAAGGCTGTTCTTGTGGAATTGGCAAAGGGATATTTGGAAGCCCATAGAGGGCTATGGTGAAAAAGGAAATATCTTCCGTTCAAAACTGGAAAGAAGCTTTCTGAGAAACTGCTCTATGTTCTGTTAATTCATCTCACAGAGTTACATCTTTC